>NW_008355642.1:1437415-1439110 GCF_000622305.1 Nannospalax galili
AACAGTTTTTCATTTGCTGGTGGGAGTACAAACTGGTGAAGCCACTATGGAAATACATGGGAAGGTTCCTTAAAAATTAGAAATAGGTCTATGATTTGATCCAGTCATCCCATAACTGAGAACTTTCCCAAAGAACTCTGTATCCAACTAGAGGGATAATTGTTCATTCATGTTTATTTCTGCTCTGTTCACAATAGCCAAGAAGTAGAAAACAGCCCACATGTCCAATAATTGATTAATGGATAATGAAAATATGGTATATACACACAATGGAATATTGTTTCACTCTAAAGAAAAATAGAAAAATTAGCAAGTAGCTGGAAATAATCACTCTAATTGAAGTAACCCAGACTCAGAAAGACAATGCTACACATTTTTCACATATATGGATGCTAGATTTTATTCCTTAGATGTGTATGTTTAAATTGGAGTGTCAACAGAAACCAGAAAATTAGCAAAGAGTAATATGAGGATTTCAAAAGAAAGGAGATAGACCACAAGTGGTATAGTGAGGGAAAGTAGAATGATGGAATAAGGTGGGTTACAAGAGGTGGGCATGGGAAAGCAAAACAGAGGAATGATATTTGGAGGGATAACTAAGACTAAAGACCTTTGAAAATGCCATATGGAAACCTACTACCATATAAGCTTCTTAAATACATACACATGGACATATAAAATTATTTTAAATGGAGTTACCCAATAATGGAGGGACAATGCCTCTCCCAGACACCATAGACTAACAAAAAAAGCCAAGGTATGGGTTGTCTATTTTAAAACTTTTCATCAGTGAGGTCCCATACATTCCCACTAAGGGAGTGACTCTAGATAGGCTTACTAGACCTCCATGGATGAACTTGCACTGAGGGACATCGGGGAACACTAATTTGACTTGATAGGACTTAACGTAAATGACAGAATGTATGAAATCCAGTGGGGGTGGGCTATGGGAGGATGCCAATGGGGAAGCAGGTATAAAGAGGACTAAGATGCTGTGTATGAAATACACAAAAATTCAATGAAAAATATTAAAAAGAAGAAAGCTAGCTGAGCAAGCCAGGAGGAGAGAACCAGTAAGTAGCATTTCTCCTTGGTCCATGCTTCAGTTCCTGCCTCCGGATTCCTACCCTGAGTTCCTGTCTTACTTCTCCCAAAGATGAACTGACACTTGGAAATGTAAGATGTAATAAACCTTTTCCTTTCCCCCACAAAAAAAATTATAGGCCATTTCTATTGTTCTCAATTATTCTCTGGAACTTAATGGTAAGACCTTACTGCTGAAGACACTACATATTTGAATCATAGCATATGGAGAATTCAAGCTGGTACAAAACTGGAAATTTCATTACTACTAGATTTCATAATGCTGGAAGATCCCATGCATGCTATGGGTGGGAGGGGGGAATAAACAATGATCTTATCCAGTGTGGTAGCTAATATTGGTTATCTACTTGACTGGATCTGGACTTAACTGAAATAAGAGACATTTTCTTGAACAGATTCTTTGAAGTTGGAAGACCCACCCTAAGTGTGGATGCTGTCTTCTGATGGCAGACCATAAATAATGTTATGACAGAAGGGAGCTTTTGCTTCTTGCCTGTCTGCATTTTCTCATACTGGCAAGTTCATCTTTTTGCTGTGGCATTACTTTGCTGATAGTGGAAGCAATTTTTTTTGGATTCCAACATACACTGA
>NW_008355642.1:1440169-1451142 GCF_000622305.1 Nannospalax galili
CTTGGAATAAAACTAATCATGTGGTGAAATATTTCTAGAAAAAAAACCTTAAGATACTGGAAAAAAGAAATTGAAGAAGATATAAGAAGATGAGAAGAATTCCATGGTCTTGGATTGTTAGAATTAATAGAAAATCATTAGAAAAGTAATATGGAAACACAAACTAAAACAGAGAGCCAAAACAATTATAAGTAGAAAGAACACAGACAGAGGTATCATGCTACTTGACTTCAAATTATACTACAGAGCCGTAGTGACAACGACAGCACAGCCACAAAGACCAATGGAGTAGAATAGAGGCCCTACAGATGAACCTATGAAAAAATACTTAATTTTTGAGAAAGGTGTTAAAAACATGTGCCGGAAAATGTCATCCTTTTCAATAAATGACACTGTCAAAACTGTATATATACCTGCATAAAAATGAAATTATATCTATGTATCCTGTTCTGTAGAAAAATCTATTTAAACTGAAAAACCTTAATTTAAAACCTGAAACACTCTATATCCTAGCACAGAGATATTCATGTACCAATTTTATTGTTACTTTACTTACAATAGCTATGAATTGAAATCAGCCTAGACATTCATCAATAGATAATAATAAAAATGTAATAAAATGTGGTACATGTACACAATGGGGTTTTATTCAACTCTAAACAAAAATTAAATAATAAGGAAATTTGTAAGAAAATGGATGGAACTGAAAAACATTACATTAACTTTGGTGACCCTGGTTCAGAAAGACAAATATTTCATGTTTTCTCTCATATTCACACACTAGATTCTACCTCATTTGCGTGTGTGTGTGTGTAACCAAGTGTAGATATAGGCCAGTAAACTAAAAAGGGACCAATTAATGCTGAAGAAGAGGTTTTAAGTAAAGGAAATGAGGAGCATAATAAACACATATGATATAAAAGTGGAAGGAGGAATAGTGGAGGTGGAAGGGTACTAAGAAAAATAGGGGTCAAATAGATAGGAGAGATGAGAGAAGAGGGAGGATCAATCAAAATTAAGTATGTATGCACATTCCATATGGAAACCTGTTACTTTTATGCCAACTAAATGATAAATAAAGAATAGTTATAAAAATTAAGAAGACTGAAGCAGAAACAAGTCACCATTTTATAAATATTACTGCTGAGTCAGAATTTTGAGAATCCACATTGTACATGATCTGCACTCTCAGAAAACTCAGAACAAGTGTCATGTTACTTTAAACTGAATCTGTCACAAGCAACAAAAGAAAATCACATGTCAAAACCACCACAAAAAATAATAATATGAAAACCCAAAATAGTATGTCCCCACAAATACTACAAGAACTATAGAAGAATTCTGCAATGAGAACTCCCTAGAGGTAACCCAGGACACAGAATTTAAAAGAACAATTATAAACAACATCAGAGAAATCCATTAATTTAAAGAACACACAAAAAACTCAAAGAACTAAAAGAAGATATGGGTAAATGTCTCACTGAATTCACAAAAATGAGAGAAATATTGAAGAAAAGTCAGGCAGAAATTAAGAAGGAACTGAAAAACTTAATAAGCCAATTTTAAATGATAGGAGAAAGCCTAACCAACAGAATGATAGAAATGGAAAACAGAATATCAAGACTGGATGATAGCATTGAAGAACTGAACTGCTCAAGCAAGGAATATGAAGGATATTTTTAAAAAGTGTGGAATATGAAGGAAATGTGGGATACCATAAAAAGACCAAATTTACGTATCATAGGCATAGAGGAAGGAGAATTCCAAGTTAATGATATTGACCAGATCTTCAGCAGTTTTGTAGAAGAGAATTTCCCAAAAGTAAGGAAAGATATCCCCATACAAATACAAGAAGCACATAGAACACCAAATAGACAGGACCAGAAAAGAAACTTCCCACAGCATATTACAGTAAAAACACTAAATTTACAGAACAAAGAGAGAATGCTGAAAGCTGCAAGAGAAAAACAAGTCACATATAAAGGAAAACCCATCAGAATTACAGCTTTTTCAATGCAAACTATAAAAGAAGAGCCTCACTGAATTATACTAATTTATAAATGATTATAGAAGCCAATCCAGAATACTTTACCCAGCAAAACTGTCTATTATACTTGAAGGGGAAAGAAAGCACTTCTATGACACCAATAGGCTGAAAGAATGCAAACCAGCACCACAGAGAATACTTGAAGCAATTCAAAGGAATGAAGAAAGGGACAACTAGACCCAAGAGGCAACAAGAAGAAAGTAAATGAGGTTATAGTGGTGGACATGCAAGGTCAGACCAAGAGTGCCAACATAAATTAAAATGATGGTTACCAAAATACATTATTCAATAATAACTTTAAATATCAATGGCCTCAGCTCCCCAATCAAAAGACACAAGCTAGATGAATGGACTAAGAAACGAAATCCATCTTTTTGTTGTCTGCAAGAAACTCATCCCACCTCCAAGGAGAGGCACTAACTTAGGGGGAAAGAAGAGAAAAATTTATTCCAAACAAATGGCACTAAGAAACAAGCAGATATGAGAGACTGCCAAGTTCTGGTCTCCCTCTGGCAGAAGGCCTGAGAACGCAGGAAAACTGCCTGAGAGACCTGAGAGGGTTGGTGCAGAGGCTCTGAACTCAGTAGACCACCAGGGACAGCTGAGTTCTACCTTCCTTCTGGCCTCCCTCAGGCAGAGGGCCTGAGAACCCAGGGTACTGCCTGAGAGCCCCTGGATCCTGCCTCCAAGTGATAGTGAGCTACCGCAAATTGCGCCATACCTATCTCCCTACCTGGGATTTTCTGAGGCCCCTCCCAAGGCCCCAGGGCAGATCTGGCTTTGGTAAGCTAAGGCTGGGATCCTACCAGACAGCCTCACGGGGTAGGTTCAGACCTCCAATAATATAGTGGCTCTGATCTCAGCAGATCAACAGACATTGCTGAGTTCTGGCCTCTGTCGGGACTCCCACAGGCAGAGGGCCTGAGAATGCAGGGACTGTCTGAGAGCCCCTGATCATGCCTTCACACGGTGGTGTGCTTCTCCTAATTGTGCTATACCCATCCCCCTACCTGGGATTTTGAAGGCCCCTCTCAAGGCCCCAGGTCAGATCTGGTTTTGGTAGGCTAAGGCTGAGATCCTAGCAGACGGCCTGAGAAGGGTAGGTTTCAACTTCCATTGGTGTAGTGGTTCTAATATCAGCAGACCACCAGAGAATGCCAAGTTCTGGCCTCCCTCTGGCTTCCCTCTGGAATAGGGACTGAGAATGCAGGGGACTGAGAGCACCAGGATCCTGTCTCCACGTGGTGAAGGAAGCCTGAGTGTACCTGATTGGAACCTGAATAGGGCTTCAGTGGGTACTCCTGAATAGCTGATCTGAAGCCATCAGTTCCCTCCAAATTAAACCTGAGAGAACCTGAACACTGTACCTACCAGCTTTACAAAACCAATAAAGAAAGGATCTAGGCACCCCAGTAATAAAAACAAAATCATACTTCAACTTAATTCTCATATAAGAATCATAAAAAACAAAAGAAATTCATGTGCCAAAATCACAAATGAAAGAATAATAAAATGGAAAGCCAAAACACTATGTCCCCATCAAACTCCACCAATCCTGTGGAAGAGTTCTACAAGGAGAACCCGTAGAGATAACTCAAGACACTGAATTTAAAAGAACAATCATAAACATGATCAAGGAATTCAACAAATTTAAAGAACACACAAACAAATCAAAGAGCTAAAAGAAGATAGGAATAAACTTCTGAATGAATTCACAAAAGAGATAGAAACATTGAGGAAAACTCAGGCAGAAATGAAGAAGGAACTGCAAAACTTAATAAGCCAACTTGAACAACTTGAACAGGGGAAAGCCTCACAGCTAGAACAAATGAAATGGAAAACAGAATATCAACACTGGAGGATAAAGATGAAGAATTAGACCACGCAAGCAAAGATTATGGAAAATTTTAAAAAAAACACAGGAATGGACTATGCAAGAGATATGGGACACCATGAAAAGACCAAATCAATGGATCATACAAATAGAGGAAGAAGATATCAGGTTAATGGTATTGACCAGGTCTTAAACAGTATTGTAAAAGAGAATTTCCTGAAATTAAGGAAAGACGTCCCCATACAAATACAGGAAGCACATAGAACACCAAGTAGACAGGATCGGAAAAGACATTCCCCATGACATATTATAGTAAAAACACTAAATGTACAGAACAAAGAGAGAATACTGAAATCAGCAAAAGAAAAACAAGTCACATACAAAGGAAAGTCCATTAGAATTACAGATGACTTATCAATACAAACTATGAAAGCCAGAAGAGCCTGGACCAAGGTATTTCCAGTTCTACATGACAATAGATGCCAGCCCAGAATACTTTGCCCAGCAAAAATGTCTATCATAGTAGAGGGGGAGAAAAAAACCTTCCATGACACAAATAGCCTGAGAGAATACATGTCCACAAAACCAGCCCTTCAAAGAATACTTGAAGAAATACAGAGAGCAGAGAGAGAAACAACTATACCCAAGGGGCAAGAAAAGAAAATAAATGAAGGTATAATCTAGGAAACACAAAATTAGACCGAGAACACAAACTGCAAGCAAAGTGATGGCAACAAAAACACATTTTTTGAATAATAACCTTAAATATCAGTGGACTGAACTCACCAGTCAAAAGACACAGGCTAACTGAATGGATTAAGAAACAAAACCCATCTCTTGCTATCTGCAGGAAAACCATCTGACCTTCAGGGACAGGCACTACCTTAAGGTACAAGGATGGAAAAAAAAATATTCCAAGGAAATGGCACTAAGAAACAAACAGTGGCTGCAATTCTAATATCTGACAAAAGAGACTTCAAAGTAAAACTAATCAGAAGAGATAAGGATGGTCACTTCATTCTGATCAAAGGAACACTTAACCAAGAAGATATTGCAATCCTTTTCATATATGCACCAAAGTCTGGTGCACCCAAATTTATAGAAACAACACTTCAGGACTTTAAGACACAGATTAACGCAAACTCAGTAATAGTGGGGGATTTCAATACTCCACTGTCTCCATTAGACAGGCCAACAGGACAAAGAATAAACAGAGAGGCGTCTGAAATAAATGATACCACACATCAAATGGGCCTAACAGGCATCTTTTGAATATTCCACCCAAGCACCAAAGAATACATTTTCTACTCAGCACCCCATGGAACTTTTTCAAAAATTGAGCACATACTGGGCCACAAAACAAATCTCAACAAATAAAAAAATTGAAATAATTCCATGCATTCTATCGGACCACAATGCACTAAAGCTCAGAACCAACACTGGACAAAGCCCTAGTCTGTACATGAAATCGTGGTGATTGAACAACACACTCCTAAACAATGGGTGGGCCAAAGGAGAAATTAAGGAAGAAATAAAAGAATTCCTGGAATTCAACGAAAAGCATGATACAACAAAACACAACCTCTGGGACACATTAAAAGCAGTTCTAAGAAAGATGTTTATAGTTCTAGTGCCTACATTAAAAAATTAGAAAGAGCCCAAATAAGTGACCTAACACTGCAAGTCAAGACACTGCAAAGTCAAGAAGAAATGAAACCCAAACCCAGCAGAAGAGAAGAAATAACAAAAATCAGAGCAGAAATTAATGAAATAGAAACAAGAAACAATACAAAGAATCAATGAATCTAAGAGCTGGTTCTTTGAAAAGCTAAACAAGAGAGACAGAACGGTAGCTCAGTTAATCAAAGAAAGAAAGAGCAAATCCAAATCAACAAAATCAGAGATGAAATGGGAAACGTCACAACAGACACCCAAAAGATCCAGGTGCGCCACTACACCCAGCTAATAAGAGAATATTTTTAAAACTTATATGCTACCAAATTTGAAAATCTAAAAGAAATGGATGGATATCTAAAATCATGGGAACCTCAAAAGGTAAACCAAGAAGAGATCAACAGTTAAACCAGACTCATAGCATATAAGGAAATTGAAACAGTAATAAAAAGCCTCCCAACTAAAAAATGCCCAGGTCCAGATGAATTTATAGCAGAATTCTACCAGAAATTAAAAAAAGAACTCCAACTAATACTTCTTAAATTATTCAAAATGATACAAACATAGGGAGAACTCCCAAATTCCTTCTATGAAGCCAGCATTACTCTAATACCCAAATTGGGTAAAGACATAATCAAAAAAGAAAACTATAGACCCATATCACTAATGAACATAGATTCAAAAATTCTCAACAAAATACTTACAACAAACACACATCAAAAAGATCATTCACCATGATCAAGTAGGCTTTATTCCAGAAATGCAGGGATGGTTCAATATATGCAAGTTGATAAATGTCATTAATCATATAAATGAACTCAAAGACAAAAACCACATTGTCATCTCAATAGATGCAGAAAAGACTTTTGACAAAATTCAGCATGCATTTATGTTCAAAGTCCTAGAAGGAACTGGATTGGAGGGAACATACCTCAAAAAAATTAAAGCCATATATACAAACCCACAACCAACATCATTCTAAATAGAGAAAAATTGGAAGCATTCCCATTAAAAACAGGAACCAGACAAGGATGTCCACTGTCTCCACTCCTTTTCATCATAGTTCTCGAAACTGTTGCTACAGTAATAAGACAGGAGAAGGAAATTAAAGGAGTACTAACTGGAAAAGAAGAGGTCAAGCTATCACTTTTTTAGATGATATGATATCATAACTAAGAGATCCCAAAAGTTCCACCAGAAAACTCCTAGAATTGATCAACACTTTCAGTATAGTGGCAGGTTATAAAATAAATCTACAAAAATCATTACCCTGTCTATATACCAATATGCCAACTTCGTAATTTTCTCTAATCTTTTCTATGTATAACATGATCTATAGATTCTGACTTGTGTCTCAAATGTCCTTCTTTCTGGGTCTATCAGCTGAGCATGCCATGTCTAAAGAGGGCCTGTGGTCTCCAGCAAGAAGATCTTAGCTACAGAAAGAGATGGAAAGACCTATTATGCTCATGGATTTGTAGAATCGTGTAGTGAGAATGACCATCCTAGCAAAAGCAATGTATATGTTCAATGCAATCCCAATCAAAATCACCAAGACATACTTCACAGAACTAGAAAAAAATTCCTTAAATTCATATGGAAGCACAAAAGACCCCAGATAGCCAAAGCAACTCTGAGCACAAAGAGCAGTATGGGGGAGGGGGGGATTACAATACAAGATCTCAAAGTATACTACACAGATTTATGGTCATAAAAACAGCATGGTACTGACACAAAAATAGACTTGTAGATCAAAGAAACGTCATTGAATATCCAGTCCTCAGTACATGCCATTTCAGCCACCTGATATTTGACAAAGGAGCCAAGAACACAGAATGGAGGAAAGACAGCATCTTCAACAAATGATGCTGGCAAAACTGGATCTCCACCTGTAGAAGAATGAAACTAGATCCTTATCTTTCACCTTGCACAAAAGTCAACTCCAAATGGATCAAAGGCCTCAATGTGAAACTGGAAACCCTGAAACTATTAGAAGAAAATATTGGCAGTAACTTACAAGATGTAGGTGTAGGAAAAGGTTTTCTAAATCAGACAGAATTTGCTCAGGAATTAAGGTCAGCAATGAACAAGTGGGACCTCATTAAATTTAAAAGCTTCTGTACAGCAAAAGAAACAATAAAAAAGTGAAGATAAAGCACACAGATTGGGAAAAAATATTCACCAGAATCACATCTGACAGAGGTTTAACATCCACAATATATGAAGAACTCAAAAAACAATCAAGAAACCAAATGACCCAATGAAAAGATGGGCTAAAATTTTAAACAGGGAGTTCTCAAAGGAAGAAATATAGATGGCTAAAAAAAATCTCAAAAAGTGTTCAACAACATTAGTAATTAGGGAAATGCAAATTAAAAGCACCCTAAGGTATCACCTTACCCCAATCAGATTGGCTAGAATCAAGAAAACAAATGATAACAAACGCTGGCAAGGATGTGGAGAAAAGAGAATGCTCATTCACTGCTGGCGGGATTGCAAACTCATGCAGTCTCTATGGAAAACAGTTTGGAGAACTCCTACAAAATTAAAGTTGAACCTACCCTATCACCCAGTTATACCACACCTTGGCATATACCCAAAGGACTCATCCTATTGCAGAGACACTTGCACACCCATGTTTGTTGCTGCTCTTTTCACAATAGCTAAGAGACGGAAGAAACCTAAGTGCCCCTCAACTGACGAGGGTTAACAAAAATGTGGTATATTTACACAATGGAGTTCTATTCAGCAGTAAAGAAAGATGAAATGATGAAATTTGCAGGTAAATGGATGGATCTAGAAACTGTTTTACTAAGTGAAGTAACACAGACTCGGAAAAACAAACAACATAAGTTTTCCCTCATATGTGGATCCTAGCACCAAATCCTTTTAAATTACATGTCCTTTTAATAAGATGCTTCTTTACAGCAGTCTCTTCTGCATGAAATAACTATGATCATCATGACTTCAACTGTGCCTGATCACTAAACATCATCACAATTGGGTGTATTGATGGTTGTGCTCATTTATTAAAGGAAAGCCAAGAAGGTTCACTGGACCCTCAACAGATTATCCAGCCACTCTTCTCAGCCAACTGCATGTAATTTGGCCCTAATCACACATGGTCTCCTAGATTTGGGAAGGGCTAAAGTGTACAATCTGGGGAAGGCTAGAAAGAGAAGGCATGACCCATACTGGGTGTATTAGTCAGTGTTCTCCAAAGAAACAGAACTGGTAGAATGAATATATATGTATAGAGATTTAGCAGCTTAGCTCACAGGATAGAGTCTGAGTAGTCCAACAATGGCTGCACCACACTGGAGAGGCTGAGAATCTGTAGTTGCTCGGTCCACGAGGCTGGATGTCTCAGTAGTCCCAATCTGGCACTGAAGGTCTGATGAATTCCAAAAGATCAGCTAGTCTTCAGTCTACAGCAGCAAGATGAACTCACCAGCAAGAGAGAAGGCAAGCAGCAAGAAGCCAGGTGTTCTCCTCTGCCTTCGCCTTTTATACTGGCTGCCATCAGAAGGTAACACCCACATTTAGGGTGTGTCTTCCAGATTCAGATGATCCAATCAAGAAGATCTCTCTCATTTCAGTTAATTCCAGACCCAGTCAAGCTGATACCCATGATTAGCCATCACACTGGGTAAAGGCTTTCCAGTGTGCATACCTTCAGGTCATGCATATGCCTCAGCAACCTGTCAGTTATCTCAGTAAGCTCAATCAATTCATTGGTTCCTGAGTAAAATTTAATCAAACATTGGCTTGACACTAGATCCTTAAAAGGGAATAAGCATTGCTTAGCATCCACAGGAAATGAAGTCTCACAATAGGTGGAAAATGTATTTGTTAATACTATTATATCTAATAATTATCTTAAAAAAGAAAATGAGAATGTAAAAGATGTTAAAATGATATAGGAATGGAAATATTTTCCAAAATAGACAGAAAAAATGAAAAAAACAAAGCAAGTGATGAAGGTCTGTATAGGATTGTCATAACATATGAAGGATGAGACAAAAATAATATACACATAATCTAAAATTTTCTATGGCCATAGTTTAGTCAACTAGTTTAAGGAACAAAATATATATCTAGTCAATGTTTATCTGAGAATATTTGGTTTTTTACCAAAGCTTTATCTACACAGCACACAATAATTAAAAGTACCAAACTGGAACTAACCTCATTGGATGTTCAACAGCCATAGCTTGAGGCCTATACTAATGTAGTCAGAGGGATTTAAGGGACAGTTTTTTCCCCTTGCCTTCCAAGGTTGGCTAGAGGACTATGGAACATTTCTTAAAATGTCCTGCAACTGTGGTGAGTCACCTGTCCTCTTGTTCAGGGAGGACATGGAAACCCCACGAGAAGGACTTGAACCAGTGTCCAGTCTATAAAGAGGAGGGTCAACTCAGAGGAAACATCTCATTCATGCTTCCAAGTGAAGCTAGACGTGGTTGAGCAGGACCTTTGACTTGTCTTCACATAGATGGAACTGGTAAAAGAAAGGAACCAGGAGCTCCTCCCAAGCCCATGTGACCCCCCATGTGACCCCTGAGGAACAGATCCTCAACAACTTTAAGTGTGAAAATAAATTGATTTATTTGGGCCAACTGTATGGTCTTAAACACCCAAAAGGAAAAGATAATCAAAGAGTAAAGTCATCAATATATTTCTTTAAGAGGTCAAGGGATTACATTTCACAGACACTAGGCTTAAGTCTATACAAAGTTATTTAGACAATTATTTCTCATTGATGATTTTGTTCCTAACCAGTGCTGCTCAGATATAATATTTCAAATCTTGGTCTCCAATATTGTAGTGCCCACCTGTAGCTAAGGGATACAACCATCTATTATTCTAAAATCATGAAAAAATCAATTTTATCTAGAAGCCTTTGAGAGGAAACTGACACTGATTCTAACCACTCCAACAGCTATCAAAATACCTGAAAGAAAATCCTGAACACATCACTCTAGAGTCCAGCCTTGGAAGAGAAAAGAAAAATGAGGAGTTACCCAATAGAGGGATGCTTTTGGAAGCCCTAGTCAGGAAATTCCAATGGACTGTCATTTGTACATTTGAAAATTTCCCTGTTCTGACTTTTTTCTAGGTTCCTGCCTGGAACTTGTAATGCTAATACTCTTGCCTTTACTTCTCCTTCACATCTCCTATTCATGATTCAAGGACTTCCTCCCCCCCCCACCCCCGCAGAGATAAGAGTTATGCAATTTGGGAGTCTTTTAGATAGACCCACTGAAGGGTTACTCCAATTGCCTCCCCCTTCATCCCTATTCAGCATGGAAGCAGCCAGTGTGGTCTGAGTCCCAATTCCCTATTGGCAATTTGGGTAACCTCTTCAGAGGACAGTGTGATAAGAATAGGAGGTAGGAACGGGCTAGTCAGTTAGTG
>NW_008355642.1:1451365-1457904 GCF_000622305.1 Nannospalax galili
AACTATAAATAAATAAGAAAATAAAACGAAACAAAAAACCAAAATAATACGAGATTGTTATCAGCAACCATAAGAGCCAGAAAAATGAAGAACTGTGTATTTTGAGCATTGATATAAAATAACTGTCAACCGGGCATGGTGGCACATGCCTTTAGTCCCACCACTTGGGAGGCAGGGGCAGGCAGATCTCTGTGAGTTCAAGGCCAGCCTAGTCTACATGGTGAGTCCCAGGCCAGCTGATGCTATAGGGAGTCCCTGTCTCAAAATGATGCCCTAAAAAACTGTCAACTAAGATTGCTGTACCCAGCAATTATTTATTCAAATTGATGGACAAACCCATGTACTTTCCTTCTCATTCATACTTTACCTTCTCTGTTGTTCTTTCCAAACTCCTTATTCATTTCTCTTTTAAATATTGATGTCGTTTGCTCTAAAAATCTGCAAATAACATATTCTCCAGTCAGACTTCAATACCTCCTTGGACTTTGAACCTTAAAGGAGACACAACTGTAATTCAAAGGAGTCTCCCAGAGTTGGAGGTGTAGCTCAGCAGTTAAGAACACTGGCTGCTCTTGCAGAGGATCTGGGTTCTGCTTCCCAGAACCTACATGGTGGCTAACAACCACCTGTAACTCCAGTTCCAGGGGATCTGACACCCTCTTCTGACCTCTGCGGGCATTGCATGACATGGGTGCACTTACATACATGCAGGCAATACATTAATAAACATAAAATAAAAATAATAGAAAAAGACTCTCCTACAGCTAGGTAAAGCCAGGACTGTTGATAACTTACTCTGAGGACACTAATCCATCCCTTTATGGAAAAGCTATAGGAAAAATAATACTTAGTAGAAGCGACGTTCTAAGAAGACTCACATAAAACAAAACAAACAGCCAAAAATAATGGAGGAAAAGAGAAGAATTAAAACTGGAAGACACACCCATCCCAAAGACGCATGAAGCAATAGGGTAGAAGAAAGAGCTTAGAAAAAAATCAAAAGTCATAGAAAAATATTTAATGATTTTACAGCACAAAATTTCTCATCCCAGAATGATAGGTTGAAATCAAAACACAAGGCATTTAGAACACCACATAACCTATACATGACACATCATAGTCACGACATAAAGATACAAAGCAAAGAAACATTACTAAAACCTATAAGGGGAAAGTGTCAGCTCATATACAAAGGCATAAATATCAGAATAACTTTATA
Source organism: Nannospalax galili (assembly GCF_000622305.1). Taxonomy (NCBI): domain Eukaryota; kingdom Metazoa; phylum Chordata; class Mammalia; order Rodentia; family Spalacidae; genus Nannospalax; species Nannospalax galili. The sequence goes on from NW_008355642.1 coordinate 1,452,585, forward strand.
TTTTTCATCAGCAACACTAAAATTCAATAAAAAGTTAAATGAGATATATTAGGTCCTGAAAGTAAGTAACTGTCAAACAACATTGTTACATTTACAAGAATTATCTTCAAAATTGGTGGGAAAATATAGATATCACTAGACAAGCACAAATTAAGGCAATTCATGACAACCAAATCAGCACTGCAGAAATTTCTTACAGGAGTACTATACAAGGAAGAAGAGCAGTGTCATGCACAAGAACACATGAAAAAATATACTACATGAGGAGAACATATAAATGAAGAACTGGGAAAGACTCAATCATCTCTAGCACAGCAAGTCAGAAAACTCACTGACCTAAAAGAATAAAGAGGAAAAGAGATACCAATAACCTATCTACCCAGAAGATAAACTAACAAAAATCATAAGACATAACAAATCACTTTCAACAACAATTTTAAGTGTCAGTGGCTTCACTCACAAATTGGAAACTACAGACTAGTTGACTGGAATAAAACACAAGACCCACCAGGCCTGGTAGTCCAGGCCTTTAATCCCAGCACTAGAGAGGCAGAGGCAGGTGATTCTATGAGATTGAGGACACTCGGGTCTTCATAGGAGTTCCAGCCCAATTGGGGCTAGAGGGAAACCTTGTCACAAATTTTGAAAACTCAAAGCAAGCAAGAAAGCGAGCAAACAAACAAAAGCAAGAGTCACTGTTTTCATTTAAAAATGCAATTAGTGGCATGATATTGTCAAGATATCAAAAAGAAATCAAAGTAAATACATTCAAGAACTGAATGTCAAAGGATGGAAATCATCCTATAAAACAAATGGAAATCATATATAAGCAGATATAGCAAGTTGTGTACTTAATAAAATAAACCTTAAATGAAAAACAGTGAGAAGAGATAAATAGGGCCACTATGTTTTATTAGAGGGAACAATTCATTAAAAGATATCATTGCAAAAATTCATGCATCGAGTATTTGGGCTCTCAACTTCATGAAAGAAACATTAAGACATATAAAAGGTTACATAAGTCCCTAACACAATAATTGTGGGAGACTTTAATACCCCACTCATATTTAAACAGAAAATCGGCAAAGAACCATCAGAACTAAATTATTTTACATATCAATTGTATTTAACAGATATCTATAGAATATTCCATCCAACATATAGGACATACACATTCTTTTAAGCAACATGTGAGAACTTATCCTAAATTGATCATAAGTCACAAAGCAAACTTCAATAAGTACCAAAAATAGGATAATTCCTTGCCTCCTATGAGACACAATGCAATAAAACTAGAATATAAGAGCAAAAAAGTTTCAGAAACTACAAAAATATGTGGGGACTGAATAAATACACTTTGAATGAACAGTGGGCATTTTCTGAAACCAGAGAGGAGATTTGAAACTGCCTAGAAGCAATGAAAATGATAGAACAAACTACCAGATCCTATGTGATACAACCAAAGCGGTCTTAAGAGGAAAGTTCATAGCTATAAATGTTCATGCTAAATAAAATTTGACCAGATACGGGGTTTGCCACCTTTAACCCCAAAACTTGGGAGGCAGAGATAGGAGGATCTCTATTAGTTCAAGTTCAGGTTGGTCTACATACCAAGTTCCAGACTAGCCAGGACTATATAATGAGGCTCTGTCTCAAAACGAAATCAACGATATGGGTTGGGGAAACATGTCAGTTGCTAAAGTGCTTGCCTTGCAAGTATGATTTGCAAGTATGGGTCCCCAGAACCCATGTAAAAATGTTAAATATGGTGGAATGTACTTATAATCCTAGAACTGGGGAGGCGGAGACAGGAGAATATCTGGGGACCTCTGGCCACCCAGTATAGACTGATTGGCAATCTCTACAGCAATGAGAGACCTTGTCTCAAAGGAGGTGGAGGGTGTTTCTAAGGATGACACCCAAGATTATCTTTTGGTCTCCACGTATATGTGCACAGAGAAATGCAGCTGTGTATGCACACAAATGCATACACACACACACACATAAAAATATCAGATATTTCTGAAATAATTTGATAGTGCACCTTAAAGTTCTAGAAAAACAGCAAGATTCCAATCCCAAACCCAGCAGATGACAAGAATTAATAGATTAGGGGACAAATTAAGCTAGACAGCCCAGTTGTAAGGTGTTTGCAATACAGCCATGAGAACCTGAGTCCAGTCCCCAGAGCCCATGTCAAAATCTGGGTGTGGTGATACATACTTGTAATCCCAGAGCTGAGGAAATGCTGACTGGCAGCAGATTCATGGAACTGTATGATCAGCCAACTTAGCCTAATTGGTAACTTCCAGTCTAGAGAGAGCACCTGTTTCAAGAAAAGAAAAGGTGGATGTCACCTGGAAATAAAACCCAAGAATGATTTGTCTTACACATTCATGGGCACACATGTGAATGCACACCACCCACATATATGCAGACCCCCACAAATACAATTAACATACACATCACACACACACACACACATGTGCATGATTAGAGCAAAAATCAATGAAATAGAGACTAAAGAAACAGTACATGGAAAATTTCAAAAGAAAAGCTTGTTCTTTAAAAGTATTAAGATTCTCTATACTTTGACCAGTTTTGTCCATTTGTACTCATCATCCTCTGTTGCATGAGGAAACTTCACTGATGAAAGTTGAGAGATGCATTAGTATTCTCTCTCCCCCCTCGTTTCACAATGTTCAGTGAGCCTTCAATGTAAAGATTCCATTATAGATGTGTCTCTTAGGGATGGGCATTTCACAGACTTTTATTCTCTGTGTGTGACCAGTTGTGGATCTCTATAATAGTCTCCATCTGTTGCAAAAGAAGCTTCTTTGATGAGTGGTTACTGGCATACTTGTATATAGATATAAGGATCCATATAAGAGACACTGTAGTGCTGGTCCCTGGACAGGACTCCTAATTTAAACTTTACCTACCTAGGGCTCAGGGACCATTGCAGAAGAGGGAGCAAAAAGATTGTAAGAGCCAGGGAAGAACCATAAGGAAACAGAGTCATAGAGGCTCCTGGGACCTTGCTCACATGATCTTACAGCAATTGTGTCAGCGTGGACGAGACCCATGCAAACTCAACCAGACAAAAATCAGCATAGAACTGGGAAAATTTTCAGGAAGCCAGAATTTTGGCATGGTACTTTTGGATAGCTTCCACCACTGCTGGGTGAGGGGGAGTTGATATTTTTTAAAGGAATGATTCCAGATAGACGACAGAACACAGTCGGGTGGATGAACTCACACTGAGGGACATCAGGGTACACAAACTTGACTTGGTAGGCCTTAACATACATGACAAAACACAGAAAATCCTGTGAGTGGACTATGTAGGGATGCAAATAGAGAAAGGGGCGCTAAATATGGTTAAGATACAGTGTATGAAATCCACAAAATTCAAAAATACATATTTATAAAGAAACTAATAACCTCTTCAGAGGATGGTGTGATAAGAATAGGAGGTAGGTACTGGTTAGGCAGTTAGGGTAAAAAAGACCCCAAAGAAAAGTGTCAGCTTCTTGGCTAAAAGTCAAAATGTCCTTGGGCCTCTTAGCAACATACTCTGTTCCAAAGGTGAAAAATGTCAAAAGCATTTTGGAGCTTGTATCTAATCCTTAAAAGATTTTAGGATTACCTCTTCAGAGAGAGGAATATTAGATTAGCCAAAAGTGCCATAAAAATAAATAGATCAATCAAAGAAGAAAATAGAAAAAAAATCTGTACAATTGTTTTTCAGTCTGTCAAGACCTGCACTGCCTGATTTTAGCCTCTTACTAAATATGGCTACTAAATACCTTAATTATAATATGATTAGCCCAAATTGAGATATTCCAGCACCATAAAATATATTCCAAATTTTGAAAACTTGATTCAAAGACTGCAAAATATAAGCAGGCATGACGATACCTGCCTAGGCTGCCTAACAAAATGTCTCAAAAAAATCGAATAATAAATAATAAAATAAGATAAAAAAAAGAAAAAAAGCAGATGTTGCAATTCTAATATCTGACAAAATATACTTCAAAGTAAAACTAAAGGTTACTTCATTCTAATCAAAGGAACAATTGACCAAGTAGATATTACAAACATGAACATATATGGACCAAAATCTGGCCCAGCCGATTTCACAAAAAGAGTCCTATAGGATTTTAAGACACAGATTAATCAGTAATAGTGGGTGACATCAATATCCCACTATCTCCTGTAGGTAGATAAACTGGACAAATAATAAACATAGAGATGCCTGAATTAAATGCTACCATACATCATATGGACCTAACAGACATCTACCAAATATTTGACTCAAGCAACAAAGAATACACATTCTATTCAGCAGCCCATGGAAGTTTATCTAAAATCAATCACATACTAAGGCACAAAGCAAACCTCAACAAATATAAAAAAAAAGTTAAAATTATTTGATGTAGTCTATCAGACCACAATGTAATAAAGCTAAAATTCAATACCTAAAGAAGCTCTACTAACTACATGAACTCATGGAGATAAAGCAACACGGCCCTGAATGATGAATGAGTCAAAGAAGAAATAAAGGTATTCCTGGAACTAAATGAAAATGATAATACAACACAAGAAAACCACTGAGAAACTTTAAAAGCAATCCTAAGAGAGATGTTTATAGTTCTAAGTGCCTACATTAAGAAATCAGAAAGAGCACAAATAGCAAAGAGCACAACTCAAGACTCTGGAAAGTCAAGAAAAGTGAAATCCAAATCCAGCAGATCAGAAGAAATAACAAAAATCAGAACAGAAATTAATGAAATAGAAACAAAAATACAATACAAAGAATCAATGAATCTAAGAGCTAGTTCTTTGAAAATCTAAACAAGATAGATAGGCCCTTAACTCAGTTAACCAAATGAAAGAAAGAGAAAATCCAAATAAACAAAAGCAGAGAAGAAATGAGAGACATCACAAGAGACACCAAAAAGATCCAGAACATAATAAGGGAATACTTTAAAAACCTATACGCTATAAAATTTGGAAGCCTAAAAGAAATGGATGAAAATCTAAATTCATGGAAACCACCAAAGGTAAATCAAGAAGATGTCAATAGCCTAAACAGACTCATAGCCAATAAGAAAATTGAAACAGTAATACAAAACCTCCTGACTATAAAAAGCCCAGGTCCAAATGAATTCACAGCAAATTTCTAACAGACATTTTAAAAAGATCTACAACCAATACTACTTAATTTAAAAAGACAGAAACAGAGGAAGAACTCCAAAACTCCTTCTATGAAGCCAGTACTCTAATACCAAAATCAGAGAAAGACACAACAAAAAAA
>NW_008355642.1:1459895-1497701 GCF_000622305.1 Nannospalax galili
TTCTCAACAAAATACTTGCAAACTGCATACAGACATGCATCAAAAGGTCATCCACCATGATCAAATTGACTTTATGCCAGAGATGGAGGAATGGTTCAGTACATATAAGTCAATAAATATAATAAATCATATAAATGAACTTCAGGATAAAAATCATACAGTCATCTCAATAAACGCAGAAAAGGCCTTTGACAAAATTCAATATCTATGTTTCCTGGAGGGAATTGGACTGAAGGGAAGATACCTCAATATAATTAAAGCTATAAACAACAAACCCACAGCCAACATAATTTTAAATGGAGAAAATCTGGAAGGATTCCCAGTAAAATCAGAAACTAGGCAAGTCTGTCCACTATCTTCACTCCTTTTTAATATAGTGCTTGAAACTCTTGGTAGAGCAATAAGACAAAGGAAGGGAATTAAAGGAGTACTGATTGGGAAGGAAGAGGTCAAATTATCCCTATTTTTAGATGATATTATACATAAGAGATCCCAAAAATTCCACCAGAAAACTCTTACAAAAGATCAGCTTTCAGCCAAGTGTCAGGTTACAGAATTATTCTACAAAAATCAGTGTCCTTTCTATATAATAACAAGCAATCAGAGAATGAGTTTATGTTAACATTACTATTCACAATAGCCTCAAAAAATATCTAGGAATAAACCTAAGACATTAAAGATCTCTAAAATGAAAATTTTAAATCTTTGAAGACAGATCGAGGAACATACCAGGTGATGGAAAGACCTCTTGTACTCATGGACTGGAAGAACTAGTATTGTGAGAATGACCACCATGCCGAGAGCAATATATAGGTTCAATGCAAAGCTAACCAAAACCCCCACAACATTATTCATATAATTAGAAAAAATTCCTGAAACTCATCTGGAATCACAAAAGACCCTAGATAGCCAAAGCAATCCTGAACACAAAAAGCAAGGGGGGGGGGCTCTCAAACCATATTACAGAGCTAAAGCTATAAAAATAGCACAGTACTGGCACAAAATAGACACATAGATCAATGGAACATAATAGAAGACCCAAGCATGAGTATATGCAATTTCACCCACGTGATACTTGACAAAGGTGCCAAGAATATACACTGGAGGAAAGACAGCATCTTCAACAAATGGTGCTGGCAAAACTCGATCTCAACCTGTAGAAGAATGAAATCAGACCCTTATCTATTACACTGCAGAAAAGTCTACTCCAAATGGATCAAATACCTGAATGTTAAATCTGTAATTCTGAAATTGTTAGAAGAAAACATAGGTGATAATCTACAAGATACGGGTGCAGGAAAGGACTTTCTATATCAGACGTCAGTTGCACAGCAATTAAAGTCAATAATCGACAAGTTAGATCTCATTAAATTAAAAAGCTTCTGTACAGAAAAAGAAAAAAATAAGGAAATGAAGAGGAAACCCTCAGAGTGGGAGAAAAATCTTCACCAGCTACAGATCTGAAAGAAGCTTAATATTCATAATATATAAAGAACCCAAAAACCAAAGAATGAAGAAAACAAATGATCCAATTAAAAAGTGGGCTATAGATCTGAACAGAGAATTCTCAGAAGATGGAATAACAATGGCTAAGAAACACCTTAAAAAGTGTTCAACATATTTTAATAATTGGGGAAATGCAAATTAAAACCACTTTGAGATTTCATCTTACCCCAGTCAAACTGGCTAAGATCAAGGGAACAAATGACAACAAATGCTGGCGTGGATGGGGGTAAAGGGGAATGTTCATTCGCTGCTGGTGGGATTTCAAACTAGTGCAACCCCTATGGAAGGCAGTGTGGAAAACAATAAAAAAAATTGAAAATGAATCTACTATATGATCTGGTTATACCACTCCTTGGTATATACCAAAGGACTCATCCTACTGCAGAGATACTTGTACATTCATGTTTGTTGCTTCTCTTTTCACAATAACGAAGAAAAAGAAGCAACCAAAGTGTCCCTCAACTGATGAATGGATAATGAAAATGTGGTATAGTTACAGAGTGGAGTTCTACTCAGAGGTAAAGAAAGATGAAATCTGCAGATAAATGGATGCAACTAGAAATTGTTACTCTATGTTAAGTAATATAGACTCAAAAAATAAACAACATATATTTTCCCTCATTCATGGATCTTAGCACCAAATCGAGCAAATATCCTGATATAACTGCAGGAGCCAGGGAAATGGAAAGAAACAATGGATGTAAACAGAAAGAAGGAATCTGGGAGAAGAATAGTAGGAGACATATGTTACCAAGGGGGAAAATGGGTAAGATGGGGTTAGTTAACTGGGAGGGGAAGAGGAAAGATTATACAAGAAACCATGGGGATAAAGGGGAAGAAGGAGATCAAGAGAGGGGGAATCATAGCAGACAGGTTTTATCAAGGTTGAAATGGGGAAATGGGGGTAATTTTAACTGATAAGGGAGAGAGAGGACAAATAACTAATTCTTAGCTGATGTGAAAAAAACAGAGGTAATTGTGTTAGTTCAAAAGTCTACTAAATATTATACATACAATATCTGCACATGAGTGCATGTGTATAGCTGATGGCTCTATAACAAGAAATGGTGCCAGGCAAAAGAACCCCCCTTTGAGCTTCTGGTCAGGGTAGTTCGAGAGAATCCCAAATTACACAGGCTATTGCCACAGCCCTTGATTGCCTCCCAGAACTTGAAGGTAAAACTGTATTGCTGAAGACAGGGCATACTTGGGACACAGGAGTTGAAGCAATGGAGCTGGAACTGACCTGGAAGCCACCTCCCTGAAGAATAGCTCTCATAGTTTTGGAGAACATTATGCAAGCTGCTAAAGGAGACCATCAGACAATGACCAAACCCCAGCTTTGAAGCCTAATAGCCAGGACTGGAGAGATTGCTCTGTGGATAAGAGTACTTGCTGCTCCTGCAGCAGATTCAGGTTCAATTCCCAGCACCCACATGGCAGCTAACAACCATCCATCACTCCACTTCCAGGTGATCTGACATCCTCTTCTGACCTCCATGGGCATTGCACAATCCAGGTGTACTTACATACATTCAGGCAATACACTCATACACATAAAATGAAAATAATAAAAATAATAAATATGTCTTCCCTACAGCCTGAGCAACTCCAGTCTCCCTGACCCCACACTCTGTTCTCCTTCTAGCCTTGGGCACAGGCCTGCTTTTGCTCTCAGCACCCCAGAGCTCTAGACCACCCTTTTAGTTCCACCTGCCAATTGTGACCTGATCCTCTGCACTCAGAGGAGCTCAATTTTTCAGACTACTTTGTTAGAGCCTTCATAGGTTGTCCCCACTCTGAACTTGCCTTGAATTCCCCAGTATTCTTCCCTGGTTTGATCCCACCCACTGTGCCTTGACTCCTCTACAGACTGAACAACTCTCATCTCCGAGACCCCACATCCTGTTCTCCTTGTAGGCTTGGGCACAGGCCCCTTTTCCTCTCAGCACCTCAGATCTCTGGACTACCCTCTTAAGCTCCTCACGTTGGTGAGCTCTCCAAACCATGCTGGGCCCAACACCCTATATTGTGACCATCTGCAGCCCCTCCCACTGCTGCAGGGCTAGGCTTCCCTGCCCTTTAGTAGGGGCCCAGACTTTGGCAGACTGCCTGAGATTACCTGAATCCGGCCTCTGCCTAACAAGCTTCCCAAACTGTGCTGTGCCTGTTGGCTAGAGGCACCCAGACCTTAAGAGGAAGCCTGAGAGCTTCTGATTCTGCCTGACTTGGGCCTCTGCCGGAACTCCTGAGTAGCTGGACTAGACCCATCTGGCCCCTCCAATATAAAATCAAAAGGGAGAACCTGAAGTCTAGACCAGCAAGCTTTCTATACCCCATAAGAATAAAACAAGGCACATCAAGTATACAAACAGAAAGAAACTTCAGTTCAACAAAGGAAGGCTTGAGTCTCACACCAGAATCACAAGCAACAAAAGAAATCCACATGCCAAAATCACAAAGAAAAAATAATGTGAAAAACCCAAATAATATGTCCCCATCAAGCACCAACAGTGCTCTAGTTTTACAATGAGACCCCCCCCCGAGAGATAACCAAGGACACAGAATTTAAAAGAACAATCAAACACATGATCAAAGAATTTAAAGAATACACAAACAAATCAAGGAACTAATGATCAAAGAATTTAAGGAATTCACAAACAAATCAAGGAACTAAAAGAAGATAGGCATAAACTTCCGACTAAATTCACAAGAGATAGAAATATTGAAGAAAAATCAGGCTGAAATGAAGAAGGAAGTGAAACATTCAATAAGCCAATTAGAAATGACAAGAGAAAGCCTCATCAATAGAATGTATGAAACGGAATTTTTCTTAATAGTACATATAATCCATGGTCCAGTGAGAATCACCATCTTAACAATATTGTGTCTTATGAGCCAATAACAGTTTACATCTCTACAATTATCTAGGTTTTAATTAACTTATCTTAGCTATGCTGTATAGTTTTCAATGTTCAGACATTGAACTATTTTGTTGAATGTTATCTATGAATGTTTCATTGTTTTATGCTACTGTATATTATATATGTATATAGTCTTTGACAGTTTTATGCATGTATATAATGAATTTTATTCATTTTCACCCCCCATTAATATCTATTATCCCACCCTTCTTTTCCCTCTGAAACTTCTTCCCAATAAGTGCCCCCCATTACTTCTATGTATGTATGACCCACTGAGTTTAATTATGGCTGCTTGTATAAGTATAGGTGAGAGGTTATTTATTAGAGCATGGCCAATGTTTAATGTCTATAGATTTTTAGTGACATTCATTATTTATTCCTTATTCTTCTAATTGGTGTTATATCTCTTGGTCTTTATACGGATTTATTATTTTTAAAATATTTTACTGAATTTTTGTGGGTTGCATACAGTGCATCTTAATCCCCCTTCCTTATCTGCACTCCCCCATAGTCCACCAACAGATTTCATGTGTTTTTTCATAGATTTTAAGGCCCATCAATTCAAGTTTATGTACTCCCATGTCCCTTCTTGTGAGTTCACCCACTGGAGCCTGTCCAGCTTGTCTAGTGTCACTCCCTTAAAGAAAACCAAGTCTTCCTCACCCAACAGTGGTCAGCTGCCAATAGTTCCTCACCAAAGCTGTATCCTTCTGCACATTTCCCCAGTTCTGTGCTGGGTTTTGTCTGATCGAGTTTGCATGGATCTTGTTACCATCCATGTGGGTGCTAAGAATCTGACCCGGGTCCTCTGCAACAGCAGCAAGTGCTCTTAACCACTGAGCCATCTTGCCAGCCCCCATTAGTTTCCTATATTAGTTGATGAACTCTGTTCTTTCAGAAATTTTAATGGTATTTGAATTTTTATTTAAGTTTCTATCTGGTGGAGATTACTATAAAATTCCACAGCTGGTCAAATGCAGGGACTAAGTGACTGTGAGGTGCCCTCACTAAGTGGCACATCTGCAATGCAACTTATACACCTAAAGTTCAGAGAACATCACTGAAAAGCAGGCAGAAAGAATGTAAGAACCAGAATGACAAGACACCTGCTGCTACTTAATGCATTCTAGACATGATAGGGAAGCTATAACAATGAAATTTCCACAGTATGGTAGTCTAATGAGATCTGCATAATGACAAAAGTAGTTGACATGCCAAAGTGGATGGGGGGAATGTCACAGGCTCCTGCCTCAGGATGAAGAGCTACATGCAATCAATGAATGCTGAGGAAGAATCAGTTTTCTCCAGGGACTAACTGCCTATGAGTTTATCTAATCTCAAATGGACAGCCCTAAACACAGATACACACAGGCACCACTAAATGGACTCAGTTCGTGTGTGTGTGTGTGTGTGTGTGTGTGTGTGTGTGTGTGTGTGTACTTGTAGTAATCAAAGAAGACAAGAAATTGAGGGGAGTTGGGGGAGGTGTAAGAGGAGTTGGAGTGGGACTGGAAGGGATGTTAAATACTGAAAAGACAATACTCATGTATGATAAATTTTATCTGGAATAGCATACTATCTCTACGTACTCAAGTATGATATTCCCTTTGACTGGTCTCTGTTTTGTCTTAACATTAGAAATTCTTTGTGTTTCACTGCTATTGCAGAATATCTGAGACTGAGAAAATGATAAAGAAAAGAAGAATATTTAGTACACAGTTCTAGAGGCTAGAATGTCTGAGAACATGATAGCTCAGCTTCTGATGAGAGTCTGAAATTTTATCATAAAATTTAAGGAAAAAGAAGGACGAGTGGGCACCCACAAAAGAGGGAAACATAAAGGTAGCCTCAATGTATGAAATCCTACTCTTGAAATAGTTAATCCAGTACTGTTAGAAAGGCATTAATCCCTCTGAATAACCTAATTACTTCCTAAGTCCTACCTCCCAACATTGCCACAGTAACAATGAAACTTCAGTGAGAATTTAATCTAGGACAAATCATAGCATCAGGTGTTGGCTATAATTTTTTAATATAAGGTAGGTTTTAGTAGTATATATGTATATATGCATATATCGTACATATCAATACTGAGCATTAACTCCAAGCCCTCACATATGCTAGGTAAGCAACCTATCTCAGAATTATAACCCCAGTCAATTGGTTACAGAATTTTAGGAGTATTTCATATACCTCTGCAATCATTTTTCAGTGGGACTACTGTTTTCCTTTTCCAATAACGTATGATATTCTTAGAAACTAGATTTTAGGTGACATTTAGCTCAGTATTTCTCCATCATGTGAATAGTGACATTAGGACTTCATATTCATAAAGGCCTAAGTAATATTCACGGATGTGCTTTTTCAGAATTAATATTTAAACAGATATTCCAGTTTTAGCTCCCTGCTACACACTGTGTACTTTATACCCCTTGTGAGTGTTATGAATCCCAGCTCTTTAAGTGCATAATCATTCATTGTGCCTTCACACATTCCCTACTGATTCCATGATCTCTTTCTTTATAATATTTAGAATGATCACTTTCTTAGTTTGAAATCCATATATTTTTAACATTTTATGTTAAATTTCTATATACTTAGAATGGGAGTGTTTGATCATGTCAATTTGGTATCTCAGTTCTAAGAGTTTGCCTGACTTGTTTACATACATGACCTTGCCTGGACCCTACTTATATTCTTCACAACTACAACATATTTCATCTAAGCCTAATCATAGCTAACTGAAATAATTTCTAACAAGTACTGAGCATTTTATAATGGGCCAGGTATTGAACTTAACAAACTGTTATTAATTCATTTAATCATGACAACTACCCTTTGAATCATGCTCTGATACAGTATATATTTTATACACCTGAGGAATATAAACATCATACAGATGGCAAGTGATGGAACCAAATTTAAACTAAGCAATGCTTCAACCACAGTGTGTTCTTATAAGTGCTATGGTTTATTGTGTCACTTAGTGAATGTTAGAATTGTACTTTAAGATTAGCCAGCTGTAGGTTAGGTGTGGTGCTGCATGCTTTTAATCCCTGCACTCAGAGGCAAAGGCAAGCAGATCTCTATGAGATTGAGACCAGCCTGATCTACATAGTGAATTCCATGGACAACTGTGGCTATAAGGAGACCCTGTCTCAAAAAATACCAAAAAAAAAATAGGTAGCTGTGCTGATTTGTCCATACTTGTCCTGGTTTTAGCATTGAAAATCCTACATCCTTGGAAAGATCTCAGTCTTCCTTATCCAGAAAGAATTACCATTCTAGTTAATCTGGCAATAATGCAGTGAAAACATACAGGGTTATTGCCTTCCAAATGATTAATAATACTTTCAGAATTCACTTGTTCTACTGGACACAAGAGGCCATTGCAACTATCTCTCAGTAAAACTACACAATATGGTTCATCTATAGTAAAAGATGCCATTAATCATAAGAGACTGGAATAATAAGCCACTGTGTTTAGTTGTTGTGTCGGAGTGGAAAATGACACCAGACGTGACCATACAGGCTCAAGTTTCTCCATCCCATTCTTATTTATGAAGATCACCCCAAATAAAGTTGATGCTATCTCCCCTTAAGTCTATGTAATTCAAACTCATTAATTTGACTTGACATTGTCAAATGACTATTCAAATTGAAAAGTGATTTTGAAAAGGAACTGTCAGACCAAGTAGTGTAGAGCACTTGCCTAGCATGTAAAAAGCCCTGGGTTCAACCCTCAAAAAAGAAAAAGAAAAACAAAAAGAAAGCAGCTATTCTTAGATGTATTTGATCAGTGGATGCAATCTATCCAGGTACAATAAGGTGGATTTCAAGAGGTCACAATTATTTGATTTATTTCTATTCATGTGAAACAGGCATTGTCTCAGTAGACTAATTCTATAGCTCCTATTGTTGGATAGACCTAAGCCTAATGGATCTTTGGAATTCTGTCATATCCTCATCCACTGAAATTCCAAGTAGAGTATTTGGGTTTTGGAAATAAGAGCAAAAGTTTTCCTTGAAAAGTTGAAAAAAAGCACTCAAGTAAATGGGCAAAAGATATCTACCTAAAATAAGGTTTTATGTGAATTAGATGAGCCATATGTCTCTCCAGCTGAGAAATAAATTGCCTCTAGTTCAACTGAATACATGTCATTGATTTCTGACATATCTAACTTACTACTAAAAAGGCACTAGGGAAAATTAGAACCTGTCATTTCTCAAGCCCCCTCAGGATGTGAAGTCTAATGTACGGATGTTATGTGGTTTTAATCTTTAAGGTAAATCTAGATATTACTGAAAGACTCAAAGCTACTGGCAGTTTTGCCTGTAGTTCCTCCCAGTTTTAAAAACTTGAGTTACAAGTATGATTATAAACCTCTTTTTTATACCAAACTGCTAAGTGTTTTATTTGGCTTTCTTGGCTACTGTTAATTCACATTGGTTGCTCTGAATTTCAGTGGTCTCAAAAATGCAGCATCATTTAATTTAATCTGTCTTTGGTAACTTTGGCTGCCTGAAAGATGAGATTTTTCAACACTAGGCTCTGGAAGTATTTTTTCTATCCTACTAAAGTTACACAAATAATTGAACTTGTTTTTTAAATAGTACCCCAAAAAGTAACGCTAGTCTTCTTAATTTTTAAGTGAGTCTACATTTCACTGGAAATTCTTATTGAATTAATGATTAGAATTAAATTCTTAGCTGTTGTTCAAGTTGTAAAAGACCCTTAACATAGACCCTTAACATATGCTTTCCTTTACAACTTGATCCATGGAGATGACAAAACTATCTATCTTTGGCAGTGATTGCATGGTGTCTTCTTTAGGTGTTAAGAAAAGACATATTAGCTAGGCTACAGAATAAAAACATTTGAAACGGAAGAATGGAGACAAATTGAACCAACAATATTATCTGTATTAAGATTGTAAGTATTCATCTCTACTCTTTGTCCTCCCTTCTGGCCTCCCTCTTCCCTCCCTAGTCCCAGCTCCCCTATTATTCCCACTCTCCACCCAATAACACCCACCTGCCCCCAAAACCCCATGAGAAATGCATACGCAGTGTCTGAACATTAGTGCATGTGTATACCAGGGAGCTGCTTGGCAAGGAACACAATGCAAGACAGAAGAGACCCCCCTTTAAGTGGTTGGTAAAGGTGGTCCAGGAGACTCCCAAAATAACACAGACTATTTCCGAACCTCTTGGATATCCCCCCAGAACTAGTAGATAAGACCCTACTGCTGAAGACAGGACATACTTCATATACAGGACGTGAAGCAATGGAGCAGGAACTGACCTAGAACTCTTCTAATCATAGTTTGACTATCATAAGGCTAGATGATGATAAGCAAACTGCCAAGGGAGAAAAACAATCAATGGTCCAACCTAACCCTAAAGCCTAATAACTATAACGACCAGCTGGCATGGCAAGCTACCTCTATGGGTGCAGTAGTGGCACTGTTATCTGGGGGCAATCAACAGCTATCTAATTGGACTTAAAGCTCTCTCAATGGGAGGAAAATGATTGGTGGCACTGTAAAGTCAGCCAAATACACATGGCAGAAGAGGACATGGATCCTAAAGAAAACCCCCATCTCTTTCATGTCTCTAGACAAATGAAATTTCTTACTATATGCTAACATCGATCTTTATATTTACAGGCAAGCATACCTTACAGCACTCATCAAAGAAGGTTCTTTTTTCAACAGATGGGGGCTACTGAAGAATTGTAGATCTGGTCAGACACAGAGAACCTATGTCTGAGAGATACCCAGTACTAGGTAACACATCTACAGTTGAACCTCTACAGCTAAACCCCATGGAAAATAACAGAACAAGGAGTAGAGAGAAAACTAATGCATTCTTCAACTCTCACCAATAAAGCTTCCTTATACAACAGAGTGCAATGTGTACAGAAGGCCACAACTGGCCAAATTTTAAAGAATAAGAAACTGTAGAATGTAGGATAGGACTCCTATATGGAACTTCATCTACCCACAGCTCAGGGACTGTTGTGGAAGAGGGAGCAGAAAGATTACAAGAGCCAAGGCTGATTCATGAACACGGGGAAGCAGAGGCTTCCAGGCCACTGGAAGCTTGTACATGTGAAGTTGTGGCAATGGTGGTACTGAGCACAGGACCCATGGCAACTCAATTCAACAAGGGACCAAAGGGGAGGAGAGAAATGGGCGATGGACTGGACCTAGACTGAGACTATTAGAGACTGATTGCTGCTGGGTGAGGGAGAGTATGACTTGTATACAATCACTAGATGGACTAACTAGACTCCAGTGGATGAATTTACACTTTAGGACATTTGGGCACAAATGCCTGAATGAGTAGACTTAACATGTATGGCAGAATTCATGAGATCTGGTGGGGGGATGGGAGAGGCATGCATGGGGGAGGGGGTCTAAATTTGATTAAGAACTTTCTAAAAATTTTATTTATTAGTTTTATATGTATGCATGTATTGCCTGCATGTAGATAAGTACACCCATGTCATGCAATGCCCACGGAAGACAGAAGAGGCTGTCAGATCCCCTGGAACTGGAGTTACAGACAGTTGTTAGCTGCCATATGCGTGCTGGGGTTCAAACCTGTGTCTTCTGCAAGAACAGTTAGTGTTCTTAACTGCTGAGCCATCTCTCCAGCCCCTTGATTAAGAGATTTTGTATGAAATTGCAAAAGCTCAATAAAAAACATATAAAAATAAAGTTTTTAAGTGTTAGTGAGTCATGAGTACAAATTAACTGGGAGGGAGGCAAGGCCAAAGGTTCATGTGAAACATGAGCTAGGTGTCCAGAGGTAGGTGTACAAACATATACCTCAAGTCAGTGTATAGAAATTGCATAAAGTTGAGGTGTTACTCAAAAACTGAAGACCTACTACGTGTGAAATATTGGTTTAGGCTCTTGGGATACAGCAGTGAAAAGAAACGTTCAAAACCCCTTCTGCCTTGGAGCTTATATTCTAAGTTCCATGCCATTCTAAGTCTAGATGCTATTCCCTGTCATGTCTATCTTCTAAATACTTTGTCTTTGACATTTCTTTGTTATTCTTACTGCCACAATTCCAGTTTGTTATAATTTCTCTCTGACACAGACTGTAAGAATTGTTATTTAACAGTTTCCAAATTGTTTCATCTTAATCCTAAAGCCCATAGAGCAGTATTTAAGACTGTTTTCAACATGGTCCAATGTACCTTTCCAGACTTGGTCCACTGTACTGATCTATACTGCCTCCACTTTTCAGCTGCTCTGTGCTTTCTCAGCTAATTTTTTTACCTATCATACTCTATTTGAGTTGAATTCCATTTGTCTCATTAACAATCTTACATGTCCCAATAATTCTTATACTTTAAGGTCCAGCGGACATTAAAGTAGGTATTCACTGATAATCTGCAAACATTTTTACCTTCTCAGACATATGCTCCCCTCCTTCAAAAAACAACTGACTCAGCCACTCTTAGATTTGCCCAGCTTAATCCCATATTTGGAACTACATCCAGTGTCTAGGACCTCTACTTCAAAATAAAAAGATAGACTTTATTATAGCCTAGCCCACTTTCAGGCACAACTTACTCTAGTATCCTGAACTGTCCTAGTACAGACATCTTCTGAATTCTGCCTCCTCTCTTTCCTACCCTGACACACGTGGTGCCGTAATGTGAATGTCTATGTATCCTTTCATATTCATGTATTGAAATCCTCCCCTTCAAAGTTATATATATTTGTAAGATGTGGGGCTTTGCATTGTTATTAATTCAAGAGGGAGGATCCCCCAGAAATGGGATTATCACCCTTATACAAAAGGTCGGAGAACAACTACTAACCCTTCTGCCATGTAAGGTTACAACAAGAATGTGTCCTTCTACTGAAAGAGGGCCATTACCACACGAAGCCAATACTTTGACCTAGTATTCCTCTGCCTCTAGAATTATGAAAACTACGTTTATGTTATGTTATTTATGTATAACTCATCCAAAAGCATTTTCATTATAATATCCCAAATAAATTTTAGGACATTTTTATTAGATTCCATATATTTTGACCAAGAGCCAAAATGACGTTGATGGCCTTCCTTTCAGCTGCTAAGTTTATCATATTTCTTCCTCCTGTGGCTTGTGCAATTGGCTACTTGCTAAAACCATTAATTGCAAGGAATCACACTCAGTCAATTCTATGTGAAGGAAGATAACAGTAATGTATGCATGGAGCTCACACTCAGTGCCAATACATTAAACTTCAGATAACCTCTCTTCACCAATTTCACTTGCCCAATTGCTCTAGATTGCCCCAAATTCAGGAAGCTATCTGACATTCACTGCATTATATATTTGTGTCAGCATTTGGATGTATGGCCCCCACAAAGATTCTTCATACTTACTGCCATGTGGGTAGACTAGCTCTGCCCTCAATTAACCCTTACCAACATTTCCAACCAGTGGCAAACAACTGAAAAATAAATCATTGAGACAGAAAGAAAATAACATTTCTTCAACTGGAAATGGTTACTTTAGTAGATATTTGCTAATATGAAGACTTTCTCTTTGGGGAGACAGGAATGTCTTCATCAAAGCTAGGAATATGAATTATTTTGGCACATGACTTAATGACAGAAATATTCAGCATTGAAGGCATCACATATATTGGACACAGGACTTGGAGCAAGCCAGCTGGAACTGACCTGGAAACTTCCTCCATGAAGACTAGTTCTCATAGTATTAGAAGATAATATGCAAGCTGGCAAGGGAGAAAGTCAATCAATGACCTTACCCAGCTATTAAAGCCTACAAACCACAACAAAGAACAGTTCACCAAGTTATCTTTATTGGTGCAGTAGTGAAACATCTTTCTTTGGGGTAATCAATAGCTGTATACTTGGACTTAAGGCCCACTCAATGGAAGGGAAATCATGCATGGTACTGTAAACATAACCAAGTACACATAGCTGGAGAGGTGATAGACCATAGAGAAAAATCTACTTCTGCCCTCTTCTTTGGGACTAGCCCCAGTCCCACTGTTCCAAGGCCCACATCTTCTCTGCTGATTAGTCAGAACCAGCCCATCTTGTTCCAACAGGTAGTCTTTTGGCCTTGGTCCCTTCCTGCTGAGGATGCCAAAGAGTGCCTGACTAGCTGGGTGAGTGAGCCAGATACACTGGGTCACCATTCCCCTACTTTTGGAGTAGCCTCAGTCCCACTCCTCCAGGGTTCACATCTTCTCTACTTAGCTAGTTAGAACAGGCCCAATTGATCCACATTGCCCCAACTTGGACCCAGGCTCTTTTACCCTGCTTGGAAGATGCTAGACTAAACTATCTGGAACCATCTGATCTCTCCAATAAAAGACCCAAACAGAGAACCTGAAGCTCAGACTAACTAACTATTCAAACCAGATCAGAAAACAGTGATGCTACATCAAAAATATAAACAGAATCAAACGAGCTCAACAAAGGCAGGCTTGAATTTCATATCAGATATACAATCAACATAAGAAATCAATATGCCCACAACAAAAAACACAAGCAATATGAAAAACCAAGATAATATGTCCCCACCAAGTCCCACCAGTACTATAGAAATGCTCTATAATGAGAACTGGTGGAATCCCAGGACACAGAATTTTTAAAAAAATTTTTATTTTATGTGTATGAGTGTGTAGCCTGCATGTATGTGAGTGCACCGTGTCATGCAATGTGGTGGAGGTCAGAAGAGGGCTTCAGATTCCCCTGCAACTGGGGTTAAGGATAGTTCATAGCCGTTATGTGGGTGCTGGGAATTGAACCCGGGTCTTCCGCAAGAGCAGTCAGTGCTCTTAACCAGTAAGCCATCTCTCCACTCAGGACACAAAATTTTAAAGAATGATCATAAATATGATTAAATAATTCAATGAATTTAAAGAACACACAGTCAAACAACTCAGAAGACTCAAGGAGGTTAAAGATAAAGCCCTAACTACAGCTTATGAAAATGCAAATATACAAATGAATGAAATGACATAGACAATTCAGAATTTGAAAAAAGAATTCTTGAAAGAAATAGAAATATTGAAGAAAATTCAGGCTGACATGAGGATGGAATTGAAAAACTCAGATAGACAAGTTGAAATGACAGGGAAAAAAGGCCTCACCAACAGAATGAATGAAATGGAAAGTAGACTATAAAAACTGGATGATGAAGTTGAAAAATTGGACTGCTCATACAAAGAATATGTTTTTTTTTCTTAAAAAGGAATGGAATATGCAGAAAATGTGGGACACCATGAGAAGACCAAATTTATGCATCATAGGCAAAGTGGAAAGAGAATGTCAAGTCAATGTTATTGAACATTTTTTCAACAGAATTTTCATCAATCAAGGAACGCAAGCAATTACAAGAAGCACAGAGAACATCAAATACACGGGACCAAACCAGGAAGACTCCACCACATGTCATAGCAAAAACACTAAATGTAGGAGGTGTAGAAAATGATTGCCGTGCAATGAAATGAGGCGTGCCTAGGGAAGCCAATGCTGGGACCCGGATCAGCTCCCAAGAGACCGAGTGTGTGTGCTGGACCATGTGAGGAACCTTATCACACAAGATAACTATTTTCCAGACCATAGATGCTTGTACATTGATCTAAAAATTCTTAACTCAGGACCTGGGAAACAAGAAAGAAAATAATAACTGAAGGGCCAGCATGGTGGCCACCCAGTGCGAGTACCAGAGCAATTCTGGAGGCATTGGAAGCTCTCAGCACAGGGACTTAAAAGATGACTCTAGTAATAAGATGATTCATCGCTTATTTCCCCTGTACATGGAGGAAGATGTGAGGGCAGTGGACACCAAAGAAGACCATGAGGAAGGAAACTCTCGGGCATGGTGGCCCTTGTCCAAAGTGGCAGAGCCACACCACCGACCTGCCCATCATTTCCCCGCCCACCATTGCCCCAGCGGGTGACCTGCATCCTCAGCCTGGCCACCAGCCACCCATGCCCCTGGGGTGCCAGGGTGCCTGGACACCTGGCCACTGAACTTTGGTGGAGGATCAGGCAGTGGACGTGGGCAGGACGTGCTTGCAGCTACACCAATGTGCCATGCCCTGAAGCACTTGTCTTGCTGGAGGCTGGGCAGGTGACCACTGCACAGCACATAAAAATAGTGTGATATTGGCACAAAAACAATCTTGTCGATCAGTGAAATGATAGAAGACACAAACCTGAGTGCAAGTAGTTAAAGTCACCTGTTATTTGACAAAGGTGCCAAGAACATACACTGGATAAAAGACAGCATCTTCAACAAATGATGCTGGCAAAATTGGATTGCTATGTGTAAAAGAATGAAATTGTACCTGTATCTATCAACTTGCACAAAAGCCAACTCCAAATGGATCAAAGACCTCAATGTAAAGCTTGAAATGCTGAAACTGTTAGAAGAATACTTAAGCAGTACCCTACAAGATATAGGTGCAGGAAAGGACTTCCTAAATTGGGTATCAATCACTCAGGAATTAAGGTCAATAGTTGACAAATGGGACCTCATTAAACTAAATAATTTCTATACAACAAGGAAAACCAGTCAAATGAAGAGGAAGCCCGTAGAGTGTGGAAAAAAAAAATCATCACCAACTATCCATCTGAAAGAGAATTAATATCCAGAATATGCAAATGACTCAAAAACAAAGAAGCAGGAAAACAAATGAGCTAATTTTTTTTTAATGGGTTATGTATCTGGATAGAGTGCTCTCAAAAGAAGAATTATAAAGGACTAAGAAACATGTTAAAAGCGGTCAACATCCTTAGTAGTTAGGGAAATGCCAATCAAAACGACTTTAAGATTTCTTCTAACCCCAGTTGGAGTGGCTAAGATTAACAGAACAAATGACATCAAATACTTGTATGGATGAGGGGAAAGGGGAACACTCATCACAGCTGGGGGCATTACAAACTGGTGTAACCACTAGGGAAATCATATGGGGAACTCCAAAAACTAAAAATTAGTCTACCATATGATCCTGTTATACCCCTCCTTGGCATATAGCCAAAGGACTCATCCTAATGCTGAGATACTTGCACAGCCATGTTTGTTGCTGCTCCTTTTATAATAGCTAAGAAATAGAAACAACCTAAATGTCCCTCAACTGATGAATGGATAATGAAAATGTGGTATATTTGCACAATGGAGTTGTACTCAGCTATAAAAAAACAAAATCATAAAATTTTCAGATAAATGGAAAGAAATAGAATGTGTTGTACTAAATGAAGTAACACAGACTCAGAAAAACAAGCATGTGAGTATATATCCTGATGTAAGCACAGGAAAATTGAATGGAACCATGGAAGTAGAGGGAACCAAGGAGATCAAGAGATGGGGAGAGTAGGAGACAGGTGTCATGAAGGGGGAAAAGGGGAAAAGTTAGTGCTTCAACTGGGGAGGGAGGAGGGAATGTTATACAGGGGGAGTGAGAGGAGAGATAAACAATGCTTAGATGGTGTGAAAAACCAGAGAGAAATACAGTAGTTCAAAGTCCTACTGAAAAATACACAATGTCTATATATGAGTTTATGTTTACTACCAAAGGCTAGATAACATAAAACACAGTGACAGGCAGGAGAAAACTCCCTTTGAGTTGTTGGTCAGGGTAGTCCAGAAGGTTCCTAAAATAACATGGGCTATTGACACAGTTTTTGATTGCCTCCCAGAACTTGAAGGTAAGTCTATTGCTGAAGACAAGACATGGCTTGGAGCAATAGAACTGGAAATGACATGGAAGCCTCCTCCTTGAAGACTACCTCTCAGTGAGTCAGAGGATACTATGCAAGCTGCCAAGGGAGAAAATCAATCAACGGTCCTACCCAACTGTAAAGCCTATTGAACAATGACTGACCCAGCAAAATATCACGACTGATGAAATAGTGTTACTTGTCTCTTGGAGGTAATCAACAGATGTCTAATTAAAATTATGTTCTCAGTGGGAGAGAACTTATCTGTGGTATGTAAACATAGCCAGATACACATGGCTGGAGAGGTCACAGATCCTAGAGAATAACTACATTTGCCACAGTCCCAGACTAATGTAATTTCTTATTTTATTCTAAATTTGCATCCTCATATTTACAGACAACTGTACCTCTCACCATTCATCAAAGAGTCTTTTTGCAACAGATAGATACTATTACATAGTTCTATGACTTTTCAAATGCAGAATATACACGTCTGTGAAATGCTTAACCCTAATTGACATATCTTCAATGCAACCTCTAAATATAAAATGAATGCGTCTGTCAACTCTCCTGAGAAGTTTCCTTATACAGCAAATGGTGATTAACACAGAAATCCACAAATGGCCAATCTGTAGGGAACAAGAGACTGCAGAGTGCTTAACCCCGAATAGGACACCTATTTCAAACCTCTGCCTGCCAAAGCTCAGAGATAACTGCAGAATAGGGGGATAGAAATATTGTAAAAGCCAGAGGTGGTGGAAGACCACAACGGAACAGAGTTTTGCAGGTAGATGGTCAGTTTCTCATATGAGCTCACAGCAATGGTGACCGTATGTACAAGTCCTGCACAAGGACAAACTACACAAAATCTAAGCATAGACATGGAGAAGTAGGTAAGGAATCCCAACCCAATCTAACTTTTGGCAACTGATGCCTGCTGGGAGAGGGAGAGACATTCTTTTACAGGGATGAGACTTTTGGTGGGTTAAGTCGGTTCCAGCAGACTGAAGGACATTTGGGGACACAAGTTAGACTCTGTAGGAGATATATATATATATGAATACATTAAATCAGGCATGGTGCAGTAAGAGGATCTAAATACCATCAACATATATTGTATGAAAATCATAAAAATTCAATAAAAATAAATAAAAGCTACTCTGTCACTTCCTTAAACCAACGTAATTTCTTACTATATTCTAAATATGCATCTAAAGCCAATTGTACCTGTCACCACTCATCACAGAAGCTTCTTTCAGCAACTGATGGAGACGACTACAATGTTCCACAGTTAGTCAAACACAGAAAATATGTAAGTGACTGTGAGGTGCCCAGCCTTAAGTGACAGACCTACAATGCAACTTCTGCATGTAAGGCTCAGTGAATGTCGTGGAGAAATGGGCAGAAAGAATGTAAGAGCCAGAGGGACAAGACATCTGCTGCTAGTCAGTGCATTCTAGATGTGATAGGGAAGCTGCATAAATGAAAACTCCACAGTATGGTAATCTAATGATAACTGCATAATGGCAAAAACAGTTGACTTACCAAGGTGGATGGGGGAAATGTCACAGTTTCTCACCTCATGATGAGGAGTTATAGGAAATCAGTGGATACTGAGGGAGGGAGAATCATTTTTCTCCAGGGACTAGCTCCCTGAGAGAATATGTAATCAGAAGTGTGTAGCCCTGAGCACCACTAAATGGACTCAGTGGCGATGTCTGTGTTTATTTATAAATGTATTTATATGTAACAGTAAAAATAAGAGGACAAGAAACTTAGAGGGAATCGGGGGATTTGGGGGAGTTGAATGGTCACTGGAGGGATGGAAATAAGCAAAGTCAATACAAACACATGAAATTCTCAAAAACAAAAAATTGAAAATAAAAAATTAGAAAGAGCTTTATGTACTTTCAGAAAAAAAAAGAAATAGCCTCAATAAGGATGCATTGCCTACTTAACATGAATGTATATTTTTCTAGTTAGATGACAAATATTTGTGAGTGGAAATACACAAAAATATGTGTATGAACTAAGGGACACAAGTCCTAACTTAATTTCAGACATTTAAACAAACTTGTTTTGAAGCTTAGGAAAAGCAAGTTGCTTTAGAATCAGCACTTAATAGTCTACATTACAGTCTAAAGTCTAGTTTCTTCAGCCAAATAATAAACTGTTAAGATAAAAAGCATAGAATGAAAGTATTGCCACATTCTTCACTCTTTATTGAGCAGCACATGATCCCAAATCAATTCTTACTTCTGAGCTTCTGTAAGTCTTTTACATGTTTATACTACTACTAAAATTATTTTCAGGAGTGTTTCTTTAAAGTTGATAGACGAGAAAGAAAAGGATGTAGGCATTGAATCATTGTCTCAGTTATCTTTGCAATTCAATAAATACTAAATTTCAGTGTGTGTGTGTGTGTGTGTGTGTGTGTGTGTATGTGTGTGTGTGTGTGTAGTGAAAGGTCAGATTATATCCTAATTATTGCATCTGACCAGTAAACAGGAAATGAAAGCCAAAGAAAGCTTTGTCTTTCATGAAGTATAAACATTTCATCGTTATTCTACCATTTGGATCTTCTCTTCTGAGATACTTGTGGTCATTTGTCTTTTGCAGATTCTTCCAGCTGAATTTGATTTCACTTAGTATGCCCCAGACTCAGGCATTAACAAAAGAATAATTGGAGAGCAATAATTCTTTTGTAGGGAAGAATATTCTCTTGCGGTGTGTGTGTGTGTGTGTGTGTGTGTGTGTGTGTGTGTGTGTGTGGTTTTCTTCCTTTGTTTGGTTTCTGTTTTTCATCATGGTACTTCTCTATCAATATTCTTTTCTCCCACCCTTAGAATATACATTGTCTTCTTCAAGCAGCTCTTCACCTAACTCTCCCCTTCTCATGATCCTTCTAGCTTTCAGCTTTTCTTCTACATGTTTACCCATGTATATGATTTTCAACTTTGACACTAGCAGAAATCTCCCCCTAGAACTGCAGGCCTGTTTTCATAATGTTGTATCACACCCATATCACTAACCTATGGTCACTTCAAAATCAAGTTTATTCCCATCTGAATACACTATCTCTTTAGTCACACGCACTTAAAATCTGGAAAACATTCGTTTTTCTACCTCCTCCTTAATCATTTTGTGTCATAGCCTTCCAGACACCTAGGCTTAGTTTTTATTTTTCTTGTAAACCATATAACTTAAGAGAACCTACTCCATTCCCCTACATCTTATATAAGACACTCATGCCTATGACTTCATTTGACTTAGTGCGTTAACATTGTCAGCACCTCTGATATGTACCCCTTATGCCAACATTTCAGACGCTCATAATAAAAGGCAAAATGGTCAATTCAGAAAGATGATTGTTTCCTAAACTGAGCACTTGCCCTTCTTCCTCTCTCTGAGATTAAGGAAAATAACTATGCAGGTAAGATAATGGTGTTTTCTCTTAAATCGTATAACTAAATACTAAAAACTCAAAGGGAAATGGTATATCCATACTATTATTTACATAATGCAGTAATGTATATATGTCAATAATGGAAAAACATGAAAGTTAGTAGATTTTATAAACATGAAATAAAGAGCATCATAACAAAATGAGAACAAAGAAGAATAATACATTTTATAAGTAAGCTTAAAACACTCGCTTTGATCTCATTTGCATGCTTCATTTGTAGCTATTTCCTAAAGCAGCTCAATTTTGTTTACAATTCTAAGTTGATTTTGAGCTTTTACTCTGTTCTTATTTTGCTGTGAGCCATAGGTCTGGATTTCACAACAGCAATCACCAGTTAACAAAATTACTGAAAACCAGACTCCATCTAAACACTCATTTTTGCAGATCTTCCTGCTAAAAGAAATCTTCTTGTGAATTATTATCCAGAGTTCATCTGTACAGCAAGTCTTAAGATACTACACCTATCTTCTATTAGAGTGAATAGAACAAATATCTACTTCTATCTACATTTTTTTCCTCTGAAACTGTAAGTTAGAGATAAAGGTACATAGGGAGTGGAGACTTGGCTCCCTGCTTCAAGAGAACCCCTCAAACTCCTGAAGGTGAAACTACTAAATAATTTTTAAGAATATATTTATTGATCAAAGAATTTCATTTGATGTATTTTGTTCACCTGCAGAACCTCTCTCATCTCTATGCCCACTTTACTACCTCCTCAACTTCATGTCCTTTAAGATTATTTATCTTTTTTTAAAGGCCTATTGAATCTAATCTGTGCTTCCCAAATGCTCTTGGGTGTGGGTCTATCCCTTGGAGTCTGTTCAACTTATCAGATATCACACCCCTGAAGAAAACTGACTCTCCCTCTCCCAGAAGCTATCTATTGCCAAGAGATCCTCACCTAGGGCTGGGGCTTCTTGCCCACCTCCCCCATCTGTACTGAGTTTTTGTCTGACTGGGTTTTGCACAGATCCTGTGCATGCTGTCACAAGTGCTATGGGTTCATGTGTGTAATTACCCTGTGGTGTCCAAACAACAATTTTTTTCTTGTATTCATCAACCACCTCTGGCTCTTATAATCAATCTGTCCTCTCTTCTGCAATGTTTCCTGAGCCTTAGGAAGAGAGGGTGTTGTCTAGGTGTCCCATTTAAGGGTGAGAACGCTGCAGTCTCTTATTCTCTGCAAGTTGACCTGTTATGGGTCTCTGTGTTAATTGCCATCTGGTGAAAGAAATCTTTCTAGTAGAAGTTGAGAGATGAGCTGATCTATAGATATAACAATAAGTAATTAGGAGTTTAATATTATTTCAGTTTTGAAGAGCAATAGTTCTCCACAATGGCCTGTGGCCTGTCTAGCACAGATCCTTGGCTCTGGTAGCAATGTTAGGTATACACTCCATCTTCTGAAGGGGGCCTTAAATACAATCAGAAAGTCATTGGTTACTCTTATGACATTCATGCCAATATTTGCACCAGTGGGCATATTTTTCCAAGCCAGTTGTTATTGTAGCTCACAGGGTTCACAGCTGGTTATGGTTGGTGATTACCTTTCTCTGCCAGTAGCATGCATAGCACCTTCTAGTACTTTGAAATCTAGCCAGTGGAGATGAAGCTTCCAAGTCAGTACCAGCGTGATTTCTTCTTGTTTGTTCTACAACTCATGTATGTAGTATCTTAATAGGGTCTTACCATCAACTTCTTGCATGTAAACAACCGCAATGGCAATAGCCAGTACTGCTTGAGGATCTATGGAAGTTCCTTGGCCAAAAACTCCAAAAGTTTAAGTCCATTCTTTGCTATAGCCTTTTGGTTTGCTAGCCTGTGTTACCTAGTAGGGCTACTGAAACCTTGTTATAGGATAACTACATATAAACTCTTTTTATATTGTATATGTATATATAGAAACATGCTTCAAATAAGGTTTCTTATAACACTTTCAAAAGGCCTTTAGTGTTAGCTATCCTACCCTATTGCCTCTTCTGTCCTACCCTCACATTCTCCGCTGAATAGTTTTATATTAATTTGGTTTTGAAAAACCAAAACCAAAACTGGATTACCAATAAACAGTTAGTAGGTAAAACACATTAACCAACATAGGCAATCCAAATATTAAAATAAAGATCTCAGGAAAGTTTAGCATAACAGTTAATGTGCATAATTTGAGCACTCAGGAAGCTGAGGCAGGAGGACCATGAATTTGAAGTTATCCTAAAAAGTTCCAGACCAATATGGGATAGTGAGAGTTGGTATTTAAAAAAAATGAGAAAGCTTTTAGGAAGTAATTGGTATTAATTTTTTTAAAATTTTTTTGAGACAGGGTCTTCCTCTAGTCCCAGCTGTCTTGGAACTCACTATGTAGATCAGGCTGGCCTTGAACTCACAGAGATCTGCCTGCCTCTGCCTCCCGAGTGCTGGGATTAAAGGCATGCACCACCACACCCAACCTATGTGGTGTTAATTATTTTTAAAGAATCAAAATATTCATGACAGGGAAAAAGCAAAATTTTATTGAAGATTATATAACAAATCTGTAGTTCATGTTTGTATTTTTACATTGTAATTCTGTATATGAGTAACTACTATAATATTTTCAGTATTCCACTTAAAACCTATAAAGGTCTTCTTCATCTTTCTTTTGGACATAATTTTTTAAATATGTCTAACTTGTGTTGCATAAAAATTTAATCATCTGGTTCTAGAAATATGGCTCAGTGGTTAAGAACACTTGATGCTCTTGCAGAAGACCTGGTTTCAGTTCTCAGCACCCACATGAGAGCTCACAACTGTCTGTTACTCCAGTTCCTAGAGATGAGGTACTCTCTTCTAGCAGCACATGGTACATATACAGGAAAACCACTCACACGCGTAAAATAAAAATAAATAAATCCTTTTCAAATTTTAATCATTTTCACTTCTAAATATTTCTACATAACAATATTGTAACAAAATCAGGACGCTTCAAACCTTGCTTATTTCCCCACACCCATATGCAATGTGGCATGGTCTGAAGGGAGGAGTGTGCTTCCAAATTCTATCACTTGAACTAGAAGGAGTAGAGCAGATACTATCTGCAGTGGTCTGAAGAATGGGACACTGTTTCTCCTGATTTGGATCTCAGTCTGGTAAAAGTTATAGAAAACAAAATTCAGCATGGCACGTGAAAGATCAAAGGGTTCTCCAGATCTCCCAACAGTGGGTGCAGAAGAATATAGGTGAAAGAACAGATAAGCTCTAAGAAGCACCTGTGCTGTGACAATTTTAGAATTAAAGACATTTAAAAGCAGCAGTGCATATGCATAGTGGTGATGAAAAGTACACACCAAGGACCAGGCAAGACACATGCTCAGTAAAAAACAGAGAGCTCCTTAGACCATCACGTAAGGCTAGGCACTACATGCACTACTAATTAGTAAAAGTTTGTCTCGAGTTGGAATCAATTGGCAAAGTTTACATAAGATTTTTTTTTCAAATGAGCAATTTTTAAATCAAAGGTATACAAAGAGAAATAGGAAATTATGACAGAACTGGAAAAAAAGTACAGTGGCAGAAACTATCTGTCTTAGCTTTATCTATCCACTTGACACAGCCTAGAGTCATCTGAGAACAGACTCTCAACTGAGAAATTGCCAGAATTAGATTGGCCTATGGTCATATCTGTTGGGTACTGTCTTGATTGTTACTTATTTAGGAAGGACCAGCTCACTATGGGTGGCACCATTCCCTGGGCAGGAAGTCCAGCTAAGCATATGCCACTGAGCAAGTCAGTAAGCACTGCTCCTCCATGGTTTCTGCTTCAATTTCCTGCTTGGGTTCCTGTCTTGACTTCCCTCAATGATGGACTGTAACCTGGAAGTGTAAGACAAATCCTTTCCTTCCTTAAGTTGCATTTGATCAGAGTGTTCTATCACAGCACAAGGCATAAAACTAGAACATCATCTGTGAAGAAATCCAGGCATTGGGTGTACTAGACTATGACAATTTAAACTATTATCTTAAATATACTTGAATAGTTAAGGGGGAAAGCTGAAAATATAATCAAATAAAGGAATGCCAGGCATGGTGGCAAGCACATATAATCCTATCACTCAGAAAGCATAAGAAAGAAGACCTCCAATTAAAGGCCAGTTGTATAAAGACCCTGTTGAAAGAAAGAAAGAAAGAAAAAAAGAGAGAAAGAAAGAAAGAAAGAAAGAAAGAAAGAAAGAAAGAAAGAAAGAAAGAAAGAAAGAAAGATGGAAGGAAGGAAGGAAGGAAGACAGAAGAAAGGAGAGGAAAAGAAAAAGAAAAAGTCAAGTCCATATCAGAAGATCCCATATTTGTATATATACATTTCATTATCTATTCATCAATCAGGGGACACCTTTATTGAGTGTACAACTTGTATATTGTGAACAATGCTGAAATAAGTGTGTGTATATGTCTTTTTAGCATGCCTATTTCAATTTCTTTGGATACTCACTCAGCAGTGAGACTATTGGATTATATGTTAGTTTTATTTCTAGATGTTTTTTGAAGACTCTCCATACTGTTCTCCATATGTCTATATTAATTTACATTCCCACCAATATTGTATAATGGTTCCCCATTTCTACATTTTGTAGAATATTAGTGATTGTACCTGGTGTGAAATAGCTGATTATTCTGGGGTATTTTCTGTATTTGGGGGGTCTTTAATATAGATAAATCTAGGTTTTTTAAAAATCAAACTTACAGAACTTAAAAACTCAATGACCAAAATATAAAATCCCATAAAGAACATCAACTACTAAACTGATCAGACAGGGCTTGGGAGACAGCTCATTTATATAGCCTTGGCCTAGTATATATACAATCCTGGGTTTAATCCCCAGAACCTCAAAGAATAAATTGATAAATAAACTGATCCAAGAGAGGGTTAAACTGTGAACTCAAGGACAAATTAAACAGCAGTAAATAAAAATTAAAAAGAATGAAGAAAGCTCATGGAATTTATAAGCAAACATGAAAAGAGCAAATTATTGAGACAAATGAGTTAAAGAAGAAAGTCAAAGGGTAGAAAGATTATTTTAAGTAATTATAGTAGAAATATTTCTAAACCAGGGTATATATACAAATAATAAACACATGAAGGTCAGGGACCACTAAACAGATATAATCTGAACAAGTCCACACTAAGACATTGTAACCAAAGTAGAAAGATGGAAATCGAAAGAAGATTCTCAAAACAAGAGAGACGTAAATTTCATGTAAGTTAGTTCAAATAATGACTGGCAATGGCAGCCAGGCTGGATGGGTGGCACAGGTCTGCAATCTCAGCTATATTGGAGGATGATACCAAAGGATCTTGAGTTTAAGATCAACAGTAACTCTGATGAAACTCTGTCTCAAAACATAAAGTGAAAAGAGGGCAAGCAATATGCCTCAGCGATAAAGTGCATGCCTTGCATGTGTCAGTCCCTAAATTCAATCCTCAGTATCACAAAGAAAATAAAAGGAAAGAAAAAAAGAAATTATTTGGAAAAAAAAGAAGGAAAACAAAAAAAAGTTCTGTTCCAGGTCTGGTGGTTCAGACCTGCAATCTCAGCTACTTTGGAGGCAGATGTAGGAAAATCACATGTCAAGGCATACCTGGGTACATAGATAGCTCAAGGCAAGTGTGACCAATTTAGAGAAATTCAAAAAGAGAGCCAGAGTAAACCTTAGGGATAGAGTACTTGCCTAACAAGCATGAGGCCTTGGATTCCATTCCTAGCACTAGAAAATAATAGCAATGAATTTCTCAGCAGAGATTTTGTAATGGAGGAGAAAAAAAAGGAATAGTATAGCCAAAGTACCAATAAAAAATGCTTTACCCATCAAAGCTATCCTTCTGAAATGAAGGAGAGATAAAGATGTTCCCAGACAAATGAAAGTTGAAGGAGATCACTACCACAAGCAGCATAAAACAATATCAACGTATAAAACATGCTGACTAAACTAAGTACACAGTTATCTTTAGAATATTCATACTACAATGGTAGAGTTTGAATAATTAATACTTTACTAAGAATATTAAAAATTTTAAAAACTATTATTAATTGTATTGATATTATTTTTGTTAAACGATATACACTATAAAAGTGTGTAAGGCCAAAATGTATAAAATATAAGTACGATGCAATATAAATTTATTGTCATTTCATTTAATCAGAGTTAAGATGTTCCCAGCTTAGGTTAGCATGTCATATCTATAACATATTTTGTATTAATTTCATGATAACAACAACAAAACAAAACCATGAGTAATGGATACACAAACAAAAAATTAAGAACACAAATCATTCCATTAGAATATTATTTAATCATAAAGGAAGAGAGCAAGAGAAGAAAGGAACCAAACAACTGGAAAAAGTAACAAAATGGCAGCAGTAATTATTTGCTCATTAATAATTACCTTAAATGTAAGTATATGAATTCTCAATCAAAAAACATAGCATGGCTGAATAGCTTTTTAATATTTTATTTGGTATTTATATATGTATACAAGGTATTTGGATCCAATCTACCACCCATTCCCTTCCCTTCAGTTTCTCCCCATCTTCACTCCCACTTTTCCCTCCCAACTTCATGTATTTACTCTCTCTCTTTCTCTTTGTAATTTAACATCCACTAAGTCCATTTAGTGCTGCCTGTGTGTGCCTATGTGCCTATGGGTGTAGGACCATCTAACTGAAGCGTAGGTTGCCTTACAGCACCTGCAGGTCTCTCTCCCTCTCCCAGTGGCCATCAACTATCAATAGCTCCTCAGAGCTATCCATGCTAGGATTTGGGTTGACGTGATCTCACACAATTCTTGTGCATTCACTCAGTCCCTGCCACTGTGAGTCCAGATGTGCAACTGCACTATCATATCTAATGAGTACTGTTTCATTACAAACATCTACTCTCTCTGGCTCTTACAATATTTCTGCCCCCTCTTCTGTGATGGTCCCCAAGCCTTTGGGGAAAAGGATATGATATAGATATCCTTTTTAGTGCTGACCATTCTACAGTCTCTTATTCTTTTCATGTTGATTGGGTGTTGATCTCTACTGCAATTATCATCAACTTCAAAACGGAGCTTCTCTGAAGAGGGTTGAGTGATGCATTGAATTATGCGTATGAAGATAAGAATGTCGGGGCAGTTTATTACTATGTACATTTAGCAGAATAATAATACTAATTCTCCCCTATGACCTATGACCTAGCAAGTCACAAGTTTTTGGTCCCGTTAACAATACCAGGCATTGAGTCCATCTTGTGAAGCAGGGTTTAAATCCAATCAGAAAGTGGTAGGTTGCTTTCATAGCATTCACACCACTATTTCACCAAGGGGTATATCTTGCCAGGCCAGTTGTTATTGTACCTTGCAATGTTCACAGATGGGTAAGACTGATAATAATTTTTTTCTCCAAGTAGCATGCATAGGTTAAATTCCAGCACTTTTAAAAGCTAGCCAGTAGGTATAAAACTTCCAGGTCAGTACCAGCTTGATTTGTCCATGTCCTATGATTCAGGTATGTGGTGTCTTCAGTAATAGGGTCTTAGCTTCAAGTTCTGGACTGTAACCAAGAGCAATCGCTATGGGCTATTATGTTGGGCAGGGGGAAGTGTCTGTGGGACCCAACTGACCAACAACTTGAAAAGAGGTAACACATACCTGGTACTGGTCTACCACTAAGTAGATTTTTTAAAATTCAATTACATACTTACAAAAAGAAAATTATTTTATATTTAATAGAATACATAAATTGAAAATTAAATGTTGAAAAAGACATTCTGAGCAAGTGGAAATGATAAAAAAACAAAAGTAGCTATATTTATATCAGAAAAATTGTATCTTAAGTAAAAGCTGTAAGTAACGTCAACTGGGTGTAGTGCCATAGACCTGTAACCCCATCACTCTGGAGGCAGAGGCAAGAAGATATCAAGCTTGAGGGAGCCTGGCCTACTTAGCAATTTCTAGTCCTGCCTGAGCTACATGCTGAGGTTTTATCTTTTTTAAAAAATGTCAAAATGTAGTCTTTAAAACAAGACAAAGAATACTATTGCATAATGACAAGAGTGTCATCTTATTAAGAAAATGCAACAACTGAAAATATATATAGACATAAGACCACCAAACTATATAAAACAAATATTAGATCTGAAACAAAAAAAGACCAGAATAACTAATAGTGGGGGACAATAATATATCAGTTTTAACAATGAACAGATCATTGAGATGAAAAATCAATAAGGAAAATTTATACTTGAACTACACTGTGAAGCAAATGGACCTAACAAATTGTGTGTGTGTGTGTGTTTGTGTGTGTGTGTGTGTGTGTGTGTGTGTGTGTAATTCCATCCAACAATATCAAAATACACATTTCTTGCAAGTACAATTTCAATGGAACAATCTCCAGGCGAGATCACATGCTAAGCCACAAAACAAGACTTAACAAATATAATAAGATTGAAATCAGATGAATGACCACAATGGTATGAAACTAAAAATCAATAACAGGAGGAATTCCAGAAAATTCAAAAATTCATGGAAATTAAATAACATTCTCCCAAATATCCAATGAGTCAAAGAAGAACTTTAAAAAGGAATTTTAATTTATTCTATGACAAATGAAAATGGATACACAAAATACCAAAACATATAGGATGTGGCAAGAGCCTTTCTAAGAAGGAAGGCTTTGGCAACAAATTTTTATGTCAAAAAGAAGAAAGGTCTCAAATAAACAGACTAAGATTACACTTCAGTGAACTATAAAAAGAGCAAACAACTAATCCCAAAAATGCTGTTGGAAAGAAAATAATAAATATCAGATCAGAATAATTGAAATAGAAAGTAGAAAAACAACAGGAAAGATCAGCAAAAACAAAAATTGGTTTTTAAACGATAAACAAAATTAACAAAACCAGCTAGACTAAAAAGTAAAGAGCAAAATTTCAATTAAATCAGAAAAGGTAAACATTAAAACCAATTCAATACAAGCATAAGGGGTCATGATATACTGTTGTAAACAATAGGTTTGATAACGTAAAAGAAGTGGGTAAATTCATAGACACGCAGCTTACTAAGATTTAATCATGAACACGTGAAAAATATAAACAAATCAATGACAAAGACATTAAGTTGGTAATAAAATATCTCCCATCAAAGAAAACCTCTTGGCACAATGGAGCTGGAACTGACCTAGAAGCTTCCTCCATGAAGACTAGCTCTCATAGTTCTAGAGGATACTTGCAAGGTACTAAGGGAGAAAATCCATCAGTGGTCCAACCCAACTGTAAAGCCTAATAACTACAAAGACTGGCACAGTAAACTATCTCTATTGGTGCAGTAGTAGCATTTTATCTAGAGGCGGGTAATCAACAGCTA
Organism: Nannospalax galili; assembly: GCF_000622305.1. NCBI lineage: Eukaryota > Metazoa > Chordata > Mammalia > Rodentia > Spalacidae > Nannospalax > Nannospalax galili. Next base: position 1,489,879 of record NW_008355642.1, read on the forward strand.
TCTAGTTGGACATAAAGCCCTCTGAATTGGGGGATGGAGAGATGGTTTGGTGGTTAAGAACACTGGTTGTTCTTACAGAAAACCCAGGTTCAAATCCCAGCACCTACATGGCAGCTAACAACTGTCTGTAACTCCAGTTCCAGGGATCCAACAACTTCTCTGTCCTCGGCAGGCATTGCACGACATGGGTGCACTTACCTATGTGCAGGTAATACAGTCATACACATAAAATAAAAATAAAATGATAAAAAACTTAGTTTAAAAAAAAGCCTTCTGAATGGGAGGGAGTTCATGGTTGGTTACTGTAAATATAGCCAAACACATATGGCTGGAGAGGTCAAAAATACTAGAAAGAATTCTATCTCTCATATATCTCTAGACAAATGAAATTTCTTAGTGTATGCCGAATATGGATCCTTATATTTACAAACAACTATACCATATACCACTCATTAAAGAAGCTTCTTTTTCCAATAGATGGAGGCTATTACAGAGTTCCACAACTGGTCACAGAGAATATATGTCTGAGAGCTAGGAACCTGTACACCTAAGGCTAACGGAACAGAACAGGGGTAGAGAGAATACTAATATATCCCTCAACTCTCACAAGTGGAGCTTCATCATACAACAGAGTGCGCTGCACACAGAAGGCCACAACAGTCTCTAAAACTGTCAAAGTTTTAGAGAATAAGAAACTGCAGAATGTGCGTTCCTGGATAGGACTCCTATATTAAATCTCGCCCACCCATGGCTCAGGGACAACTGAGGAAGAGGGAGCAGAAAGATCGTAAAAGCCAGGGTTGGTTCATGAACATAAGGCATAAGGAAACAGAGGTTTTCAGGCCTCTGGGAACTTGTTCATGTGAACTTGCAACAATGATGACAGTATGCACAAGACCTAGGTTGATTCAATCAAACAAAAACCCAGCATAGAGCTGGGGAAGTGAGCAGTAGGCCCCAACCCTAGCCGAGGAACTATTGGCAACCAATTACTGCTGGGTGAGGGAGAGCAGATCTTTTTCAAGGGAGTGACTCCAGATAGGCTGATTAAACTCAAATGGATGAACTTGCACCCAGGGACATCTTGGTACAAATGCTTGACCTGATAGGACTTAACATATATAACAGAATGTATGAAATCCTGTGGGAGGGAGTACTAGGGAGTGTGGATGGGGAGGGTGTCTAAGTTTGATTAAGATCTATTATGTGAAATGCAGAAAAACTCAATAATATATATACATATATACATATATGTGTGTATATGTGTGTGTGTGTATATATATATATATATATATATATATATAAAAAGACGGGGTCTCCCTGTAGCCCCAGCTGGCCTGGAACTCACTTTGTAGACCAGAGTGGTCTCGAACTCATAGAGATCCGCCAGCCTCTGCCTCCCGAGTGATGAGATTATGGGCGTGTGCCACCACACCCAGCCCATAAAATATATTTTAAAAAGAAAAAAAAAAGCTCAATACTAAATGATCTAGCTGTTGAATTCTATCAAATATTTAAAGTAATACTATCAATATACCCATACTATTCTAAACAACTAAAGGGGCATACTTCCAAACTCATTCCACAATTATCCTGAGACCAAAATCAGACAAGATCACTATACAAAACAAAGTTATAAGTCAGTATCTCTGATGAACATAGGCACAAAAATCTCCATCAAAATACTAGAAAAAGAATTCATTAACACATAGAAGCATAATTCGCCATGACTAAATGGGACTTATCCCTAAAATATAATCCTTTACCAGTGTAACAAACTGAAGATATAAATATATGGGAAAGTATCGTGTATTCACGGATTAGAAAAATTAATATCATAAAAATGGCTAATTATCAAGACAGAAGGATGATTAAGCATGCAGAATTCTATAAATATGATAAAATATTAATAGAATGAGAGAAAAAGTCAGTAAGTGCAATAAAATAGTAAAACATTGTATCCTTTCGGGATTTAGAAAATAAAACCCTTAGCAAATTGCATACAAAAAGAGTATGCCTCAGCGCAACATGACAAACTCATGTTCAACAGTGAAATTCAACTTTTGAAATCTTGAAATCTTGGATGAGAAGAGTCAGGGAAGCAAAGGACAGAGCATATTCCAAACAGAGATAGAGAAACACAAACGAGGTATCAGGACAACTGAAAAGCACTGAGAAACAGAAAAGAAAGAAACAGCCTGAGCTCCAGCCCCAGGCCCACAATGGAGTAGGGAGCTGGATCCATACCCACAAGTAAAACCAGAAAACCCTTATGACAGCAGACTGGCAGTCCTAGTCCCAAGGTAAGCTCACAGTTCTTAGCAGCCTCAAATCCAATGCAGAATTTTATGGAACAGTGACTTCACATTCATAGAAGGTAAGCATTGTTGCTCTCCTTATCCCAGAGTACTGTTGCTAGGCATCACATTGAGAGTGGGGAATCTATGATTTGAGACTGAACTACTCTGGAGACCTGAGAAAAGAAACATGGGAATAGATAGAAATTCATCAGTTCCCTTGCCAGATCAGAAAACAGTCAGTTGAGGATCTATAATATATTCCTCATTAGTTTGGTGGTCCAACATCATGTTCTCTAGATTCTGGAAAGAGTTAATGTGATTCTGTGTCTGTGCTACACATACTATAGCATGACCAATCTACAATAAATTCTACATGAGTCAATGAAGAAGAATTTATTTCAAAGTATAATCCATTTCATTCGAAGACATAAGCTCATATACATCCAATTCTTCAGAAAACAACTTTTAGGTCTACTTTTTCTATGACCTAGACTTCAAACTCCATCTGGTTGGTACTAGTAACACAGAAATCACACTGTTTCTTGGTGAGTTTTTTGGTAAGGTATTCAGTTGGCTCTCTTCTATGGAAGTCTTGACAGGTCTCCATTAAAGATTCACTTTGCAACTCTTGACCATATTCCAATAGCTTTTAAGTGCCTTACTGAAAATAAAACAAACGGTGTTTTATGTTGAAATGTATATTCAGGCATTCAGAAGAAGCTCGGTCTGCCAAAACAGAGACGAGAAGTAAACTGTTGACCATACTTCATCTTTCAGTTCAGTTGTTTAGGTCATCCTAAGCTCTTCACTCCTCACCTCATGTCTCAGCAGTTCTTGAAACTCTATCTCTTTGAACGTTCCTTATCCTAATGCAAGACAAACTGAGAGGAATAGATTGTTTTTAGTTAAAGTCAATTTTAATAATTAAGATGCAGCAAAACACATTTACTAAGACCCATAGTTCACAGACTTCTACACTGGAATTATCTTTGGAGTTAAAAAATAACAATACCTTACAGTCACCCTGATCATTTCTAATTGGTCTGGTAACTAACTTGAATATGAGAATTTTCAAATGAAGGTAATTTTGTTGATTTAGTCAGTTCCTTTAAGAGAATAGTTTTCTTATTGCTGAAACACATTGCCACCAACCTAGTAATGTAAAGCAACACACAAATAACATTATACTTCTGGAAGTTAAAAATTCAAAATTACTCTCACTGGACCAAACCCAAGGGATATGCAGGACTTTACTCACAACTTCAGGGAGTAATCTGTTCCCTTGTGTTTTCCAGCTTCCATAGGTTACCTATAGACCTTGTTTCATGGTCTTCTTTCTTACCTTTAAGGACAGCAGCACCAGAGTATCAGGGAAAGTTTTTCTCATGCTACACCACTCTGGTCTTTTGCTGCGTCCTCTTATAAGGACCCTATACTTATATTGAGCCCACCAACATAATCTACCATAGCCTTTCCATCTTGGGATCAGTTGGTGGAAAACTTTAATTCCAGCTGTAGCATTATTTTTCTCTGAGAGTCTAACATAATTAAAGTTGCAAGGAGTAGAATGCAGACCTCACTGCATATCCATTTATGTGCCTACCACATTTTGATCTCCCCAATTCATTCAAAATCATTCTGCATGTCAGAGAGCAGAGTGAGATGAAGAAAGGAAAACATACAACTAAGGAAGAATATGTGTCTTAGCTATAATGGAATAATTTATAAAAATCAGAGGCTTAACCCAAGCATGGTGGTCCATGCCTGTAAACTGACTATTTGGGATATTGAAACAGAAGAATGGGGATTTTAGTCAGTCTTAGCTACATAGTCAATTGGAGACCAACCTTACCGGGCTACATGAGACCTTGTCAAGAAAAAAGGGAAAAAGGGGTTGAAGGCAAGAAGGTAATAAGGTGGAAGGAAGGGATGGAAGGAGGAAGGGAGGGAGGGAGGGAGGGAGGGAGGAAGGAAGGGAGGAAGGAAGGAAGGAAGGAAGGAAGGAAGGAAGGAAGGAAAAAGAGAAGAGAAAGGAAAAAAGTTTGTTTCACACACACACACACACACACACACACACACAAATTAGTCTTACCAGCTGTGAACTCTGCAAGCTACAATAATAGCTGGTCTAGTAAGATATGCCCACTGATGCAGTAGTGACATGAATGTTATAGAATAATCAGTCTCTTTGTGATTTAAAGTTTGTACCACAAGATGATCCCATGCCTGTTACCTTTAACTGAACCAAAGACCCATGGTGGACAAGGTCATAAGCCCTAGGGGAAAGCCTAGTATTATCATTCTATTAAATGGACATGGTAAGAAACTGTCTAGTAAGTTCTATCCTTATACCCATGGATTAGTGCACCTCTCAACCCTCATCAGAGAAGTTTCTTTTTGCAGTAGATGGTGAATAATATAAAGACCAACAACCAGTCACCATGCAGAAAATAAGAGACTGTGGACTGCTCAGTTCTAAATGGGACATCTATATCACATCCCTTTACCCCAAGGCTCAAGGACCATCACTGAAGAGGGTGGAAGGTTATTTGTAGGCTAGGAAGTTCAAATGAATAATATTAGCATGTAGTGAGGTTCATCGTTACATAATAGGCAGCATCATATGGTAAGACAGAGCAAGCTTGCTAAGTCCAGCCCCTCTTTCTCTTCTTATAAAGCTATGAGACTGAGGACCATCATGTGAGCCTCAGTCTCATGCTTTCGTCTAATTCTAATCATTTACCAAAAGGCCCCACCTCCAAGTACAATTAACATATGAATTGAACATTAAATATTTAACACAAAGCCAGGTGTGATGGCACATGTCTTTAATGCCAGCAGAGGCAGGTGGATCTCTTTGAGTTCAAGGCCAGTCTGGTCTACATAGGGAGTTCCAGGCCAGCTGGGGCTACAGGGAGACCCTGTCTCAAAAAGATAAAAAAAATATTCAACACAAACTTCAAGGCTAATATTCAAACCGTAGTAATACTCAAATCATTTTTATTTTCAGAGCTTGAGATAGTCGCAGACTCATGTTTAAGTGCTCATTTAGTTATGTAGTCAATGAACACTCAGAACCTGACATATACTATTCATTTACCAAATGTTAAATAAATAAATGGCCCATATGTTTCTTTGAAAATTATTTTGAATTGTTGCACAAGGAAAAGAGGCTTGAATGCCCAGGACAAAGGTAGAATGTTTGGTATAGGGCCAAGGGAGAGCAAAAACAGCAGAAATAGCAGACAGTGCCACTCTAGGCCTCATCAGAGAACTGCTTTCAAGGATGCTTGATAGCCTCTAGATGTCAGAAGTGTAGACTGTGCTTAATGCTATGTACTGTCTTGTAGATTTAACAGATAAGTAATTCAATTATTCTATTATAAATTCCCCCAAATTAATAATGTGAAGTAGTTATTTTTGGAAATTAAGCTATCCCCATTTGGGTATTTGCACTTGAGAACTGCAGCTCCATATTTGTGTGATTCTGTTTCCTCTTGGACTGATTTTTCTCACACATATGTCTTTTTAGACTGTACTCAAGATCTAACCCAGGGCCATGTACATGCTAGGCAGGCACTCTTCCATTTGAGCTATGTCCCTAGCCCATCACCCTACATCTATCTCTCCAACTGAAACAATTTCGCTTTTCAGCACAATTCATGTGTTTATGAGCACCTTCTCATGAGATGGTAGACAGTTAAATCAAGACCTAGAAACATTTATGCTGATTCACTTTTTTAAACGTGCATGTAGGTGTCTCTCTGTGTGTATGCCATGTGTGGTGGGGGAATGGTATCCACAGAGGTCTGAAAAGAGCATCCAGTCTCCTTGTACTGAAGTTATAGATGGTTGTGAGCCACTCAACATGGGTGCTGTGAACCAAACTCTGGTCCTCTAAAGAGCAGTAAACACCCTTAATTGGTAATCTATCTTCAGTCCTACCCTCGTGCTAATTAATTGTCAGTGGATGACTTTTGTTCCTGTCTGGGTTCCTAATGGTGTGATCATTTCAGAAGTTCGGGGCGGGCGGTGTCTGAAAAACCTCACTGAAATGATAAAGGAGAGCATAGCAGACACCAGATGGTCTCTAATTATATTATTTTCTGCACATATGTATGATATCCTCCAGTATTCTTGAAAAAACACCTTTACTGTGAATAACGGCTATAGCCAACAGAACATCAGTTATTCTTTTGTAGTAGTAAGACTTCACAGTAAGATTCATGACCATTGTCTCTAAAACAGGGTTTCAGTGTGCACCATTGTTGGGGCTGGCCACTGTTCCCTCTGCCAGGCACTGCTTCTGTTTCTAAGGGGCTGCCCTTTGAATCCTCACTAAATCAAGCCTGCATGTAGTCCTATGGTAAAGAGGTAGTCTATACTTATGTTTCTCATTACTCTGACCAAATTTCTGTCAATAGGCAACTTATAGCAAGAAGAACTTATTTTGGCTCACAGCTTGAGGGTATAGGCTCATAGCTTGAGGGTATAGGCCATCATGGTGGACTTGAGCAGGGGTGACTCTCAGCTATGGCAGCAGGAGCATGAAGCTGTTTGCTGACATCCCAGCAAAGTAAGAAGCAGAGATGGAATAGAAGTGATGCCTTGCTTTCAAACCTCGAGGTATATCCTCCAGCTACCCACTTACTCCAGTTAAGTTCCACACCCTAAAGGTTCTACAGCCTCCCAAAACAGCACCACCAGCTGGGGGCCAAATTTTTAAACATTTAGATTGAGGATATTTCACACTCAAATCCTAAACAGAAGGATTGGGTATCTCATTTTTTTATTTTTTAAAATATTTATTATTTTTGGCACTACCATCCTCAGGCCTCTTGGGGTAAGTCTATAGCGCAACTCTCATGCCGGGACTCCCTAAGGCTTATTCCCCCTTCCAACCCCCCCGCCGTTCTATACTCCTAGTTTGGGCCCTGCGTCATTCCTAGTCTTGGGGCCCCAGACACCTGGGGAACCAATACTGCTTCCTGATCCTTCTCACCCAGACCAACTCAGTCCCTTTCTTGGGCTCCAGGAGCACTGCTTCTGGTCCTGGCCCCGCCCTCACCTCTCTCTGCTTCCCTGGGCCTGCACCACCAGCTAACTCTCCTATCCTCAGGCCTCTTGGGGTAAGTCTATAGCTCAGGCCTCCGCGCAGGGACTCCCTAAGCCACATTCACCCTTCCATCCCCTCTGCTGTTCTATACTCCTAGTTTGGGCCCTGCGCTATTCCTAGGCTTGGGGCCCCAGACACGTGGGGAACCAATACTGCTTCCTGACTCTTCTCACCCAGACCAACTCAGTGCCTTTCTTGGGCACCAGGAGCACAGCTTCTGGTCCTGGCCCCGCCCTCACCTCCCTCTACTTCCCTGGTCCTGGAACACCCTCCAGCCTCTTTCTGGGGCTGACAGCCTCTTTCTGGGGCTCCGAGGCTTACCTTTACTCTCCCTGATCCTTTGTATCCAGTACAACCCAGCTACTCAATCCACTCCCTGGGAAATCTTGGGGCTTCTTCCCACCCCA
>NW_008355642.1:1500344-1500718 GCF_000622305.1 Nannospalax galili
ATAAATGGGCTCAAAGACAAGAACCACATGGTCATCTCAATAGATGCAGAGAAGGCCTTTGACAAGATTCAACATGCTTTTATGTTTAAAGTTCTAGAGAGAATTGGACTGGAGGGAACATACCTCAACATAATTAAAGCCATATATAACAGACCCACAGCCAACATCATTTTAAATGGAGAAAAACTGGAAGCATTTCCACTGAAATGAGGAACCAGACAAGGCTGCCCGCTATCCCCTCTTCTCTTTAACATAGTACTTGAAACTCTTGCAAGAGCAATAAGACAAGAGAAGGAAATTAAAGGAGTAATAATTGGAAAAGAAGAGCTCAAATTATCCCTTTTTGAAGATGATATGATAATATATCTAAGGGA
>NW_008355642.1:1502161-1511352 GCF_000622305.1 Nannospalax galili
CCTCCTAGGTCGATTAGTTCCCAGGGATCATGAGCATCTCGCAAAATGTCCTGTAATGGTGGTGGGTCATCTGACCTCTTGATCAAGGAGGCCAAGGAGACCCCACCAGATGGACTTGAACCCGTGTCCAGTCTATAAAGAGGAGGGTCAACACGGAGGAATCATTTCCTCCATGCTTCCAAGAGAAGCCAACAATGGTCGAGCAGGACCTTTGACTTATCTTCACGTAGATGGAACTGGTAAAAGAAAGGAGCCAGGGGCTCCTCCCAAGCCCATGGGACCCCTGAGGAACAGATCCTCAAACAACCTCAAGAGTGAAAACAAATCAGTTTACATGGTCCAATGGTATGTCCTTAAACACCCAAAAGGGAAGTATAACCAAAGATTAAAGGGGCCAATATAATTTCATAAGAGCACACGTATATATTACTAAAAGTTACTTGACAATCAGCAAAGCCAGACAGGTGATACCTTCAGTCAAGTTCTTGGCCAGGATAGATAAAGGCTCTACCAGACGGTAACCCAACATACTACTGGAAACATGAACAGCAGACCCCAATTCTATCCAAAGGAATACTGACAATGGATTACCGTTGATAAGGAACAGCTGACCCTCCTGGAACAGGGACCTCTGGCTCCCTAGATTTACCAGAAGGGCAGATAGGGGGGAATGGATGGGGGTGCTGACAGCACAGTGGACAGTGGCAGGGATAGCAGAGTATGGAGGCTCTAGTGGGAGAGGAAGGCTGTCTACCTGACGAGTTTGTATTCATGCTCAGATGCCGAGGAGCTCAGAAGGTGGGCGACTGTGACCAGTGATGGTCATGTATATAGAGATTAGAAATGCATGTGAAAACGTCTCAGTGTCAAGAGCCCTGGAATGAATTTTTCTGTACGAAACTGTGTGTTTTGTCAATGAGGTGGAGATCTTTTTTAAACGTTGGAACCTCATTTAATTTTATGTCTTATAGAGTTTATAATGAGTAAAAGATTATATAAGTGTAATAATTCATCTGTAAACATAGAAATGTAGAGCCAGTTTTGAAAGAGATATACCCTAGCTCAGAAAAATGTTATTGAATAGGTTAATGCTGTTGTAATGAAATGCTTCTTTTAATTAAAAAAAATTCATAAAAAAATATTTATTATTTTTATTTTATGTGTGTGTTGCCTACATGCAGATATGTGCGCCCGCGTCATGCAAAGCCCACATAGGACAGAAGAGGCCGTCAGATCTCCTGGAACTGGAGTTACAGACAGTTGTTGGCTGCCATGTGGGTGCTAAGATTTGAACTCCAGTATTTTGCAAGAACAGTCAGTGTTCTTAACCGCTGAGTCATCTCTCCAGCACAAATATCTTGTTTTTTAAAAGTATTTTATGTTATTTTTTTGTCTTTTTGAGACAGGGTCTCCCTGTAGTCCCAGCTGACCTGAACTCACTATGTAGACCAGGCTGGCCTTTAACTCACAGAGATCCACCTGCCTCTGCCTCCCCAGTGCTGGGATTAAAGGCGTGCACCACCATGCCCAGCAAAAAGTATTTTATTTTATTATTTATTTTATTTGTATAAGTGTATTGAATGCACGTATGTTAGTGTACCCGTGTTGTGCAATTCTCATGGCAATCAGAAGAAGGCGTTAGATCCCCCCTGGAACTGGAATTCTGGACAGTTTTTAGCCACTATGTGAATACTGGAAATTGAACTGGGTCCTCCTCAAGAGCAGTCAGTCCTCTCATCTGCTGAGCCAAGTCTCCAGCCCCGAATATCTCATTTTATCTGTAATCTGTCAAATGTTGTGCCAACTTAGGGACATAGCCAATGATGTAGCACAATGTCTTCAAAACTGATCTACCTCTTCTATTCTAAGGCTGTGGAGTGGGATCCTGTCAACTTTTTGTGTTCAAAAAAAGTCTAAGTCCCTCACCTCCTTCTGCTTCCCTGGGCCTGCACGACCCGCCAGCCTCTCTCCAGAGTAAGTAGATCATGCCCTCAGCATCTTCACTCCCCCAGCCTCATTCATACTCCCATCTCCACCACCCATTTCTCCTCCTAGCCAGGGTCCTGTCCCATTTCTTGTCTTTGCGCCCCAGACGCTGGGGGAACCACCACTGCTTCCTGATCCTTTGCATCCAGACCAACCCAGTTCATTCTCGGGTTCCCAGGAACACTCTGGGCCTGGCCCGCCCTCAGCTCCCTCTACTTCCCTGGGCCTCCATGACCCGCCAGCCTCTTTCCTGGACTCTGGGGCTGACCTTTCCTCTTCCTGATCCTTGGCATCCAGACCAACCCAGCTTCTCAGTGTAGTTCCCCAGGAGCCCTTGGGGCCTCTTCCTACCTGCATCTTCCTTTGCATCTCTGGGTGGGAGGGCTACCAGCTTCCCTAGACCAGCATCTTTCCTGGTCTGGCTTCCAGGCCAGTCCAACTCCCAAATTGCTCAGGCCAAAATCTTTCCTGTAGGGATCCAAACCTTTGGAGAAAGCCTGAGAGCATCTGATCCTCATATGACTTGGGCCTCTGTGGGCACTCCTGAAGACAAAACCAATCTGGCCACTCCAATATGAAACCAAAAGAGAGAACCGGAAGCTTTGAGGAACCAGCTTTTCATGCCCAAAAAGTAAACCACAAAGACACATAAAGTTTACAAAAAGAAACAGACTGAAACTTGAAGGCTTGAGTCTCACGCAAGAATCAGAAACTACAAAAGAAATTCACATGTCAAAATCACAGAGAAAAAATAACAGGAAAAAACAAAATAACATATCCCCACCAAATACCAATAGTCCTCTGGAAGAGTACAAGAAAACCCCCTAGAGATAATGCAGAACATGGAACTCAAAAGAACAATTATAACATGATATCAAGAATGTAAACAGAAATAAAAATGAGAGGATTCAATACTCATCTTTCATTAATAACTTTAACTATTAATGGACTGAACTCTTCAATCAAATGACACAGACTTTGTGAATGGATTAAGAAACAAAACCCATCTTTTTGCTGTCTTCAGGAAACCCATCTCACTTTCAAGGACAATAAGATGAATGAAATGGAAAACAGTTTCCAGACTGGAAGATAAAGTGGACAAACTAGTCCACTCAAGAAAAGATTATAACAAATTTAAGAAATCACAAGAATGGAATATGCAGGAATTGTGTGACACCATAAAAAGACCAAACTTATGAATCATAGGCATACAGGAAGGAGAAGAATCCCAAAATAATGGCATGGACCAGATCTTCAACATAATTGTGGAAGAAATTTTTTTTCAAAATTAAAGAAAGACATGCCCATACAAATACGAGAAGCATATAGAACAACAAAGAGACAGGACCAGAAAAGAAACTCTCTACAGCACATCATAGTAAAAACACTAAACGTACAGAACAAAGAGACAATACTGAAACCTGCAAAAGAGAAACAAGTGATATATAAAGGAAGACCCATTAGGATTACAGCTGACTTTTCAGGGCAAACTATGAAATCTAGAAAAGCCTGGACCAAAGCATTCCCAGTTTTAAATGACCACAGATGCTAACCCAGATTACTATACCCAGCCAAAATGTCTATTATAGTTGAAGGGGAAAGAAAAATCTTCCATGACATAAATAGGCTGAAGGAATTCATGTCCACAAAACCAGCCCTTCAGAGAGGGCTGGAAGCAATACAAAGAGCTGAAGAAAGAATGACTATACCCAAGGAGCTGCGGAAAGAAATTCAATGAAGGTATAACTGTGGAAAAGTACGACTATATCAAGAATGTAAACAGAAATAAAAATGACAGGATTCAATACTCATCTTTTATTAATAACTTTAAATATTAACGGACTGAACTCCCCAGTCTAAAGACACAGACTAGGCAAATAGACTAAGACACAAAACCCATCTTTTTGTTGTCTGCAAGAAACTCATCTCACTTTCAAGGACAGACACTATCTCAAAGTGAAAGGATTGAAAAAAATATACCAAGCAAATGGAATTAAGAAAAAAGCAGGCATAGCAATTCTAATATCTGACAAAATAGACTGTAAACTAAAACTAATCAGAAGAGATAAAGAGGGCCACTTCATTCTGATGAAAGGAACAATAAATCAAGAAGATATTACAATCATGAACATATATGCACCAAACTCTGGTGCACCCAACTTCATAAAAACAATCCTACAGGACTTTAAGACCCAGATTAATCCCAACTCATTAATAGTAGGGGACTTCAATACCCCCAATGTCTCCATTACATAGGTCAGCAGGGCAGAAACTTACCAGAGAGACATCTGAATTAAACAATACCATATATCAAATGGACTTAACAGACATCTACCAAGTATGCCACCCAAGCACCAAAGGACATACTTTCTACTCAGCATCCCATAGAACCTTCTCAAAAATCGACAATATACTGGGGCACAAAACAAACCTCAACAAATACGAAAAGATTGAAATAATTCCATACATTCTATCTGACCACAATGCAATAAGGCTTACAAGTCAACACCAGAAGAAGACATAGTCACTGCATGAACACATGGAGATTAAACAACCTAAATGAAAAGGAAAATACAACACAACAAAACCTCTGGGATACGCATAAAGCTGTCCTTAGAGGGAAGTTTATAGCTCTAAGTACCTACATCAAAAATTCAGAAAGAACACAAAAAATAACTTAACATTGCAACTCAAGACACTTGGAAAGCAACAACAAATGAAACCCAAACCCAGCAGACAAGAAAAATTACAAAAATCAGGGCAGAAGTTATTGAAATCAAAACATAGAAAACAATACAGAGAATCAATGAATCCAAGAGCTGGTTCTTTGAAAAGATAAACAAGATTGACAGACAGCTAGCCCAGTTATCCAAAAGAAAGAAAGAGCACCTCCAACTCAACAAAATTAGAGACAAAAAGGGAAACGTCACAACAGACACCAGAGATACAGAACATTATAAGGGAATACTTTAAAAACCTATATGCTACTAAATTTGAAAACCTGAAAGACATGGATGGATAACTAAAGACATGGGACCCACCAAAACTAAACTAAGATGAGATTAACAGTTTAACAGACACATAACACATAATGAAATTGAAACCGTAATACAAAACCTCCCAAAAAAAGCCCAGGACCAGATGGATTTACAGCAGAACTCTACAAGGCATTTAAATAAGATCTACATCCAATACTACTTAATTTATTCAAAAAGATAGAACTTCCAAATTCCTTCTATGAAGCGAGCATCATGATAATACCAAAGGCAGGTAATGATACAACCAAAAAAGAAAACTATAGACCCATATCCTTAATGAACAGAGATGCAAAAATTCTCAACAAGATACTTGCAAACTGTATACAAACACACATCAAAAAGGTCATCCATAATGATCAAGTTTGCTTTATCCCAAAGATGCAGGGATGGTTCAATATAGGTAAGTCAATAAACATCATAAATCATATAAATGGGCTCAAGGACAAGAACCACATGGTCATCTCAATAGATGCAGAGAAGGCCTTTGACAAAATTCAACATGGATTTATGTTCAAAGTCCTAGAGGGAATTGGACTGGAGGGAACATACCTCAACATAATCAAAGCCATATATAACAATCACACAGCCAACATCATTCTAAATGGAGAAAAGCTGGAAGCATTGCCACTGAACTCAGGAACCAGACAAGGCTGTCCACTATCGCCCCTTCTCTTTAACATAGTGCTTGAAACTCTTGCAAGAGCAAAAAGACAAGAGCAGGAAATTAAAGGAGTAGTAATTGGAAAAAAAGAGATAAAATTATCACTTTTTGCAGATGATATGATATTGTATCTAAGAGGCACCAAAAATTCCACCAGAATACTCCTAGAAATTATTCATATGTTCAGTAAAGTGGCAGGTTACAAAATTAACCTACAAAAGTCGGTAGCCTTTCTATATACCAAGAGCAAGCAATCAGAGAAAGAGCACATGGAAACACTCCCCTTCACAATAGCTGCAAAAAAAAATACTCTGAATAAAACTGACCAAAGACATTAAAGATCTCTACAATGAAAATTTTAAATATTTAAAGAAAAAGATTCAGGAAGACATCAGAAGATGGAAGGACCTCCCATGCTCATGATTGGAAGAATTAATATTGTGAAAATGACCATCCTACCAAAAGTCATTTATAGATTCAATTGAATGCCAATCAAAATCCTCATGACATTTTTCACAGAATTGGACAAAACCATCCTAATATTCATATGGAAGCACAAAAGACCTCAGATAGCCAAAGCAACCCTGAACACTAAGAGCAGTGCCGGGGGATTACTATACCAGATTTTAAGCTGTATTACAGAGCTATAGTCAAAAAACAACATGGTACTGGCACAAAAATAGACCCATAGATCAATGGAACAAAATTGAAGACTCAAGTATGAGTAAAGGCAATTTCAGCCACCTGATAATTGGCAAAGGGGCCAAGAATATTCACTGGAGGTAAGACAGCACATTCAGCAAATGGTGCTGGCAAACTTGGATCTCCAACTGTAGAAGAATGAAACTAAACACCTATCTTTCATCCTGCACAAAAGTCAATTCCAAATGGATCAAAGACCTCAGTGTAAAGCCTGAAACTCTGAAACTGTTAGAAGAAAACGTTATGAAATTTCTACAAGATATAGGCGTAGGAGAGGATTTTCTAAACTGGATATCAATTGCTCAGGAAACAAGGGCAAGCATTAACAAATGTGGCCTCATTAAACTAAAAAGCTTCTGTAAATCAAAGGAGGCAACCAGGGAAGCGAACAGAAAACCCACAGAATGGGAGAAAATCTTCACCTGCGACACACCTGACAGTGGTTTAATATCCAGAATATATAATGAAATCAAAAAACAGAGAATCAAGACAAGTAACCCAATTAAAAGATGGGCTAAGGAGCTGAACAGAGACTTCTCAAAAGAAGTAAAGATGGCTATGAAGCATCTGAAAAGGTGTTCGACATCACTAATAATTAAGGAAATGAAAATTAAAACCACTTTAAGATTTCATCTTACCCCAGTCAGACTGGCTAAGATCAAGAAAACAAATAATACCAAATGTTGGAGAGGATGTGTCAAAAGGGGAACGCTCATCCACTGCTGGTGGGGTTGCAAAATTGTTCAACCTCTATGGAAAGCAGTGAGGAGAACTCTTACAAAACTACAAATGAACCTACCATTTGAACAAGTTATACCACTCCTGGGCATATACCCAAAGAACTCATCCTATTGCAGAGGCACTTGTACATCCATGTTTGTTGCTGCTCTTTTCACAATGGCTAAGAGATGGAAGCAACCTAAGTGTCCCTCAATTGACGAACCGATAATGAAAATGTCGTTCATTTATATGATGGAGTTTTACTCAGCAGTAAAGAAAAATTAAATCATAAAATTTGCAGGTAAATGGATGGAACTAGAAACTGTTATACTAAAAGTGAACACAGACTCAGAAAATATGGACTCAGAAAAAAAATCGACATATATTCTCCCTCATATGTGGATCCTAGAACCAAACCCTGGTAAGTGAGCATGTATCCAGACATAACTACAGGAACCAGGATAGTGGAAAGGAACAGGGAGGTAAAGGAAAAGAAAGAACCTGAAAGAGAAGAACAGTAGGAAACAGGCCTTAATAAGGGAGAGATGGATAAAAATTTGGTTAGATTAAGGGAGGTGGGAGGGAAGGGTATTCAAGGAATCTAGGGGATGAAGGGAAAGAAGGCGCTCAAGACAGGTAGGACTGTAGGAGAAGGGTATTACTAAGGGAGAAAGGGGGGAAATGGGGGCACCTGAAGTGGGAAAACCATGATGGAGGGGTGAGACAATGCGAGAGATAAATTATACCTAGCTAGTTTTGCAAACCAGAGGGAACCATATTGCTCTTATAACCTACTGAAAAATTATACATAGCAGATCAAAAAACATGTGTCTCAGTAAGGTTTATCTGAGAACAATTGGTCTTTGCCCAATATTTATCTACATGACACACAGTAATTAAAAGTACCAGACTGGTGGAACTAAACTTCTTGGATGTTTAACAGACATACTTTGAGGTCTATAATAATTTAGTCAGAGGGGCTTAAAGGACAGTTTTTGCTCCTTGCCCACCTAGGTCGACTAGTTCCAGGGGACAATGAGCATCTCTCAGAATGTCCTGTGATTGTGGTGGGTCACCTGTCCTCTTGATCAAGGAGGCCAAGGAGACCACACCAGATGGACTTGAACCAGTGTCCAGTCTACAAAGAGGAGGGTCAACACAGAGGAATCATTTCCTCCACGCTTCCAAGAGAAGCCAACCATGGTCGAGCAGGACCTCCAGGGCCTCCTCCCAAGCCCGTCTGACCACTGAGGAAGAGATTCTCAAACGGCCTTAAGAGTAAAAATAAATTGGTTTATCTGGGACAACTGTATGGCCTTAAACACCCAAAAGAAAAGTATGACCAAAGATTAAAGGGGCCAATATAATTTCTTAAATGTCCATATGCATAGCTAAAGGCTACATAACAAGCAACAATGCCAGATAGGAGATACCTTCTTTTGAGTTGTTGGCCAGGGTGGCCAAAGGGACTCCCAGATAGTAACCCAGCATAGAACTGGGAAAATGAACAGCAGACCCCAATCTTATCCAAGGGAATATTGACAACTGATTGCTGCTAGAAGAGGAACAGCCGATCCTCCTAAAACAAAGACCCAAATCAACAAATTTAAAAAATATATTATATTTGAGGAGGAAGCTCGGAAATTTACGTCATGTTAATAAGTAGAGGTGATAAACATTACCACTGAAATCTACCTGATGACTTTATAGACATACACAGGCACCAAGGATCCGAGTGCAACCGATTATGACTAGTAATAATCAGATACATACAGATTAGAGATGCATGCGCCAATATCTCAGTGTTTGTAGCAAAAAGAATGAGTCTTTCTGCATGAAACAATATATTCTAAAATGAAATGGAGACCTTTTTTAAAGGTTAAAAACTCATTCAATTTTATGTCTTACAGGGCTTATACTGAGTTCAATATTGTATAACTATTAATTCAACTGTGAACCTAGAAACTTGCAGCAACTTGTGAAAGAGATCTACTCTTGCTCTGGAGTGTGTTACTGAGTATGTTAAAACTGTAGTGAAATGCTTCTTCTAATCATGTAGTTATAAAAAAATTTTTAAATGATTA
>NW_008355642.1:1511637-1557399 GCF_000622305.1 Nannospalax galili
ACAGCCAATTAGAAAGAGATGCATCTTAGCTCTGGAAATTGTTATTGAATATGTCAATGCTGTTGTGATGAAATGCTTCTTCTTATTATGTGGTTATTAAATAAATAATTTTTAAAAAACAGAAATGTCAAAAAAACAAGAAGTGTCAAAAAATGTAGGAAACAGCATATTTTAAAATGAAATGGAGATCTTCTTTAAGGGATAAAAACTCATTCAATATTATGTCTTACAGGACTTATACTGAGTTCAATATTGTATAACTGTATTAATTCAACTGTGAACCTAAAAATTTACACCCACTTTTGAAAGTGATGTATCCTTGCTCTGGAAATTGTTACTGAATATGTTAAAGCTGTAATGAAATACTTCTAATCATGTGGTTATTGAATTTAAAAAATTGTTTTAATCAAATATAAATTTTAAAAAACAAATTTTAAGTGGAGAAAAGGAAAAAAATGTCTAAGTATGTCTTTTAGTTCCTCATGTAAGAAGATCTGTATGCCAGAATACAGCTGAACACCAGTCTTGGGTACAGTTTATATTCACAATGGAACCTCTTGCTGTATATAGTTGATCTGTAGGCCCTTATCACATACTGATTAGGGATGAACACTCCTCTTTCCATAGGGGAAATTGCAACTTGATTCAGTGATGTGAATTCAGTTAAGACATTAGCCTTGCTGTCATTTGGATCCCTCCTCTTTATAAAGCCTATGCATTTTTTAACAACCATCACCAGGAATTTCTCATAGACTCAAATGTTTTTAGGAAAGAACACATTATCTTGAGGCTGCATGGTGGCACATGTCTGTAATTCCAACACTTAGAGACCTAAGGCAGGACGATCCCCAGTTCAAGGGCAGCCTTGCCTGTAATAACAGCCTGTCTTTTTTAAATTATTTATTTAATAACCACATGATTAGAAGAAGCATTTCATTATGGCTTTAACATATTCAATAACAATTTCCAGGGCAAAGATACATCTCTTTCAGAAGTGGCTGTAAATTTTTAGGTTCACAGTTGAATTAATACAGTTATACAATATTGAAGTCAGTGTAAACCCTATAAGACATAAAATTGAATTAAAATTGAATGAGATTTTAACCTTTGGAAAAGATCTCCATTTCATTTTAAATATTGTTTCCTACAGAAAGACTTGTTTTTAATGCTCCTAACACTTAGATGTTTGCACATGCGTCTCTAATCTCTATGTATCTGATTATTCCTAGTCACAGTCAGTTAAACTCAGGTCCTTGGAATCTGAGTATGGATATAAAGTCATCAGGTAGATTTCAATAGTAATGTTTATCACCTCTACTAATTAACATGAAGCAAATTTTATGCTTCCTCTTCAAATATAACTCATTTTTTATTTGTTGATTTGATTTGTGCATGTGTGTATCATACCGAATATCCCAAACAATCTTATTCATCCATATACCCACTTCCCAAATGGCACCCTCCCATAGTACCCCCCCACTGGAGCCCATATACTCTATCATCCCTGTTAATGTCCCCTGTGTTGTCGGCACCCCCAGCCATTCCCCAGTGCTTGTCCATCCACTGAATCCAGTCAGCCTATCTAGAGTTCCTTGTTTTAGGAAGATCAGCTGTTCCTCATCTAGCAGCAATCAGTTGTCAGTAGTCCTTTAGATAAGATTGGGGTCAGCTGTTCATTTTCCCAGTTCTATGCTGGGTTATTGTCTAACAGTCTGTCTTTTAAAAAAAATATTTATCTAGGCTGGAAAGATGGCTCAGTGGTTAAGAACACTGACTGTTCTTGCAGAAGACCCAGGTTCGAATCCCAGCACCCATCATGGCAGTTAACAACCGTCCATTAACTCCAGTTCTAGGGGATCTGACAGCCTCTTCTGTCCTCTGCGGGCATTGCATGACACAGTTGCACTTACATGTGCATAACACTCATACACATAAAATAAAAATTATATATATATCCTACTGAGTACATTTAATGTTGTCATATGTACATGTATGTGCTTAGGACTGACCACTTGGGATTGGATCCTATCAGAGGACTTGTCCCTGGAGAAAACTGATTTTCCCTTTCTCAGCAGCCATTGATTATAGGTCTTAATCTAGAGGTGGGGACTTGTTAAATTTTTATTTACTATTTGAGAATTTCATAAATGTGTACAATGTATTTTGATTATATCCACACCATACTCCCCCTTCCAACTTCTCTAAGACTTCCCCTCTCTTCCCACTCCATTCCCCTCCCAACTTCATGTTCCCTATTTTTGTAACCTTCTGAGTCCAATTAGTGCTGTCCATATGCACGTGGATGTAGCCATGTTCAACCTACCAGGGTCCACAACTTTGAAGAAAAATAACTCTTTTTTTCCGCTAGCAGCCGTCAACTGTCAATAGCTCCTTAGCTAAGGGATGGGGCCTTGTGAGGCCCTCCCCATCCATACATGCAACATCCATTGGCTTGTTCTTGTGCTGGTTGCCTTTGAAAGCAACCATAGCTCCTGTGTGCTCATAAGGACAATAACCCTTCTTTGTTGTCATAGCCAGAAGACACTACTTCAAAGTATTCATCCCCACCCTCTGGCTCTTACAATTTTTTTGCCTCCTCTTTCATGATGTTCCCTGATCCTGAGGCAGAGGTATATACATGACCCCTTTAAGGCAGCCAAGCACTCCAAGATTATTTATTCTCTTTACTTGAACCAGGTGTGCATCTCTATATTAACAGCCATCCACTGCAAAAACAATTTTCTCTGAGGGCTGAGAACTACACTAATATATGGGTATAATGATAAGTGTTTAGAAGGCAGTTTGATACTATATCCATTTAGAAAAATAATATTAGTAGATTCTCCCCCAGGACCTATGAGTGTCTCAACCACCAGTTCTTGGCCAGTCTTACAGCACCAGGAATGAGTTCTATCCTGTGGAGTATGCCTTAAATCCAATCAGAAAGTGGTTTGTTACCCCATAACTTTTGTGCCACTCTTGTACCAATAGGACCATCCCAGCTTTGAGCACTGTGAGCTACAATAAATACAAGTCTGGGAAGATATACCCATTGGTGCAATAGTGGTGTAAATGTTATGGAGGCCACTTCCTCTTTCTTAAAAATATAGTTGTTATACAGACGTGATTGCACAGTCAGGAACTGTATTTTCTGGTCCCTCTTAGTTTCCACCAATGGAACAGAATCTTTGGCCATAGAACATAGCCATGGTACAAAATGGAAGCTTCTAGTACTCCTGAAACACCTCCATTGAAGAAAGCTTTGCACTTAACCAAGAACACCACACAAAACTACTATATGAGTGAGAAGCAAATTTCTATAGTGTTAAGCCACTAAAATTTCCAAGTACGTTTCATGGGGTGACTATAGTGCCCCTAATGCAGATTCAAACTCCACACCCTCCTAAAATGAGACTGTATGTGCATGAGTGTGTACATTTATATGTGACACTGGATCTATTATCTAAGAATTTATTGAAGACAATTGTGTCAGTAGTGTTCCTCCTTTCTGTCCTCTCTCTCTCTCTTTCTCACTCGCTCGCTCCCTCCCTCCCTCCCTGCCTCTCCCCCTCTCTCTCCATCTCATCTTACTATTACTCATGTGAGCATGTAACTTATTCACTAGACTTGACTCTCTATTTCTTACCATTCAAAAGATAGAAATCTTCAAATTAAACAAGATTTACTTTTGGGAATATTAAACAAATACGTCCCTGAAACTAAGAGACTAGAACATTTGTAAAGGAAACATGGTCATTTTTGTACCTTGATTCAGTCTGTACAATAACACTTTATATGTTAAAGGATCCTCACAACAGTTTTTCCACATGTATCACCAATAACTCTGGCAAATAAGGTTCACACTATTCCCAGAGAAGCCATGCAATGTAACCCTGGCTACACTGGGTTATGATTTTGACCCTTTTAGACTTGAAGATAGGCATGTATCCTCCCAATGTCTTTCTTGAGAGGGGAGTCACTGAGATATATTTTATGTTCGTTTAAGTCATTTGCCAGTGACTGTCTCAGCCCTAGTTGAGATGACAGTGACTGAACTAACAAAGTGATGGATGCATTCAGGATGGAGAGAAGTGAAGAAGGCAAAAATCAATGGAACCTGTTATGTAATTGGCTATGTGAGCCTGAGGGTTAAAAAAAAAAAAAGGAAGGAAGTTTAGGATGCTTACGGATTGAGGGGTACCTACTGTTTTATTCAACCAGTCTTCTGGGAATTTTCTCTGTCCACCTCAATTTTATGTCCCAGCAGGAGCTGTCATGTGCTCATATGACCCTCCCCCTCAAGTCATCTAGGAATGTTCCGGTAATGGGCATTTGGTGTGGCTTCATCACTAAGTTTCCTCTCTCTCAATTTTTGTGCTTTGTTCTGAGAGAACTCAATCAATCACTCACCAAGTAGCTGCAAGTTGTAAAGCTGTAGAGCGGCACAGCCAACAGAAACACACTGTCAGCCAAGTACGTAATTTCAAATTTTCTAATGGCCATATTCAAAAGGAAACATGTGAAATCAATTTTAACAATATACTTTACTTAGCACAATGCATTCCATATTTTATTGTTTTACCCTGTATCAATATTTTCTTAATTAATGAAATGGTTTGCATCTTATTTTTCTTGTACTTGGTCTTCAAACTGCATGTATGTTTTTTGCTTAACAACATCATAATTTAGACTAGTCACATTTCAACTGCTCAATACTCACATGTAGCTACCAGACCGGATATTGCAGGTCTAGAGGACCTTATTGCCCACCAACATGCAGAGAGATATAGAAGTGAGGTGTGGATGGGCAAAACAAGAGTACTGGTGGCATTCAGTTTCCTCATTTGAGGAGATTTTGAACGATAGCTGCATGCCACCTTCGGTTCAGTAACTACCTAGAGAATCTACAAGATATTCCAATTTCCTTTCAATGATAACATACTTTGAGTATTTAAAATTATGTGTTCCCTGGGGCTGGAGAGATGGCTCAGAGGTTAAGAATACTGAATGTTGTTGCAGAAGACCCAGGTTCGAATCCCAGCACTCACATGGCCGCTAACAACTGTCCATAACTCCAGTTCCAGGGGAATCCGACAGCCTCTTCTGTCCTTTGTGGGCACTGCATGACATGGGTGCATTTACCTATATGCAGGCAATACATGCATACACATAAAAAAAATAAAAAAATAAGTAAAATATTTTTTAAAATTGTGTTCCCTAATATTACTAACAAGTTAAATTAATAAATTAATAAGGAATGACTTCAGTAATTTCTGTGACTCTACCCGAAGGATAGACATTTTACAAATATGTGTACCCATGCATCTGTTCTTAACAGGCATTATTGACTCCAAAGGTTAAAAACATTGAAAATGGAAACTGTGTTACTACAGCTAACCTCTAAAGCATTAGAATTTAATGACACAGTACACTATATAGTCCTTTCTCCTCCTGATCCCATGGCTCATTGCCAGTGCCCAGCATCACAGGCAAGTTCCCACCACATACTGCTAGCCTGAAAAAATATTCAAATCTTACATTTGAAATGTGGCTTCTTCTAAACGCATATCATTTTCATGTCATTATAAATTTGAAAAATCATGAGTCAAACTCTCCTAAATTTGGAAATTTCTGTAATTTTTCACTTTCCCTCTTGCCTAGAGATCCTAAATGTGACTGGAGAATCATTTTTCAACAATGTTCTAAGCAGCCACTACCAGTATCTAAAGGGTACATAAAAATAGAAGTGTATCAACATATATCAAAAGTTGCAATGCACATGCTTTATTCTTCCCCTTCATGAATGCTAAGACCCATCCTCATGACCACATCACATGTGAGGCACCATTGCCTTTCTTAGAAGTAACTGTCCTGAAGGAAGAATACATCTTCAGTGGGGACTAAAGAACATGCAATAGCAGAAGAAGATGAAGCCATAATTTGAGCAGATTTTATGGCTATATGTATTTTTGTTCCCAGGATGGGTGGGAACACTGGCCTACAAAAGTTTGGACACTGTGAAATGTGGTTAGCAATCAGAAGATTTGTTTGTTTGTTTTTGAGACAGGGTCTCACTGAGTAGCCTTTGCTGGCCTGGAACTATGTAGACCAGGCTGGCCTCAAATACACAGAGATGTTTGGCTCTGTCTCCCAGGTGTTAGGATTAAAAACATGCACCACCATGCCTGGCTTATAATCAAATGATTTAGTGAGGGTTTTCTGAATTCTGGTTTTTTTTTAATTTCATACATGAGTATTGTGTTTATTGATTTTTTAAATTTTTATTGATTCAACAATTTCATGCGATGTATTTTGATCATATTCAGACCCCTTCTCCCACCTTAACCTTTCCCTTACCACCTCTTCCCCCCGACTTTATGTCCTCTATTAGTAAATGGAAACCCCATCCATCTTATACAACATATCTAAACTGGGTGTCAGAGAAATCATGTTTCATTAGAATGTTGGGGATCTGTCAAAGTAAGGGCCCACTCCCTTTCCTTTATACATGGTTTGGGTCAGAATACTCCCAGGTTTCTTGGAATGGAATTTCCACACTTGTTTTTTATTTCTCTTACACACTGCTTAAGATTGTCAAGTAGGGATTTCTCTCTTCCTCAGCGATCAGTAATGTTTGTGTTTCCTCATCAAAGTCATTTAGTTATTCACAGTCCGAGTACATGCAGGTTACACTTTGGCTGATTCACGGCCTCACTCAGCACAAAGACCCTACTGTGGTCCAAAGTGTTCTCCAACGAGTTCATTCCCCAGAGGATTTTACTGTAGGTAGAAAAAGCAGCTAGGTCCTTACAGCACGTAGCAGTTAGCACACAGACTTCCAACCCAAGGTTCTATGAGTGGCTATTGGGATGTTTCACAGTTTCACGCAGTCACTTTATACCAGTGTCCTCCAACTTATTTTCTGAAATCTGTAGGCTTCTCAGGTTCCTGTTGCTGTTGATGACTACAGCCAGGTCTTGAAAGCCACTAGATGATAGTGGCCAGGCAAGAGTTAGTGCTCTGTGCAGTAGCTGTTTGCAGGCCCAGCCCCTCGGCAAAAGAAGTGTACACGGGGTGGCACGGTGGGATGGTTGAAGCCACCTCCTGGCTGCAGCTGCAGCCTTCCCCCTTAGCCCAAACTCAGTGACTAGGGGGCTGCTTCTCCCTCCAGGGCACAGGAAGTCAGGACTCAGTGTTTGCTTCCTAACAGTCAAGGACCCAGTTGGCTCTCTTGGTGTCCACTGCCCTCACATCTTCCTCCATGCCCAGTGGCTACAAATGATGAGACATCTTCTTACTGGAGTCACGTTAGAAGTCCTTATACCTAGAGCTGCCCCAGGCACTGCAATTGCTCCACTGCCCTCAGCCGTCATGCCACCATCTTCGCTCTCCAGTTATTTTCTTTCATACTTGCCAAGTCCTGAGTTCAGAATTTTGAGATCAATATAGAAACACCTATGGCCACCAAAATATTCACGGCTTGTGTGATAAGGTTCCTCACATGGTCCAGCACAAGGCTGGCTACCCAGGGCACGCTTCATTCCATTGCCATCAAGGTTTACCTTACTAAATCTTTTTGTTTGTTTGTTTGTTTTAAAAATACATGGAAAATGTCACTACGGTCTCCTCTGTTATTTATTTTTGTTTTGTTTGTATTGCTTTTGTTTCTGTTTTTGTTTTCTCGCAGGGCCTCACTATGTATCTCTCCCTGGCTAGCCTGGAACTCACCTTGTAGACCAGGCTCTACTTGCCTCTGCCTGAGATTAAAGTCATGTTCCACCATGTCCTGCTCCTGAATCATTCTTTATAACAGGCCCATTTCTTAAATATTCTATTTTTGGCTGTCATAAATAGAGATCATTGAAAAAAGAACTCAAAAATAATAAATGCTCTGATAAGAACTTCAGTCTCTGAATCAAACCTCTGGAAGCAATTTCCAATGACTCCAAACAGTTTCCTGCTGGCGTTGGTAGGATTTTCAAAGAGGAAAAGATAGTTGTGCAATTGTATCCAAAGAAGACCAGAAGCCAAGAGGCTGGGTTAGAAATCAGAGAGTCAGAAGCCCTCTCTCTTCTTGATTTCTCTACAGTTCTTCAGAAACTATTTTCCCTTCGTAAGAACTTCATTTGTGGAAGAGGAGGAAACTACATTTTTCAATTGACATATCCAGAGCTGACTGCACCCCAGTCAGCATTATTAGAATAATCGCTGATACAATGCTGCCCCCTAGCAATGGTTCAGCCCTGGCCTGGGCCCCAGTAGTCCTCTCCCCAGGCTGCTTGGACCCTTCTTAATACTCAGAGCATGTTCAAACAGAAAGGGAGGTGTGGACTAAGTTGGATCCCTAATGATAATTTAACAATGGTAAAGATGAATTAACTGAGACTCAGAATAGTCAAGTAACTTCCTCAAAGTCACACAGGTACAGCTGAAATTGGAACCCGTATTTACATCTTGTTTTGTTCCCTTCCCCTCTCCCCTCTTCCCACATTCTCTCAACTCCTCCCTCTCGGTGTAGACGTAGTTAGGTTTCTGTGATTAGGTTATGAAAAAACTCTGAGTGACATCAGTCAAAAAAGGAGTCAATGAATTATTATAACAATGAATTCTTTCTTTAGCTTATTTAAAATTTTAATGCAAGAAGGAAGAATATACAAGACTGACCACAAATCCCTGGGAATTCTGTTATGAAATAGGGTTTCTAGGTGTGCTGCAAATTCCAGCAGGCAAGCCCCCACTCACCTTAATTCAGAATAAACACAGTTGTACATGGTGATAGTTGAAAGAAAGTTATTGCAGGTCTGAGCCAGCGGGAAGAATCTGCCTTCCTGAACCTCCTCCCCTGATTAGCAGAGTTGAGAGTGGGATAAAAGTTAGCTGAACATATCCTCAGCATATTTCCAACAATACTTCTCCTAATAAGTTTCAGAACAGTTAAATTCCTAATAAAATATATTAGAAGGAAGATCAGTATTATTATCCATGAGGGAGATGCAATTCAAAACCAGAATGAGATACCACTTTGCCCACTGAGATGACTAGATTGAAAAGGTGAAGGGCTATTGATGGAGCTCAGTGGTAGAGTACTTGCCTGGCGTGCATGAGGCCCTGTGTTCAATCCAAGCATCACAAAAAAAGTAATAACGAGTAATAACCCTCACTCAGCTGATGAGAAAGGAAAATGGTCCTCCTACTTTGGAAAACTAGTTTGTCGGTTTTACAAAGGGTTAGCTATCTACTTAATGGAGCGAAAATGTATGGGTAGTCAAGAAATCAAAGCATATATGGAATTCCATGATTAAATTATTAATTTGTGTGATAACTTAAAAAATAATAATAATAAGAGAAGAATGCATTTTCACATGGGAATTTGTTTATGAATGTTTGTAGAAGCAGTATACATATGCATAAGTAGAACACAGTATGTGCATACAATGAGATACTGTTCAGCTAAGAAAAGGAATGAAGCACTGACACATGCCATAACATAGACAAACCCTGAAAACATTACAGTAAGTGTACGAAGCCAGTTATAAAAACCACATATGATTCCAATAGTGTGCAATGTCCAGAATAGGTTAACCTATAGGGACAGAAAATAGATAAATGGTTTCTGAAGCATGGGGAGAATGGCAAATGAATTCTACACTAAATTGATGATACTTTGTATGTGAAGTATATCTCAATAAAGCTATTACCAAAAATTTATCATAGCAGAGGAAACTATGGGAAAGCAAATCTGACTATTAAATATTAATGTCTACATCAGTGCTTAGACCAATGAGCATCTCCACAAAGGTTGTCACATGCTGGAACTTTAATTTTTCTGAAATCTTACCAGCTTTTCCAGGTCTGATTTAGCTGTGAGTGCAGCACCTTTTATATGAAAGGAGAATCATCCAAGCGTCTGTCAGAAAATGTCTGCTTTATGCTTTTTAGTGTTATAAGCACTAAAATCGAAACTACAGAGAAGATTAGCATGGCTCTTGCTTAAATATGATACACCAATGTAAACAGAAGCCCATGTTTTTTTTAATTTTCTTTTAGTGTGTGTGTGTGTGTGTGTGTGTGTGTGTGTGAGGGGGGGGGAGATGAGGGTGAGGAGTATACACTATGCCATGGCACACATGTGGATGTCAGAGGACAATTTTTGAGAGTCAATTCTCTCCTTCCACCATGGATTCCAGGAATTGAACTCAGGTCATCAGACTTTCCCAGTAAGCACTTTTACCTGATGAGCCCTCTTGCCAACCCTGTCCACATTTTGATTTTATTGCATTGTTGCAATTATCATATGATACAATTTGATGGTATATAGATCCCCTCCCTTATCCATAACTCCCAGTCAATTTAATGTTCTCTGTCTCTCTCTCTCTCTTTCTCTCTCTCTATCTCTCTCTCTCTCTCTCTCTCTGTGTGTGTGTGTATGGCCTATGGAGTCTAATTTGTGTCCCCAAATGTCCTTCAATGTGGGTCCATTCACTGGCCCTGATAAGAGTCACATCCCTATAAGACACTCAGTCCACAATTTTTTTTTTTTGGTCTTTTTGAGACAGGGTCTCCCTGTAGCCCCAGCTGGCCTGGAACTCACTATGTAGACCAGGCTGGTCTTGAACTCACAGACATCTGCCTGTGTCTGCCTCCCAAGTGCTGGGACTAAAGGCGTGCACCACCACGCCTGGCAAGTCCACAATTTTTTTTTTAAGAAGAATATGTCTGAATCTTGACTGGTAGTAGAGTGTATATGTAGAATTAGAAGGTCACAATTTGGGTCCTGGCTTCTGTGTAAATGTCCCTTTGTCAGTCAAAATCTCTCCTCACTGACCTATATTGGCCCTAGAGGAGCTAAGAGACTACTAGTGTACTGGTGTACTGGTAAGATCCTGCTTTCGTTTGGGTGCCCCTAGGGATTACCTTTTCTTTAGTTCAGGTTCAGCTATGAGTCTTCCCGACCCTTTCTCCAGCCTTGATTTGAGTTGGAAAAAAACTCTAGATTCTGGATTGCTTCTATTAAGTTGCCAAAACAGGGTCTAGGGCCTTTTCAGTGTGTATATTCTCTTCCAGTGTTAGAACCAGAAAAACCTTCCACAGGAGATATGAAATATATAATATATAATCACTTTCCTTCTTTATTTTCTCCCCCCATTTCATGAAGAAGAAACAAAAACATATTGAAAAATAAGTGCTAAAAAGAAGTCAGCACTTGGTATAACCATAAAAATCTCTTCCACCTCATTGAGAGGTGCCTGGGGGAGAATTTTAGCTTCCTTCTTCGCTGATAGCTCAGACCTAAGGCAGAGCTGCTCTGAGGTCATAGCTAGACAGTGAATAGAACCTCCTGAGGTTACTGATGCTTCACAATTATTAATTCTTGACTTTGAATGCTGAAGACATTTCCCAAATGGTAAGAAAAATTCATATCTAGAGTTATATTGGGGAAGGACAGAAAGTAGGATTATTTTTATTCATACTTCCAGTTTTATGAGCTTCAAATGTTGGCTGTTGTTCAGCAACAAATTTGTTCAGTGAGTCCTCAGGGGGGACATTTGGCTAAAACAATAAAACTTTATATATAGTGGAGCAGTTGTGTAGAGATCTAGGGACAGATTTTATGTGTTCAAATTCCAGCTTTGCTGCTTCTTTTCCCTGTAGCTTTGGGCCAGTTACTTAACTTCTCTGGGCCTAAGGTTCACAGTCTGTAAAACAAGATCAATAAGACCACCCACTTCTCAGAACTGGTGGTATTTTTCTCACAGGAACACAGAGCAAAAGTAATGTTATTTCAGTGTCCAGGTGACAAAGTATGGCATACAACTGAAAGGGGCATTCCTACCCTTTGAGTGAACTATCAGTATCTTCACCCAAAGCTATTCGAAAGCAGATGTGTTCAACTCTTCATTGCGGTAACGAAATACCTCATATAATCAATTCAAAATGAAGAAAGATTTGTTTTGTCTCATTATTTCACAAGTTTCTGGCCCTGGGTCACTGCTTCTAAGCGATGACGCTCAACTCGTGGTACCCAGGAAGCAGAAAGAGACAGACTGGAAGGGGCCAAGACATAGTTTCTCCTTACCTACATCTTCAAACTTGGCCCCAACTTCTTAAGTTTCCAGCACCTCCAAAAATAGTGCTACCAGCTGGGGACCAAGTCTTCAACACATGAGCCTATATATAGGGGACATTCAAGGTTCAAACCATAACTGGAGGGCAGCACTATTTAGACCTCTCATTGTGTAGTTGGTAATGCCCCAGAATCCACGTTCCCAACCCCAATAGGCCTCTTCTGCAGCTGGAGCAAGGACAAGTGGCTGCCCTAGCTGATCTCCACAAGGCAGGGTAAGAATCAAAGAACAACAGGAAACGACTGCTGCAGAACAAATGAAACTACAGAAATCTTCCCCAATGAACTGGAGAAAACCCTCAAGAATCTGAGGTCTGATAACGCACAGGTGAGGCCAGGGTTTGGTGCCACCTGAGTTGTCCCTACTTATGAGAAGTTATTTTTACCCATGGGTCAGTGAGACCTAAAGAAACATGAACTACCATTTTTTTTCAGCAGGCAAAATGGTCCCAAGTACTTGGGTATATGATAGCCTGGCTCCATGGACCGGCTGAGTAGCTCTTGAAACATTTCTAAATATAACCATTAGGGTTGGTGGACAAGGGACTGAGCTCAGAGTATGATTGGCCATCATCAGTTCCATTTATCTCTAGTGAGAGGAAAAAAATGAAAGGAAGATGAGTGGCGGGGGGAGAACACAGGAATTGCCATTGCTCTCTATTATCATGGCCATAAGAAAATGAGGTTCATTTTGAAGACATTTTCTTTCCTTTATGCATTTTGCAACATGAGTTGTGACTTCCATATCATTCACTTCTCTTTCCATAGATTTTGCTCTTTTCTGAGATAACAGCAAGCCTGGTTGAACATGAATACCCATACTCCATTTGGGTCTGGACTGAGTCATATGTAAGCCAATGGGTACAGAAAAGAGGGTGAAAGCTGGGTCCCCTGGGGCCAATTGTCTCCTTGCCTGGAATTTATGTTGCCCAATTTACTGTGCCCTCTTTTTCCTCAGGCAACAGTGTTGGCTATTGAGGCAGCTAAAGGCATCCCCCAGAGCCAGATTCTCACGTACAGTACCATGAGCCTGCCAAATTGTCTGCTAGTCTTTGCTTTTCCTGAGAATAATTTTCTTCTTCCTGGAATTAGACCCAATGTTTAGGGTAATGTAGCAGCAGACTAGAATCCCCAGAGAGGCCTTAGGTTCTGCCCTTGTTGTTCCTCCCCCACTGCCACCACACTAGATCATTCGGCCAACCAATGCCCTGGACTGTTGCACAGAAGCCCCAAGCTGCCTCTGACCCCTTTGTCTATCCTGATTCCAAACTGCCACCAACTTAGCTTTAGAAAATATTTCTAATTTTGCCATTAATTCAGTTTCTTAAAGATCTGTGAGTATCCCAATTATATTATTAAACAAATAAATGGGTCATATTGTATCAAATTTCCCATTCTCCTGTTTCTTATCTTAAAGGTCTTCAGAATTTAGATCTGAATTATTTAAATATGTTTTTGCTTATTGTTTACCCCTTCCTTAATTGGAATGAAATTTTTATATGAGAAAAAGTGTTCTCTCTCCCTGAAATAGGGGTTGGCAAGATGGCTCAGGAAGTAAAAGCAATTGCTAACCAGGCCTGAAGGCCTGAATCTGATCCCCAGGATCCACATGGTGGAAAGAGAGAACCAACTCCCAAAAGTTGTCCTCAGACCTCTACATATACATTGTGGGGCCCCATTCCCCACCCCCTCCAAATAAATAAAGGTTAAGAAACTTAAGAACTTAATAAATCAAAACTGGCCACAATTCATTTTTTCACAAATGACTTTTATTTGTATGATTACAAATGTAATACATGCTTACTCTAGAGAATCTGCAAAGTACAGAGAACAATAAAAAGAAGAAAATGAAGATCATTCATAACCCACCACCTGAAGGCAAACACTGTTCATATTAGGTTCTAATTAGCTATGCCGGTTTAGAGACCAAGACCCTTTTGAAGAGTGATGGCCATGAAGCACAAAAGCCAAGGAAAGTGAGGGCAATTAACAACTGAGGGGATCACCCAGAGGTCAGAGCTAGAGATTCCACACTGAAGCACAAGGGCCATAAGCAACAGATCAAGAGGTCAGATGCTAACAACACAAAACCAACTTGGGTTACTGTAACACTGTAGTGAGATGGTGCTTGTCAAGAGCTTAGCCCAGTACCTATCACATGGCACATTATCAACAATTGTTAGCCGTTACTGTCACTACTAATAAGACTGTGGGTCTAAACAAATGGTTCAGGATGGATACTGGGCCCTAGAGACCCATTTTACGTACTATGAGTTGGGGCATATAAGGGCAAGACTACTGGTTTGAAAGAGTAATATAGGAGTGGGTATCTCTCTCTCTCTCTCTATGTTCCCTTGCCAGGTGGAATGGGACCAGGGTTTCCTCAACTTTGCCTGATGACAAATGGCAAGACACTCTAAGGTGTTTTGAGGTAGGACATGATTTCTCCTGCCCAGACTTCTCCCTGGACCAAAAATAGAACTGGCCATGATGATGATGGGAGTCAGAACCTCATACACTACACAGTCTTGTAGTCCATACTGATTGTCGGGGCAGGTTACAGGCATGTAGGTGAAAGAGAAGGTCAAGGCAACCAAGTAGGAAGTAAGGTGAGATGTGTCTGTAGGGGAAGGCTGGAGGGTGAAGGCAACAAGGCTTATGATGTAGTTGAATGGAATGGGTCCAGGAACCAGTCCTCAAATTAGCAGCCAAGTCAGAAATCACAGAAGATTCCAGGGAGCACTACTTGTTAGTAGGGCCCTTCTGATGAACTATGCTCTTTCGAAGATGGTCATGAAGACTTTCTTGGGGGTCTCCATGTTCTTTCAGGTAATAACATCGTTTGGGAACATGCTGGTGCTGTATGGGAAAAAAAACACCAGAAATAAGAACTACAATTCCTGTGACAAAAGACATTCTGCTTGGTTAAGTTCTGTAAGCTGGCAAGCCAAAGAACTCGGCTAATTTATCAGACTTGTAAAAGTGTGACCAGGTACTAGGCTAACCAAATCCCCTAGTGACTTGAGTCCACAACACATGTGGTTATAGGTAGAATCAGTCCATAAAAGAAGAAGTCCCTCCCTTAGAATCAAGTTTACATTAAGTAGAATTGGGACTGAGCCTAGTAAGCTCTCTTGTAATCAAAAGACAGTGCTTTAAGCATCCCAAGCCCTCTGTAACTTGGGTTGGACATTGCTCCTGAAAATAGCTAATATACCCAAAATAATCCACACTCGGTGATAAAATTCTGCATTGGGCTTTCATGGACTGGGAATTGAGTACCTCCCTCTTGCCTCTTCCTTAATTCTACTTGGAAAAGTAAGAGTGTAATCCCACCCCATCATTATCTGCTTGTTTTCCTCCTCAGAAACAGTGAGCATATGCCCCCTTCATTACCTCCTCAGTCTGCTGCTGAGAGCTCAGTTCATTCTCCATGACCTCCTCATTGTTCCGCTTACAGGATGTCGGCACAACCTGGCTTGAGTTGCCTGGGGAATCCTTCTCTTCAGCCAGCTGGCACTCAGTGTAGAGAGACCTGTCTATCAGTTCCTTTAGGCTGCCGGCCACCTTCAGGAAGATACGACCCATTTTGGTGGTAACAGCTTCAGAGAGTCCTTCCAGAAACCTGGTCCGTAGAATGGCATCAGACCAAGACAAATGTCGAGCCAGCAGCAGGAAGTCAGTGGCATACTGCCTAACTGACTTCTGGCCCTGCTTGGGATGGCAAAGAACAGCACTAAGGATGTCTATCTCAGACAGGGAGTCATATAAACCATGTGATCTTCTCAGAAAAGATTTATTTTCACTGGAGAGGGGGTTTCCTACCTCCATCTGCAAAATGGACCACCTCTCTGCTGCCCCCAGATGAAGAGATACCAGAAATGCCATTTTCTCAGAATCATTCAAAAATCCCTTCATTTGCTTCTCTTCATCAATCTCCGCATCTTCTTCCATGGAGCATGAACCACGAGCTGCTTCTTGCTCTTCTAAGAGGTAACAGAGTGCTGGGGTCAACATACCAAAGGAAGGCACTTCCTTCGGTGGTGGCTTCTTCATTTCAGGGATTGCACCGCTCATGTGTGGTGTGGTCTTTGATCCAGGGCCTGTGACTCTAATGTGCGAGGTAGATGCCTCTCCAGAGACTGTGGCTTTCCTATCCAGACTGGACATAATTCCAAAGGCTGTTTGTGGTGTGGACATTGTTCCAGGTTCCGGGGCCCTCATTAGTGGCATGGACATCCCTCCAGAGGCTGTAGCTGTCGTCTGTGGCATGGATATCCCTTCTAAACTTGTAGCTCTCGGTAGTGGCATCGACATCATTCCTCTCACAAGTGGTATAGCTACCTCTCCAGAAGCTGAGGCTCTCAGTGGGGGTATAGCCACCCCTTCAGAAGTTATATATGTCGACTGTGGCAAGGATGTAGCTTTAGAGCTCATGACTTTGGTTTTTGGAGTTGACATTGCTCCAGAGGGCATGGTTTTCATTAGTGGTATGGATATCTCTCCAGAAGTCATGGATGACATCAAAGGCATGGGCATGGTTCCAGAGGCTGAAGCTCTCACTAATGGCTTGGACATTCCTCCAGAGGCCATAGCTGTCAGTTGTGAAGTGGACATCTTTCCAGAGGTTGGGGCTCTTGTTAACTCTGTGGCCACAGCTCCAGGAGTAGAAACTCTCCTTAGTGGTGTAGACACAGTTGAAGAGGCAGGTGTTCTGACTGGTGGTGGAGAGATGCCTTCAGTGGTTTGAGTTTGCACTGGGAGTGGGCACATATCTCCACAGTCTGTGGCCATCATTTGTGGTATAGACTTTGCTCTAGAAGCTGTGGTTCTCATCGGTGGCACAGACATCCCTCCAGAGGCTGTTGGTCTCACTAGTGGTGTGGACGCCGATGCAGGGGCTGAAGCCTTCATCGGTGGCATGGACATCATTCCTGAGGCTGTGGCTGGCATTTGTGGGGCAGATATTGTTCCATAAGCCAAAGCTCTTGGAGGTGGAGCTGTCTCTCCAGAAGTTGAAGGTCTCAGTGACAGAGGCGTCTCTCCAGAAGAAGCTCTATTGTGCAGTGTGGGCATCTCTGAAGAGTCTGAGGCTCTGGTTAGGGGTGTGGACATTGGTCCAGAAGCATGATCACTCATCTGCATCACTCCTGGGGTCATGGGTCTCATAAGTGATGTGGACAGCCCTCCGGAGTCTTGAGTGCTCATTGGCTGGCTAGACATCTTCCCAGAGGCTGTGGCTCTCATGAGTGTTGTGGGTGTTGCTCCAGGACCTGAGGATCTCATCAGAGGCACAGACATACCTCCAGATGTGGTGGTTGTCATCTGCAATGTGGACATCGCTCCAGAAGCCGTGGCTCTCATTAGCAGTGTGGACATCCCTCCCGAAGCTGTATCTGTTATTTGTGGCATGGACAGGGCTCCAGGAGCTGTGTCTCTTATTAGTGGTGCGGGCATTGCTCCAGAGGGTGCAGTTGTCATTTGTTGCATGAACATGGTTCCAGAAGGTTTGGATGTCATTAGTGGCTGGGACAATGTTCCAGAGGCTGGAGCTCTCATTTGTGGCATGGATGTCACTCCCGAGGCTGTGTCTCTCATTAACAGTGTGGACGTTGATCCAGAGGTTTTGGCTGTCGTTAATGGACTAGACATCACTCCAGATGCTGTGGTTCTTATTTGTTGTGTAGATGTCAATCCTGAGACCGTGCTTCTCATTTGTAATGTGGACATTGGCCCAGAGACTGGAGCTCGGATTTTCTGTGTGGACACTGACCCAGAGGCTGGGACTGTTGATTGTGACATAGACATTTCAGAGTCTGTGGCTGTAACCAGTTGTGTGGACATCACCGCAGAAGCTGGACATCTTACTCGCTGTGTGGACACTGTTCCATTTGCTGTGGCCTTCATAAAGCCCATGGGCATTGCTCCAGAAGGCGTGGCCATTGCTCCAGAAGGCATGGCCATTGCTAAATGTGTAGACATCACACTGGAGGCTGCAGTTGACATTTGCTCTGTGAACATTGCTCCAGGGCTTGTGACAGCCATCATTGGAGTGGACATTGATCCAGAGACTGGGACTGTCTTTTGTGATGTAGAAGATCTCATTAGTGATGGAGCCGTTGCTCCTGTATCAGAAGCTCTTGCCGGCAGTGTGGACATCATTCCAGTGGTTGTGGCTCTAATTGGTGGAGCAGGCATGATCTCAGAGTCAAAACTTTGTGTTAGGTGTGGAGACATCACTCCAGAAGCAGAGGCTGCCATCGGCTGGGTGGGCATCACTGTGGAGGTTAGAGCTGTCATTAGCAGTGGGGATATTGCCTCGGCATCTGGGGCTGACTTTGATAATGTAGATATTTCTCCAGCTTCTGGCATAGACAATAGTGGTGTGGACATTGCTCCAGAATCAGAAGCAGACATTGGCAGTGAAGACATGACTCCAGAGTCTGGGCCTGACATGAGCATAGGGGGCATTCCCTCAGAGTCTTGAGGGTTTGTGAGCTGGGTTGATGTTTCTCCAGAAGCTAGGGCCGACATTATTAAAGAAGACAGCACTTCAGAATCTGTGCCTGACATAAGCAGTGATGATATCTCTCCAGAAGCTAGGGCAGTCATTAGCACTTTGGACATCGCTTCCGTGTCCTCATCTGTAATTTGCAACGGGGACATTGCTTCAGAGCCGGGAGTTGTCATTGGTAGTGTGGGTGTCATTCCAGGGTTTATATCTGGAATCAGGAGTGGGGAGATCTCACCAGGATCTGAGCCTAGCATTAATGTTGTGGACATTGCCTCAGAGGATGAAGCACTCATTATAGGCGCAGACATTGCCCCAGAGGATGAAACCGGCATTGCCAATGGTGATACCTCTGTAGAATCTGGTGTTGCCATTAGCGCTGCAGACATTGTCCCAAAGTCAGGAATTGTCATCATCCCTGGGGACATTATCCCATAGTCTGAAGTGGACAATAATGGGGACAATGTTCCGGAATCTGAAGCTGGTATTATCAGTGGGGACAGCACCCCAGAGTCTGAGACTGGCATCAGCAGTGGGGACAGTGTTCCAGAATCTGAGGTTGGCATTAGCAGAGGAGACAGTGTCCCAGAGTCAGAGCTTGGCATTATTGGTGGGGACAGTGCTCCAGAGTTGGGTGTTCCCATGAGTGATGTGGTCATACTGTCAAAGGCTGGAGATGTCATCAACTGTGTAGATGTCCCTCCAGGGTCAGAGGCTGAAGTTGAGACCATAGGCAAATGAGAATGCAGGATTTGGAGCTCTGCTCTGTTCTCTGTTGTTGGTCTAGGGAAAGTTGTGCCCCTGTTTTGGGGGTCGGCATTTTCTTCCCTCATCATGCTGTTGAATCGCCGTGAATGTACTGGTATTGACATATCCACCACAAGACAGTGTGAACGGAGGTCTTAAAGTGATGACATCAGGGATCCTTTCTGACTCCCACAGGTCAAGGAAATCTATAAATAGCAAAGTTTAGAGGTCAAAAGCCAATTTCAAAACATAGACAAATAATTCATAGATGCCTGCTTTTATATGTTGTCATGAATATGGCATTGAAGGTGGACCTATCAGTTTGAAGAAACTGTGAAGCATCAAATAGCATAAAAATTCCTGAAGTCAGAGCAATCATCCTCTGTCCTTTACAAACCAACCCACCCAGTTACACAGCACAGTCTCCAAATTTATAAACACCAACAGCAGGCTCTGAAGCCAGGCAGTCCTTGATCAAATGAGTCAGCAGCACCACCTTCTGGCCAATTGTGAGAAGTACAGGTTTCAGGGCTATGTTCGCCCACTGCAGCAGTCAAAAATCAACATAATTGCTGGCAGACCTGGATCAAAAAGCCCTTCGCCTCACGATAATCATTAGTTCCTAGAGCTAATTGAATCTTGCCAGTGGTTTAATCCAGATTTTGCTAGTATTATGTAT
Source organism: Nannospalax galili (assembly GCF_000622305.1). Lineage (NCBI taxonomy): Eukaryota > Metazoa > Chordata > Mammalia > Rodentia > Spalacidae > Nannospalax > Nannospalax galili. Next base: position 1,531,699 of record NW_008355642.1, read on the forward strand.
TTGAATGTCTTTTCTCAAGTAGCACATTTATCTACACAATGATTCAGAATAGCATTCTACAAAGTAAAAGCCTTGTTTAATGTCATCATCATCATCATTAAGAACAACAACCACCACTACAAAACTATTTATTGCTAACCTAGTAGGTGCATCGAAAGCACTGCACTTTAAATAACTCTACATAACTTTAAAGCACCTGTAATGTACAAGGCTTCGCAAGTTTTGTTCTACTTGGATCTTAGATATTATTATTCCCCTTGTACCAGCTTTCTAAGATTAGCGAAAGCTGGGCCTAAAATAGGGTCACTGTGACAGTAATACACTATGTATCTTTGCATCTCAGACCTTGCTTGGGGTTACTCGGTCTTTGGGTCCCTAAGGTTGCATTTAATTGTTTGTCTAACATCCTAGACTAGAACTCACTGGCAGCCTAGTCTGTACCATGTATAAACTCCAAGTTCTCTGTTGACCTGGAGGGTGGGCAATGTTGACCTGGAGGGTGGGCAATCTCAGAGCCTTACCATCTGGCCTGTGCCCATAAGCCGCCCCAGAGGGGGCTCTTTGAAACACAAGTTGGAAACCAATACAGACATTACACAAGATTGATATGTCCCCACAGGCTGATCATGCCAAAAACGGAAGACTGGCTACTTTGGGGCAATGTCAAAGAAGTCATCAATCTCATGGCTTTGTGCCTCCATAATGATGTGAAAACTAACAGCAGAAATACCAACAGCAAGGATTTCTTGAGCATGCACAGACTGGTAAGCATTCTGCTAGGCACTTTACCTGCCTCATATCATTTGATCCCCACAGCAACCCTCAGAGATTTGGGCAATAATCTTGCTTCATCTTACAGGGAAGAGAAAGAAGGCACACAGAAGCGTCATAATTTGCATGTGATCCTAGAGATTTACAGGCTCAGCCAATTCCACAGCCCCCTACTCTTCACTACTAGACTATCATGATCCACTTCTTCCCTTCCTCAGTCTCATTGACTGGATAACCCCAAGGTAAGATGTCTTAAAAACACTAGTCTCTTGCTGACATTTCAGTTACCCTAATCTTAACTGATGCACTGGGCAAGATGAGTCAAAAGATCAGTCCTCCACCTCTACTTTCCATCTTCAGGAAAAAAAAAAAAAAAAAAAAAAAAAAAAAAAAAAAAAAAAAAAACATGTACATAACACAATTTCCCACTAGGCAAAACTCAGAAAGATCTTACCTTTCCAATTACAGAGAAGAGGGATAGAGTGTCCTTTGCACTCTAGCTCTTTTGCTCTGGCCAATTGGCTTATACCATGTGCCAGTTCATTACAGCAAGGCCCAATACCAGCAGCTGTTCTCTGCAATCTCCCTTAGCTATCCCCTGCCACACCCCCCTCTTGCCCAGCAGCCTGCCTGCCCGCCCACCCGCCCCACTGCTCCTGACTTGCTAGTGCTTGCTCTGGCTCTCTGGTCCCAGATTCCTGCCTCTATATAGGCTCTGACATTTGCCTCTGGCCGCCTTTCACTTGTCAACCCTCCAGAAGCTCCACTTTAGCTCTCTCGGCCTATGCAACTCCACCCCTTTTTCTCCTTGCCTCCAATGATCCTATCAGCCTCTTCCCCACTCCACTATGCCCACCTCTGACTGCCCCCAAAGAGAATGAAACAATCAAAGAGATGAATCCAGAAGGGTTCGCACTCAGAAAATGAAACATGCATGGTCTAAAGCTAGGCAGACACAACTACCCAGGGCACTGGACACTGCAACCAATCAGACCAGGAAGTCCTGGCTCAATGTTTGAGGTAAGGGCTGGGCTATGGTTGAAGATCTAAGGCAATAGAATCTGTGAAACTCAAAGAAGTACACATATAGGGAAAGGAGTGTGGGAAAGGCTGGGCAGTGGGACCTGGAAAAATTAACACCTTCCCAGAGCCCCATGGTCATGAGACTTTTAAAAAGCTACTCTGCCCCAGTGTCAGAGACACAGAGAGAAATCTGGCAGCCAGTGTCCATTCTACAGACCTGTGGTGTTCACCATGAGGCTCCATGGGTTTTAGACAGCTGCCAAGTATGCCAGATTAGAGCATGCCAGGTGAGGACTCGTCACATAAACAAGGCTGAAGCCTGGCTTCTACAATCAGGGCACAAAGTTATAGCAGAAGTACAGAAATATTACCATGGTGTGTTTTCTCTCTCTCTCTCTCTCTCTCTCTCTCTCTCTCTCTCTCTCTGCTATATGTGTGTGTGTTTTGTGTTATCTGTGCGGTCTATCTCTCTCTCTCTCTCTCTCTCTCTCTCTTCAGTGCTGGGCATAGAACCCAGGACCTTGCACATGCTCCCCAAGCACTCTACCACACCCCCAGTCCCATTTCAGCTCTTTTGTCTGGCCAATTGACCGATACCTTTTGCCACGTATACAAGAAGGCTTATACCCTTCTTAAATTGTTACCACTTCAGCGCTTATTCAGCCCAGGGTCAGAATGGGTCACTCTGGATAGGCAATTCAGATAGCCCAGGTTTGTGAACTCGGAATTTGTGGATAGAGTCATTCAACTCATTATATACCTCAAAATTAGCAACCAACAGCAACTCAATTAACAGTCAACAATAATAAGCCTTTCAGCTAAGCACTAGACACACATTACATCACTTAGGTTTCCTGGCATTGCCACCATTCCCATTTTACAAATGGAGATGCAGGTTTGAAAAAGTTTATATGACCAAGGTCACTGAACTAGCTCTAATGAGAATGCTGGGTTTAAGCTCTGGTCAATTTGCTTTGAAATCATTTTCTCTCTTTGTAATCCATGATTAGAAACATTAGAAGTGTTCTCCTCACTTACATGTGCCCCATCCCACCAAGCAAAGAAACCTTAACCACAAATGCCTAAATTGTAGTAGTCTAAGTAATAGTGGTACCTGACTTTGATTATGGTTTTTCTCACATGCCAAGAATAGTGCTAAGTGCTTCCTAAGCATTACTTCCTTGGATCTTTACAAACACTCTTTGAGCTAGAACCTTTTAATTCCTGGTTTGCCTATAAAGAAGCTGAGCTTCAGCAGGTATTATGGTTTAGATGTGAATTGTTCCCCCACAGACCCATGTGTCTGACTAACACTTGGTCCACTGCTGGTAGTTGTTTTGGTAGGGACTGAAACCTTTGGGACACGGGGCCTAATCTGGCAGACATGAGCCACTGGCCATGGGCTTTAGGGATTAAGCTCAAGCCTGTTTGGAGTCCTGTACCCTGCTCCCCGATTCCTCAAGATATGAGAAGCGGCTGCTTCTGCTATGGGCCAGCAATGCCCGGCCACCATGCTTTCCCCATCATGATGTTCTCATATCCTCTGAAACTGTAAGGCACAGTAAGTCTTTGCTCTCTTAAGTTGCTTCTGTTAGGAATTTTGTCACAGTGATAAGAAAAGTAACTAATATGGCAGGCAGCATGAGAAAAAAACCACACAGCTGCCTGACACCAGAGTTCATGCTATTATATACTACTCAAAAAGAAACTGTCCTCTGAATGAAAAAAAAAGAAATAGTCATAGAAAACTCATTCTAGGGCCTTAGAGAATTGTTCATCAGGTGAAAGCACTTGGGGCACAAGACTAGTGACCTGAGTTCAATCCCCAGAACCCACAATGGAAGACAATTAACTCTCAAAAATCGTCCTCAGACTTCTACACATGCAACATGGAGCACATGTGCCTGTAGACACAAACACACACACACACACACATACACACACACACACTAATATAATAATAGATTAAAATCTAAATAAAACCTATTCTATTAACAATGGTTTCATAATGATAACTATTATTCAAATTATTAGCAAAACTAACGATTAAAGCTAGCAATTTCTGTGCCAGGCACTGTACTAAATGCTTTGCTTACATGATCTCATCTAATACAATATCCCTCATGAACTAGGTGATATTATCTCCTTCATCCACATGAGAATCCAAAAGCACAGAGACATTAACTAGCTTGCCCAGTGTCACCCAGCTACAGAGCACGGTTGTCTATGATAACAAAAGCATGGAAATAATCTGAATACCTGATGTTAGAACACTATGCGCTTAATGATTAAATGACTCATGGTACAATTTAACAGCCAGTAATGCAGCTACTAAGAATGAAAATCTAATGTAGACATAATTATGAGTTTTTTTTTAATAAAATAAATGTGTGTGCTTTTACTCTGGGTAGGGTAGCACACATCTATAATCCCAGAATTCAGAAAGAAGGCTGAGGTTGAAAGATCGAAGATTGGAGGCCACCTATAAAAGTGAGGCTCTATCTCAAAAAAAAAAACAATTGTTTTAAATGTACATATTTTGTCCATAAAATTAAAGTCTAGAACAGCATATCCAAATATTAACAGTGACTATACTTCAATAGCAGAATCGTAGGGTATTTTCATTTTCATCTTCCTTATCTGTATTTTCTTGTTTGTCTAAACTAGTCCCCTTATAATTGTATGAAAAGAAACAAAATTTAATGTCCCTTTTTTTAAAAAAGTCTGATTTTCTATGGTTCTATCCCTAGCCCTTTCCACCACTCTTCCTGCATACACTCTCTAGGGATCCCCAAAATGCACCCCCAAGCAACCTTTCTCCCCCAACAAGCTTAACAGTTGCACCACTTGGATCTTTCCTTCAGAAGTGACCTCTAAAAGAGTGTCTCCAGTGACTTGCTATTATTCAGCTTCCCCTTGGTTTATAAGTAAAATGATTTCTCCTAACTTTTATTTGTATTTAATAATTACGCAAGTAATCTAGGAATTTGCTCCTAGGATAAAAATTTGAAATCTTCCATACAGATAAAGCTCAAGTCCTGAGACTACCCCACCCTGCTTCCCCACAAGTCCCATTGCTCTGTCTGCACACAGTTGGGTGTGTCTCCTTCCAAACTTTTTCTAGTTGCAATGGCATTCAGAGTTTATATCATACAATTGCTTGCAAAACCCAGTGTTTATAAAAAGCTACAGCTAGAAAACCATTCTGCCACTGGCCACACTAGGATTTCAAGTTCTGGTCCACTATGACAATTTTTATCAGCTTGCTTCTCAGATGGCTACTGAGACAGAGTTCTTGCATGTCAGCCCATTTAGGGATAGATGTACGTTCTATTTAAGTAAAAAGTCTCTAGGAACCCAGAAAAGGAAGGCCTCCTAAGGCAGAAAAAGTCCAGAAGTTGTTGCTTAGCATCTCTCAGACCCCTCACGTACCACCCAGTCTGTGCTGATCAATACGGCTAGAAGGTGTCGTGCTCCCGCCGCCTTACAAAAGGTAATTGAGTTTGGGGGACTGCATGGCTAGCTGCTTGGGGAAATAAGAATAAACAAAAGAACCGTTCAATATGTCAACAAATAGGTTTCCAGCTGTTGAAAATAAGCCTTCCTCTGGATTCTCAACAATATCTCCCCCAGTCCTAGCTAACAGGCTCCCAGGTACTTGAAAATGGATAAGCTAAGAATCAAGCAGTACCTCCTCTACTTTGGGGTCCTTTACACTTCCCGATCATTCAGGGGAGAAGAAATCCTCCCCTACACATGCACACACTTTTTTGCTCTCCAACAGCTTTGACACTTGAAATGCCCACCCGATTCTCTGTAAATGAAGTGTGGGGAATGGCTAGCATTTACTAAGTCCTTACTATGCCAGACACCGTGGTAAACACTTTTCATACATTATATAATTTTATTGCACAAAAGACCATTAAAGTGGAGGAGTTGCCCCCATTCCATAAATCAGCTAAAGAACTGAAGTAGAGAGAAATTAAAATGCAGTAACTTACCTTGGCTCTCACAGCTGAGAGGGAGTGAGGCTGAGCTTGTCACTCGGGTCTGTCTGACTCAGCCAGTGCTCTTAACTCACAGGAGAGTCACACACTGTCTTCGAGTCTCTGAAGGGCTGTCATATGGAAGAGAGGGTAGGTGTGTTCTGGGTAGCTCCAAAGAAAAGGATTTGACTGTTATTTGGGAATTACTCTTTCATTGGATGTGCTGCAAATTCCCCAAACAACATGTGTATGCATGTCCAACTCTATAGGGAAAAGAATATAAGAAGAGCAAACGGAACTGCCTTACATTAGGTGCCGTCCTGGAGGATCTGTGGAATCAGAGAGAACAGGAGGGATACCGGAGGACTGCAAATGGGCAGTGTCCCAATTTTCTTAAATAAGGAAACTACATACCGGTATACTGTAAACTCCAGAGCTGTAAGCTTGATGTCAATCCTTGGAGAGATTCTGCTGCAGATTATGAAGCAGGTAATTTATAAGCACTTACAATGTAAGTGGCAACAGGAGGTACCCAGAGGTACTCACCGGAGTCTGCAAATGAGACCAGGCTCCCAGACTATTTACAGCTATTACGAAGCCCCCCAAATTAGGGACTGACATTGGGTTACTATTTTTTTTCTTTTTCCAAGGAAAGGCACTAAGAAATAACACAAAACAAACCGAAATGATCATTTCCTAAAGAGAAAGGGTTTTCTTTAGACACCACAAGGAAGGGAAATAATATCAGAGTAAAGAACAGTTCTCTCCAAACAAAACCTTTCTCTTCTTTTCACAAAAGCATTTACTATAGAGTCCTCAGGCTTTATCTTTGCATGGGGGATTGTACAGTTTTCCTGGAAAATGGGAACTTGTCCAAGGATCTGCTTTAGGGAATCACTCAATTAAAACATCAACATAGATAAAATCAGATACCTGTAAGACAGGAAGCCTTTCTGGCCAGAAGAGAAGAGAACAGAATTTGACCTTAGCCTAAGTGAGGACATAAGCATAGGTAAAGAAAGTATCGACAGAAACAGAGTCACAAAAAGAGAAGTTGCCAAGTGGGGATGAAAGCCCTGCTCAGGCAGGACTTGGCCAGGACATTTGACCTGTGCCACCCTTTGGATCATACATCTCCCTTGTAGGAATAAGTGCCTGGTTCGGTTAAGCATTTTGACCACACATTGGTTTCTGACCTAATGATCTCCAAGCAACCTTCAGACTATTACTTGTCTTCTCAGGGCCAACTTTTTAAAGGCAGAAGAATACAAAACAGGATAAATACCACTTGCTAGATGTGTGGGGGGGTGTTCTAGAAGGGAGTCTGTAGCCCTGCTCCTTTCCTGATTCACATTTTAATGGATGCTGTAAAGGCACAGATGAGATTCTTACACAACTTTTCTAGAGCTGAGAAGAACCTCTATGATCAGTGTAGCAGGAAGGTTTACATTTAAGTCCCGTAGTTTACAATATGTCTGCCTGCATTTGGTAATTTTCTCTCTGTTCTTTGCTGCCAGTGCACTAAGCTCCTGCAGTCTATGTAAAATGCTTAGGGAACATATGCTCATTATAAGCTCTGCACCCTGAATAGCAGATACCTTCCTCTACACAACTGCTGAGCAACCATCCCAATCCTGTCTTTAGCCTTCAAATAACCCATGTCACTGTATACTTCCTTAATGAAAAAAGAAGACAAACTGATGTCATTTTGTTTGCAGAACTGACCTCCTTTCCAAATACCTTTAAATTGCAATTTGACTACATCAGTTGACATTGACCTTGTTTCCGAAGGTGACAACAACACAGTACAAACTGTTTGCCATATCCTCTAAAAATGTGTTTCTCGAAATAAAAATACGGTGAGGAACTTCTGCATTAGTTCCTTCTGAGAGTACGAGTAAAATGCAAATTTTAGGGGGGCTCTACTTTCAAAGAATCAGACCTACTAAATAAGAAGTAAGGCCAAAAAATATGTATTTTGACCCATGAGTCCAAAATGCTTGAATTTAAGAACAATTTGCTTAAGGTTGCCATTGTCCTGATTTGGGGAAGAAGGGAGTGTTTTTTAAACAAGGTCTTGCTCTGTAACCCAAACTGGCCTTGACCTCAAAATAATCCTCCTGCCTCAGTCTCCTGAGTGCTGGGATTACAAGTGTAAGCCACCATGCCCAGGTATGTGCTCTGACCTGGAATCCCAGTATTTCTAGTCCATTCTCCTCAGTTTCTTCATCTGTAAATCAAGAATAATTAAGTCCCTATCTCATACATCTGAGAGTTTTAAAGAAAAAAAACATGTATTAAGTGTCTGATATGGGAGTTGAAGCTCAGTAACCGCCCTTCATCCTGCTTCTTCACGGACTGTGCTGCCCTACCTTCTCTCAGCTCAGCTTCTGCCCCTGTTCCTAACTGCTCACTCTTTTGAGGTCTGGCATTCAAACTCGTCAAGAGATTCTCATTGGTCCAAACTTAGTTACCACTGTACTTGTTGGGCAAAGCTGTCATCCCTAGTTCCATCACAGGCTGTTTGCCAGCCTATAGAATGACTGCTCATGAATCAGGTGCCCATTCCTGGCTCAATCAGCTCTTGCCTGGGGGAAGCACGATCATGTGGTTCCAAACATAGCCACCTATTCATAAGAAACTGCTACTTCCCTCAACTAGGGTCTGTGGATGGAAACTCCTTAGAAGGGGCCCGTGGGTGTGGCAGGAATTCTGAGGCTTAGCCCGTCCAGTACACCTAGGCTTCTCATTTATCCAGCCTGCCAAAGGAATGAAGCGTTCAAGTTAACTGAAGTCTCTATTTAATTCCGACTTTTCATCTCCACCAGGCCAGGAACAGCAGTTTAAAAAAAACTAGACCACAGTTAAGGGAGAAAAAAAAAATTAACCCTAAAATGAGACTTTCTGTTTCTAGAACACATTTTTAAGTTTCCAAAGCACTTTCACATCCATTTCCTCATTGCAGAGCTTACAGACTGGCAGCCACAGGCTAGATCCAGACTGTAGACAGATTTTATTTGACCCACACAATGTTTTTTAACATGTTTTGATTAGTTGCCAACATTAAAAAGTCGGGAGATTTCAAATAAAAAGCTGGATTTCTGGCTTCTCTGGAAAAAACAGAAAAACCGAAATCCTTATAACCATCATGACAACTGTCAGCTGGAAATGAGAAGGCTGCGCCCTGTGGACAGGGCACTTGCTCACAGTATCCTCCCTGCCACCTTTCCTTTCTCACGATGTCCTGTTTGGCCCCTGTAAGCGTTTTTAACTTACATTTATTTATTATTTGTGTGTGTGTGTGTGTGTGTGTGTGTGTGTGTGTGTGCAGGGTCAGATGACAAGTAGTGGGAGTTGGTTCTCTTCTCCCAGGGATAGAACTTGGGTTATCAGGGCTTGGAAGCAAGCACCTTTACCTGCTGAACCAACTCACCGCCCACCCATTTGAGCCCCTTGGATTGGGTGGATGAAGTGGTAAAGAGCACAGACTCTGAAACCTAGCAGTCTGGACTGAGGTCTTAGTTTTGCTCTTCAGAATTTTCTTTCCTCTTCTGTAAAATGGGGATATAATAATCTCACCCAATGCAAAGGTATATTGCGCCAATTAAATGAGTAAATGCATACTTAGACTAATAGCTGGCACATGACAAGCATTAAATAATGACCTAGTCTCTCTCATGCTCTCTCCTTCTCTCCCTCTGTCCCTCTCTCTCTAGTACTGGGAACTGAACCCAGGGCCTTGCCAATGCTGGTAAGCACTCTACTAATGAACTATATCTCCAGCCCCTAATTTTATTTTTTATTTTGAGATAGAGTCTGGATAAGTTGCCCAGACTAGCCTTGAACTTGAGGTCTTCTTGTGCATTAGTTCTCTGAGTACCTGGGATTATAGACAGGCCTGTGTCACCAGGTCACCAGATCCAGCTTTCTACTAATTTCTTTAATGGTCTACACTTCTTTATGTACCTCTATGATATCCCAAAGTTTCTGAAAGCTGACGTTTTATGGCATGTTCATATGGGGCAAAATTGCATATAAATTGATATGAAGCTATTTATTTATCCCATTTAGAAATACTGATGTGTTTTCACAGGGTACTGTCCCAGATTCCATTAAGGGGTATTAGATATTATATGTCATATGTACCATACTGCTTTCCAATAACCCCAAAACAGTGAAACCCAAAAGATGTATTATTAGTAGTTGGTATACCTACTTAGCAGATGGGAAAACTAATCTAGCTACTAAATACCAAACAACTTTCCCAAAGCCTCATAACTTTAAAACAATTTGAAACATTAAGTATGAAGCCCATGATGCCTAGTACTTTAGTATGCACTGACATCACTACAGGCATGTTGATGCAGGTATTGGCTACCAGTCAGGGTCCCCTGAAGAGCTAAAAAGCATGACCATTTGTTGAAAGTGACAAACCCTACCCTTAATACTGTTCTTTTGACACTCTGCATTAATCTTTCCTATATACTATTGGGCTAAAATTAGGGTAGGGATTGTTTTCTTTTTAACAGAGGAGGAAACTGAGGTCCAAAGAAGAGTAGTAATTTATCAAATTCACACACAAAAAGGCAGGCAGAACTGAAACTCAAAACCAAATACTGTGCTGTTTCTTCCTTAAACCCCAGGGCCAGTCCAACAATGACATATGCTGACCTTTTCACATACTGACCCTCACATTCTGCAGACAGTCCTAAAGTTTTCAACATACCTGATGAAAGGAGAGTTTCTCAAGATCTCAGCAAATATAAAAATGAGACAGCATGTCTGGGTGGACCTCATCCTTCCCTGTAGCATAAGCAGCAATGTGCAGACACCATCCAGTCAGAAGTCAGGGAGGGGAGATTTCTCAAATCCCAAGAAAAATCACAGAGACCCTACTGTTTGCTCTTCTCTGTTGATTTTTAAGAAGCTGACATTTACTTATGCCAAAGGCCAAAAGAAATGAAAAATCTACTGGAAAGGGAATTTCATCAGTCATGAAGCAATATGTTAAAGAAACCTTTGCACAGTATCAGTTCCCTTGTTTGAAATGCAGAAAGCAGAGCACAGCTATTTCATATTGTTAGCACATCAGAGACCAGGGCATGAAAACAGCATGTCCAGGACCTCTTTCCAGGGCCTGCAACAGCGCAGGAGAGCTTTCTGACATTGCCTCCAACTTAACAAGTTGGAAACAAGAAGACAGGCCATGACCCAGGTGACCTCATGTCACTCCTAAGCTCATGGCTTGAGTTCCTGCTACCAACAAATCCGTACTTTGATCACACACCCACAGCGACCCAGATCTTTGAATTCAGCTATTCTTTCTCAGGTTTCAGCGAGGCATTGGCAGCCTGAGCTATTTTGGGACACTTTCTCTGCTGTGGATGCCACTTTCGGAATACGCCAGGAACATGCTAAGGACCTGGAGCTCTATCCTGGACCCGTTTTGGGGGTTTGCTCAATCTCTCTCTCTCTCTCTCTCTCTCTCTCTCTCTCTCTCTCTCTTGATCATTTGGAGGACAGTCATGCCTGCCAACCTAATCCCAGGGGCCTGACTACCTTGCCTGGCCACAGGCTCCCAGAGGCAATGTGGCTGCCACCACCCTCACGGTAAGGGACATGGAGGCACCAGGCAGCAGCAGGATGGGAGTTGTCCTAAAGGATGCTCTGAGTTTGGATACAGGCTGAGAAGACAAGATGAGGAGGGGTGTGGGGGTAGGGAAGATGAGCTTTTTTCAAACATCTTATTCCTACGATCATCACTTCTCAATCTGATGCAACTGACTCGGCAGGCAGTCAGGAGCCTGTGAGCTCCATTTTCCTGTTCTAAAATCTGCACCTGTAAGTACTGGGGTTCATTGATGTTCATGCTGACTTCTGGGGAGGGGGAAAAGAGGGAAGAGCTTGGAGATGGCCATCATTATCTGACTCAGGTGTGGGCAAGTCCATGGCATTAGAAAAATGTCTGACAACCCCCCTCTCCTGCCCACTGAACTGCTTCTCAGCTTGAAAATGAAAATGCTTCTTTCCCAAGTACCCTCCCCCGGCATAACAGAAACCCCACCTGTCCTTTGGGGTACTCTGTTCATCAGTGCTGTGCACAACTGATTTTTTTTCTCGTGTTGGAGTTAATGGGAGAAGTGCACCCTTGGCATTTGAATTTTTTAAATGCAACCACAGCTACTATTGTGGGCACAGCCCCTGCTGGCTTCTCCATCTTTTATGCAGCAATTTGCTGAAACTGTGAAAGATGTTGCAAGCGGGAGGGTATAAATGAGAATCTAGAAACTCCTCCATGGTAAAAAGGAAGAGCAATGTGGTTGATTCTCAACGCAGTTAGAAATGCTGCCACAATGGGGAGGCTTCCTGCTAGGCAGTGAGATGGTCCCTTTCAGTGCCTTCCTATTTTAATGGAAAGAGAGGCCAAAATAGCTGCCAGCTCCCCAGGAAAGGAGCATTTCTGATGCTTTTACCACTTTGCTGAGAGACTGGACATTGTTTCGGGCCAGCTTATCAGTCCCTGAAGCAGCTCCAATGGCTATTTCAAAGGAGAGGGAGAGTCAGTCCTTCTATGCCTTTTTTGGGGACTGCGGGAGTTCACTGAAAATAGCCCAGGATGGCAGAGCCAGGTCCTCCAAACTCCCTCTTCCCTCAACACCAGACAAAATCATTTTCATGGTGTAGAATTTGTTGTGAGGTTAGAGTGAAGTTTGTCTGTGCTGGGAAGCCATTTGGAGTACCTGCCCATGTCCAACACAAAAAGAGAGAGAGAGAGAAAAGAAAAAAGAAAAAAAGAAAAAAAGTGTGCTTCTGAGCTTTTCTAGCAACTTTCTTGGCCAGGAATAAGAAGAGGACCAGGCGAGCTTGCTTGCTCCTTTATTTCTGCACAGCATCACAGCATCACAGAAGGAGCACTGTCCTTAAGAAAAGGCATACCATACAATGATCATTAGATCAAAGCTGGCTACTTCAGTGTCTGATTGGCAAAGTCAAAAGTTCCTTATTAGAATTCCACATAGTGCTGTAAATGAAGTGGTTTGGGGTAGAATAATGTTGATGTCTGGACTAGAGAAATCCAGAAAGGAAATTTACCTTGTGTGTACTAGTGGAGAAATGATTTCTTCTCAAAATAGAGAAAGAAGCTAGCCTCGGGAGGAACTGGTTTTCACTTTGATTATTGGATGTTTATATGATCTTTGGGAACTCATGAAGTTTCTCAGCACTCTTCTTCCTGAGGTGCTCTGAGAAAAATAAGACTTGGATCCCAGAGGTTCACTGTCTGGAAAGCTTTGTGCCTTGAATGTTAGTGGTAGCCTGAATCTTGTGTCTACCTTGCAGCATTCCCAAAGTATTAAGCATGTTCCCCCTGGCCTTCTAAATTCTCCCTATCCACTCCCAGGGGCTTGGAAATCCTTAAGTACATAATTCCTTTAACCCAGGACTTTGGCATCAGTTAAAATGCCAACCTTCTGGGAGGGTCAGCCTGTAAAGCCTCATCTGGATAAATCCTATCTTGACATCAGTTTCTGGTAGAAAGGAGAAGAGCAAGGGCAAAGGGACCTGAGATCACTGTAGGTAAAAATGACCATCAGAACATAAACCTGCAAGTAGAACCCAGAGTAAAGCCAAGAGCACCAAGAAGCTCTGTTGGAACAAAGAGAGAGTTCTGTTCTTCCTAAAATGAGGTATAAGGCAGCTTACTGAAGCCGAGACTTGAAGTTTGGTGATCAGAACAAATATCTACTTAATGAAATTGGGGTACAGAAGGAACCTCACCTACTAGAATGGAATACCAGATAGGACAATTTCTTGGAAGGTTATCTACAAACTGAATTACCTAAGAGGTACAAGAAATCAAACAGAACAAATACTCTGCACCTCAACACAGGAGTAGAGGTCAACGGAAGGTAACATGCAGGGATTAGAGTGTGAGACTGTTTTCACCATTCCTTTACTGTGAGACCCACATTAAACTTACTCTCTAGGAGCTTCATGGTAGATACTATGACACACCTGGCTTCCTAAGAGAAAAAAAACACAGAACAAGCTTGAAGTAACCTCCCTAGGGATGCCTTCTAGGGTGTAGTGGATAGAGTAAGCCCACCTGAATTTAAATCTTAGGAAGTCCTATAACCTATTTCAGTTTCATCTGCAAAATGGGCACAGTAATGATAGGATCTATTATATATTGTTTCGAAGGTTAAACATAACACTGCCTGTGAAGCCCTCCACAGTGCTTAGTACAAAGAAAGTGTTTATCAAAAGTCAGTAATGATGAACATCCTCTGTGCTCTGCTGTATGCGTCACCATCTGAGAATGTCTTACCGCGGCAGTCAAGGTGGTCCGGCTCAGTGCAGCTCTAACAGTGCCACGGGCTGAGGGCTCATCATTTTCTTCATTTAAAGTGGCCCTTTTCCCCTTTCCTCCCAATCTCACTATAGTACAGCAAGCCTTTCCTCCTACTGCTTTTGCATCTACTCCATCTCCTAGCTAACTAAACGGATGGATTCACTGCTAAAGATTCATGAAGCCTTTCCCTTGGCTACCAACTGAGCTTTGCTGCCCATTCCCTAATGGGGACATGAAATCACTTCTGGGAGGGTGGGGTCCAAAAAGGTGCAGCTCTGTAAGTACTAACAAAAGGAAAGGATTCCCATGTAAAACTTGCAGTCTCTGGTTCTTGTCACTCACTGCAGCTGTAATATCAATATGTAATGATAGCTATGACTACCTAATACTGTGACTGTTGGACCACTGCTGCTCTTTTCTTCCAATACTACCCACCCTTCCACAGGGTAGTCTCTTGTCTTCCCCTCAGGGTGCTGAGGCTTCCAAAGACTTTCCCCAGCTTCCTGTCTCTGCCCCTCCCTCTGCTTTCCTGGGGATACAGAGTTCACTCTTGCAAAGGGTGTGGTGGCAGAAAGGAGCTCTGCTTTCTGTGCGGGCATGCCCTCAGTGTGCCCTCTACGTTCCAGCCCTCCCAGCATCTCTGTTCCACAGAGGAGGAGTGGGAACCATCTCCAAGCCTGGTTAAGGTTGATGATACCTCTTATTTTTGTAGTGCAGGGGGTTGAACTCAGAGTTTATCAAGCATTCTACACAAGTGCTGCTCCACTGAGCTATACCCCCAGCTCCAGTCAGTACCTCTTCAATCTGAAAACAGGTATCCATTTTCTCAAAGACTACATGAGAGTATTTCTTGAACTAATTCAGTCTGGATATTGGCAAAGATACATACTTCAGAAACTATCTCCATAGAAATACAGTCACTGAGTTTGGGTTTCAGCTCTGGAATCTGCATTTTTAAAAAGCTCTCCTTGAGACAATGAGAACAAAATCTCTGCAAAAATAAAAAATAATTTTTAAAATTAAAAACATAAATACCCCCCAAAACAGAAAAAGTAAACCCTATAAAATTATATGCACATACTCCCCCAACCTTCCCAAAGTGGCCTCTCTGAGGGTAAAGCAATTCATTTTCTCCCTGCCACCC
Organism: Nannospalax galili; assembly: GCF_000622305.1. NCBI lineage: Eukaryota > Metazoa > Chordata > Mammalia > Rodentia > Spalacidae > Nannospalax > Nannospalax galili. The sequence continues at coordinate 1,546,973 of NW_008355642.1, forward strand.
TTGGCCCTCTTCTTGTTTTTAAAATAAACTTTTCAAAAAGAAAAAATACCCCAGCTCTCCTTGGGCCACACCTTCAGAAACTGGTGTGCTCCATCTTGTGGAATGGGTGGGGGCGGGGAGGAGAATCCATGGCTCTGGTTCCTATCATGACGCCCAGCCTTGCATCCCGAGTCTCCAGGAGTGTGAGCAGAAGCCCTCCAAGTGCTGCCCTTGTCTTGTCCAAGCAGCAGCTCCCAAGCTGCTTTCCCAAAACCTTAAACAGTCCAAAATTTACAGACGGCAGATCTAAATCAACAATGCCACCCATCTGGGGTATGAAATGGATAGAAAGCTCCAGAATTATCGAGCTAGCTGGAGCTATAGAAGATCTCAGCCATTGTTAGTGCTACATAGCCAAACTGACAGGGTTTGGGTCAGCCTAGGTGTCATAGGCTGTGTGATATGATTTGTTCTTTACTTATCAAATGGAGATAGTAATTCAGGGATTACTTACCTTGTGGTGTTTTTCATGTGGAATTATGAGTTACTTCATGTGATATGTTGAAAACTTTGCCTGACATACATTAATCACTCATCAAGTATTATCTATGATTCTTGTTATTATAAATATATACACACATGTACATTTATTTTATGTAAATTAATATAAATATATAAGATAACTATATCTTTTTCAGTATTGAAGATTGAGCCTAGGGCCTCATGCATGGTAGACAAGCACTACACCATTGAGCTATAGCACCAGTCCACCTGCCATTTTTTTTTTTACTTTGAGATAATGTCACTGAGTTACTCAGGCTGTCTTTGAACTCACTCTTTAGTCTAGGCAGTTCCAGAACATGTGATTCTCCTGCTCTAGCCCTTTGAATAAAGATTATAGGCCTGCACTACCCAGGCCAACTAATACACACACACACACACACACACACACACGCACACACACGCACAGATACACGCACACATGCACGACACACACACAAAGAGTATGTGTAATAGTCACAAAAAAATAGATGAGTTGATGCATGTGGAAGTGTTCAGATCTATTACTGATATGGTCCCAGAAACTTAAAAAGAGAACTCTGTAAATGTTCTCGGGGTTCCAGCAGAAGTCAAGGTGATCCTGGATAAATATTTTGCATTCAGAGGCCCAGAATGAAGATGGTAGTTTGGGTTCTCTTATACTTCGAATGTGACTCAGATTCTCATGCCTAACTTGTTGCATTTGATTTGTGGGATTATGGAATTTGGTTCTGGGACCTGCTGCATCTAATTAAAGTTTTAGGACTCCTAGGAGACTAACTGTGGTTTGTATAGACTGAATCTAAAAAAGAAAATGCCTCCTGGCTCCTGCTCCCTAGTACAGAAGGCTCCAGTCACTATCATATAGTTATGAGTGTTAACCCTTTTGCCTCAAAAGCACAGCCGTTGATTTGGTAAAATAACTAAAACACAGCTTCATGGTTCCAAAAGTGACAAAGAGCTCCAAAGCTGGTAACCGTGCTGTCCTTGCCTTATGGCCACTAGTGCATGTGAGTTATGTGCACTACTAGCTCTGCATGCCTGCTTGCCATCCCCCCTTCCTCCCTGTGCTGACCACAGCCACTGCCCTTGGAGGAAGACTCTCATCGTGAGGTGATTTAGATGATGTTTCTGAGAAAGACCAGAAGAAAGGTGTCCTCTCACTCCAGATTGGTGTTTTCACTACCCAACTCCTTAGAGCTGAGGTTCACCTGGATGTGCCCCCTGCTCCAGGTGCTGGAAGTATAAAAATGGGAGGTGAGAAACCCAATCCAGTCATATGTGGCCAAACTGTACCACTTACACCCTGGTGGCTTCCAAGACCCCAAGCCTTGCCTGGGCTCCAGGTCAAGGTTCTCTGTTTCTTACTGGACATAGCCGCTTAGAAATTTCATTTGGCACTCAAACTCAACAAGTCCAAACTGATTCTGTCACCTGTCTCCATCACTTGTCCTCCCTATATTTGTACCCTGCCTCCACTGACTATCACCACAGCCCCAAGCTGGAATGCCAGAGTCATTATCATCTTTTCCCCCTCCTTGGTCCCATGACACCCAGCTGTGTGGGTTCCACATACTGATATGAGGGAAGCCATCCCTTCCTCTCAGAGCTCACTGCCATAATCCCTAGTCCACAGAAGTTTCCTTTCTTGCCTAGACCAATCAGATGGCCAACCTGCATCTAGCCTCTCCCCTCTCTGACCCTTCTCCACACGGGTTCCTTAAGAATTGTCTTCCTAGTCTGTCATTCCTTAACAGAAACTTTCAGTGCCTTTCTATTGCTCACAGAACAAAATTCTCACCTTGGCCAAGGAAGCTATGACTAGCTGGGGCAGCCAACCCCCCAGTCTCTTCCACTGCTGCCAATTGCACTCCACTGAATTTCCTGCCATGTACTACCCATGATGTACTTTCCTGAAATACCACCCCCGTCCTGCCCTTCCATACCTCCATTACAGTCTCTGGGAAAACCTTCAATCACATTCTAGTTGAGACTCCTTCATCTTTAAGCCTTCCCTAACTTCCCCAGGTGTGAGGTTGGTTATCATCACTGTTCCATGACTAGTATCTTCTCCCATCTCAGCAGCCAGTAAGCCATAAGGTTTTATCTGTGTCTCTGCCCACTACTAGATGAGCAGGTCCCCAAAGTCTAGCTGGGACTATGCTGGATTCTCATGTGTATTCTCTGCACCTCCAGGCTCAGTTACAATAAGTTACTGTTTCCCTCATTTGTAATCTTGGTATGCAAATGAGAGCTGCTACCTCCTGGAATTAAAAAGAATAAGTAAAATGATATAGATAATATTTAAGCAGGAAGTAATAAGCACAGAAGGATAGTCAGCATCCATTCAGTGCTTTGCAAGTGCCAGAAACTGTTCTAAGCTCTTTATATAGCTTTGAGAGTAGGTGAAACTGAAGGGTTAATACGTGGTAAAGGATAGTGTTTGTATGTATGTATGCGTATATGCATATATACACATGTGTACTAGAAACATAATATAGATGACATATATCCAAAATACATGCTCCATACTGTGCCTGGTATTTAGTGGCAACTATATTTTTTCCTTTTTTCATTCATTTTCCTATCCTTCATTATCCTCTCCTCACCAACCTCCTATCTCTGGTCCCACAGGGCTCAGGTAAAAGAAAGACAACCTAGGACTCTGCTTCATTGTTGCTGATAACAGACTGAATAGTGGAAAGAGAGATGCACTTGGGATTGCCTTTGAACTTAACATCTAAGGGGTATCTCCTCATTTAAGTTATCATTTCTTCGAGGACAGAGCTATACTGTACCACCATTTGTGCCTCCCCCTGCCCCATAAATACCAGCACGATTGTGAGCATGTGAGAGACACTAAATAAATTCTGTTTGGCTGACCTTGGCCTTGGAATTCCTAGTTATCAACACCAACAGCATTTTCACTGATGGTTGAGGCAGATGCTGGATCACAGCTGGCAGGTTCTCATGAACAGCCAGATAGCAAGCCACCCAAGAGTGGCCCTTTTGGCAGCACATTAATGGGGGCATGCTACCAGGCCATGAGGCCATGGACCTGCATCCCAGAGGTGCATTCCACCAACAGCCATCAGGGGAACCAGATCCAAACCTCTCCACTTCCCTGGGCCTCCATGTCCTCACCTGTATAATGCTGCCCCTCCAAGCTGTCTGAGAATGTGTGGCAGGGCAGCTGTGAAAGTTCTTTGCCAAAAAGGCTGTGCAGAAGCGAGGTGTTGCTAATTTCAACTGCTGGGGCTTCACGCACCAGGAAACACTCAGAAGAGGGGGTGGGGGAAGAGAGGGAGGACTTATGCATCCAGGACATATGGGGACCTATATTTGTTGTCCTCCTGCTTAGCCGCATTAGCGATTCAAGCTGGTGCTGCCTGTAGAACACTCTGTCCTTTGGGATCCTCAGGGACAGGAGGGGTTGCAGAGTAACAGGGCTGCAGCCAGCGCGCAATCCAGTGAGAAATAGAGTGATAGCGATGAGGCGCCACGCACACAGGTTCATACACATGCATTCGCACTCCTCACAGCCCCCAGCGCTGCCTTGAAACAGCAGCTGGAGCTAATTACAGATAGACAAACAGCGTCTTCTCAGGCTCTTCTCTCAAAACTGTCAACCCTCCCTACCACCACCACCACCACTACTACCACCACCACGACCCGCCCCTGGGAATTGCTTGAGCTCTCAGAAGGGGTGTTGCTGGCGCCACAGCTAAGTGCCTAGAAAGAACATTTTGGGGGGGGGCAATGTACATGGGGAGTAGGAAGCCGCCATGTGGCTCCCTGTCTTAGGGTGGGTAATGAAGGGGATGAAGCAGGAGAAAGCTGGCTGGGATACAGATGCAGCTTTGTGTTAACAGATGTGCTCTCCTGGCAAGAGAGAGCCCAGGCACTTAGCCCCTCCCTTCTCCTTCATCTGGATCCACCCAGGAATCCCCTCTTAACCCTTCTCCCTCTTAAATCCCTAACTTCCTCTCCAACTCTATATCTGGCATAAAGCATAATAAACGTTGAATGAATGGATAGATGAATGAACACATGTACCCTCCTCAAGCCGTTACTATTCCCAAGCTTTATTCCCACCCCACAGACAATAATAAGTCCATAAGCCCTTTCCTCTACATTTCTTTCTATATATTCCCTTTGGGCAGTTTCAACTCTCACCTATATGCTCTTAACTCCCAAATCTCTTTCCAGCCTCCTCCTCTCCAGCTGTCAAAATGTTCCCTATGCTCCACAACTCAAAAAATGTCCCTCATTAATGAATTCAACAATGACCTCCCTCAGTGGTGTGCTTCTAGTGATGAGTGCTGGTCTGCAAAAGGGGTTGGGGGGAGAGGGGAACCTGCTGCATACCTCCTAGTCAGACAGAGCAAATTCTGATCCCAAGGCCTTTCTTCACTCTAAAACACCAAATTTCTGCCCTTTACCCCTTTACTCCTGCCGTACACACCCATAAGGAAAGGCAAATTGGAAACTAACTACAAAACTGGAGCTTGCTGTCCAATCTATGCACCTAAGACTGGAAGCAGGCAAACTGTTTCTGTAAAGAGAAGCTCTTGAAAAGAGACCAACCTAAACTGTGTTATTTGTTCAACATTCTTCCTCCTAACCCACTGTCATTATGTCCAAATTCTGATATTGCCAGCCCCACCTCCTCACTACCACTATCCCTCAGCAGCATGTGCATGCTCATGCAACACACACACACACACACACACACACACACACACACACACACACACACCAATACCTCAGCACTCATCTCACTCCCCAACTCTGTTCACTCCCCTGCATTCTACAGTCCTGTATCCGAGCTCGCTGCAACCCCCGCCCCAGGCAAATATTGAACCAAGACTAGTAGTATCTGTGAATTTCATCCCACCAGAGCAATGCTGGAGGGGAAGACCTAGAATGTTTACTCAGAGTCCACATTCAAATTCTTTCCTGGCCTAGGCAAAGATAAGAGTAAATAAAGCCCCCCTTTCCTCCAGGCCCTCCTAGATTTGGATAGCAGCCAAAAAAAAAAAAAAAAAAAAAAAAAAAAAAAAAAACGGGTGACAAACACAGTGGCCTTTGGTTTTCTAACAGCCTGGGGTCCGTGACGGCAGAACCCAAGATTTGTCCTTCCCATTCCTGAGAACAATGCACTAGTACAAATGCAAGGTGTCATTATACTGAGCCATATTATGGTCACACCTGGACATTTTCAGGTTTTCAATGCACAGTGAGAGACTTCTCAGTGATTTCAGTCTGACATATATGTGTGTGTGTGTGTGTGTGTGTGTGTATACAAAATGTTCACTTAGCAAATCTATACTGAGCCAGAGAAAGACTGTCAAACTGTTTCTTTCTTCTTGGTGGGTGGGAAGATAACATTCAAGGGTTAATTAATAATACAAGACTTTACCACCTCCCATCCCATGCCTGATGTGGCTTTATGTAGCTCTCACAGTTCCTTCAATGGTACTGAAATTTTACATTCTCTTGCTTCTATCACTGTTATTGTACTCTCTCTGATACAGGTAGTGACTGGATGTGATTTTAGGGTTCTTTAGTTCGTTTTGAATATCCACCATTCTCTAGCTGTGTGAATTTAAGTTACTCAGCCTATCTGAGTCTGGTCTTTTCTCAGTAAACTGAAGAAAGTAATAGTACCTACGTCACAGAATAAGAATCATTAATAAATTAGTTAATGGACTGGAGAGATATCTCAGAGGATAAAGGACCCACAAGGTGGAAGGAAAGAACTTCTGAAAGTTGTCCTCTGATATCCACGCACACTGCGACTTATGTATGCACATGTGCATGCACACTGGACACACACACACACACATTCAGAATAAATAAAATGTAATTTGAAATATTTTTAATAAATTAGATAATTAACAAACCACTTAGGATTATATCTGACCCACAATATGTGCTCAAAAATTGTTAGCCGTCATTATTTTTAAGATAGATCTACTATCCTTTGTTAACACTGGGGTTTATATTTTATTAGACCTGCAGTAGTTCTGGTAGAGTGCCCTATTAATTTATCTATTCAATCAACAAATACATGCTGAGTGCCTACAAGTTCCTGTGCTAAGCATTGCGGTTATATAAACAAAGAATATATGAACCATGCCTTGGGACTGAAGAATTCCTCCAATGCAGTCCTGGATTAATAGCACCCCGAAGCACCTAGAAGAAGCAAACACAAATCCTCCCTGGAGGAACACACCTTCAAACCAGTTTTCATAGGATTACCAAGGTAAAGTCTGGCTGAACATGAACTCATAATCCAAAATTACAATACACACAATGAAGTCAGGAACAACGAAAACAAAATTAGATCCTCAAAGACCTTAGGTATTGCAATTATGTGATGTGGAATATGAAATATGTTTTATAGGTATTATAAAACAAAGGCCTTTAAAAACATTAGCAAAATCAAAATACTAGCAAAAAATCATAATTTTCTAAGTATCATCTTCTTACACAGTATAAAGCTAGGACTCAGAGAACATTAACTCCTTCAGCATTACACAGTTAATATATTGAACTTGAATCAGTATTTCAGTGTCTAGTGTGCTTTTGTTTGGCTCATTGATTAGAGATGTGGTATTTCTTCCCTGAATCAATTCGACCAATAACATTAGTACAAACCACAAAGATGAATAAAATAAAGCCTCTGCACTCAAGTATCTTAAAATTCATACCACACTAAACATATATGCAAAAACTTGATACCAGACTATGTGGTAGAAACTTTAAAGATCTGGCATGGTAGGAAGGAAGACTTCAGCAAGTCCTTGAAGTACAGGGTGGATATGTGGCCAATGAGAAGGTAGAAACTGGAAAGAGCTTGATCCAATCCATACTACTAGGACAGAGTGAGTTCACCTGAAGAGCACAATGGACACATACAGGCTGACCTGAGCCATCACCTAGGTCCTTGGGATCAAATTGATCAGCTTCACTTAATGCTCTAGTCATCTTGAAATCTTTAGCTCTTTTTGGACATGGAGTTCCACTTTTTCATTTTGCGCCAGGGCTCATGAATAATGTGGCCAATCTTACATAGGAGGAAGAGGGGAGTATGGCTAGAAAGGCATAGCCCCTTGAATGCTACTGGGATACTTGCTTTGTAGATAGAGAGGCATCATAAAAAGGGTTCAAGTAGCAGAGAGTATAATGAGTCTGATTTTAGAAAGGCACATCTCTGGGAAGAGGAAGTGTTCAGATGGGCTGGAGAAAGGAGAGTTTGAAATTAATCAGGAGGCTTTTGTGATAAAGCAGTGGGAATCTGCGCAGAAATAGTGGTAGAAGATATGTGGAAGAAGATAAGACTGTTCATCAACTCAGTTATTCATTCTCTAGATGTTTACTGAACACCTGACATGTTAGGCATTATGTGAACATCTGGGGCACGAGAATTCACACAAACACTCCCCACTTCAAGCTACTGCCAGTTCAGTGAAGGAAGCTGATACATAAACAAACCATGATAGCCTGGTATGGAAAGGGCTAGAATAGGATTACATCTAAGGTATCATAATAACCTAGAAAAGAGCTAGGGAGATGGCTCCGCAGACTTGTTCTGCCAACATGAGAACCCGTGTTTGAATCCCAAGTACCTACATAAATATCCAGGCATTGTAGTTCAACTCTGTAACCCTAGTATTGAGAATGGAGACGAAGATCCCAGGAACTCACTGGCCAGCCAGCCTAGCCAAAATAGCACAACTTTAGTTCAGTGAGAGACCCTGTCTCAAGGTAATAAGACCAAGAGTGATAGAGGAAGACACCCGAAATCCTGCTCTGGCCTCCGCAAAGGGCACACAGTGCATGTACCATATACACAGGCATGATCCGTACAGACAGAACACACAAGATATTTAAATAAAATAATTTTTAAGAAGAACTTCAAGGAGGGGTACTTAACCCAGAGGGAATTCAGAGATTTCCAAGAGGATGACTATCTGAGCTGCATCTTGGAGCCAGAGTAGAACCTCACCTCATGGCCAAGGCAGAGAAGTGCACCCTAGGAAGAGCTAACAGAATGCAAAGAAACATGGAAAATAAACTGTGAACTGGATATTATACTGTAGACTGAGGATCCTTGCTCTTAGGCTGACTCAGACTTGTAAGAAAAGACAGCTCACCAGAGGATAACAACATAATGTACCAAGTGCTATCATCTTAACACTGTGGGGAATTTAAAGAGAGATGTCTAACCCTGACTGGAGGCTGGGGGTGGGGGTCTCTTCCACGAAGAAATATTCTGGGTGCTATTTACTGTAGGTGAGAAGGTGTCAGCTACATAAAGCAAGGGGAGAAGGGAAAGGCAAGGCACTGCAAGTGATATGTACAAATGCACGTGGCTCTAAGGGAATTATAATTAACTCTTTTTTGTTAAATTCTAGAATGAATGAGTAGGAGCATGGGAAATATGACCAAGTCCATAGACTTTAAGTGCCAAGTTAAGGAGTTTGGACTCCATCCTCACAGTAGCACTCAGCCTTGACTCCACATTAGAATCATCTGAGAAGCTTTAAAATATAATGATGACTGGATCCCACAGCAGGGACTCTGAATTAATTTGTCTGTGGAGGAGGCATTGGAATTTTTAAAGCTCCCCCAGTTTATGCTAGTGTGCAGCCAAGACTAAGAACCACAGCTTTAGGGAGCCAAGTTCTCAATCTGAGCACTCATCAAAATCATCTAGAGGATTTGTTAAATACAGGTTGGACTTGGGCACCCCCACCCTCTGACTCAATAACTGTAGCAAGTTGTCAGAGGCACTAGTGTTGCTCTTCCTAGGGACTCACTTTGACAGCCTCTGACCTCAAGTATTGAGAAGCTACTTACAAAGGTTAAGTATGAATGATTTTATTTGCATGTTTAAAAGATTACTCAGGTCACTATGGAGGGAATGCACAGAAAGGGAAAAGAAAGTGGGAGGGCTCAGTAGTTGTAGCTGCCTACAGAAGAAATGTGTAATATTCCAACATGGATTAGGGAGGAGCCCATGAGGCCCCACCCCAAACTAAGGAACTTTTGGCAGGTGATGGCTGTTGACAGTGGTGGAGAATCAGTTTTCTTCAGGGGTATAGATCATGGAAATTTTCCCATGCACCTGTGGATGATCCTACAACCCATGCATACACAGGCAGCAATAATTGGACTCCATAGGTTATAAAAAGAGGAGATGAAGTTGAGAGGAACATGTGGGGGAGGGGTGGTCCTGGAAGAGTTAGCAGAATGGATTGGAGAGCAGATTTTAAGAACTCGTCCTATTGCAGAGACACTTGTACATCTATGTTTGTTGCTGCTCTTTTCACAATAGCTAAGAGATGGAAGCAACCTAGGTGTCCCTCAATTGATGAGTGGATAATGAAAATGTGGTTCACATATACGATGGAGTTTTACTCAGCAGTAAAGAAAGATGAAATCATGAAATTTGCAGGTAAATGGATGGAACTAGAATCTGTTATACTAAGTGAAGTAACACAATCTCAGAAAAAAAATCGACATATGTTCTCCCTCATATGTGGATCCTAGGATCAGACTCTGATAAATAAGTATGCAAACAGACATAACTGCAGGAACCAGGACAAGGGTAAGGAAACAGTGAGGTAAAGGAAAAGAAATAACCTGAAGGAGAAGAATAGTAGGCAACAGACCTTAAGAAGGGAGATATGGATAAAAATTGGGTTAGATTAAGGGAGGGGGGAGGGAAGGGTATATGAAGAACCTAGGGGATAAGGAGAAAGAAGCAGTTCAACAGAGGTAGGATCATAGGAGCAAGGGTATTAGTAAGGAAGAAAGCAGGGGAAGTGGGGGCACCTCAAGTGGGTAAACCATGATAGAGGGGGGAGATGATACAAGAGAGAAACAATGCCTAGCTA
>NW_008355642.1:1563571-1582186 GCF_000622305.1 Nannospalax galili
ATGGTGGTACACACCTGTAATCTCCCGAATCAGGAAGTAGAGCCCGAGAACCAAAGAAATCCTCAGCTACATAGTGAGGTCAAGGTCTTTAAATTAAAAAAGAATGGGTTTAGAGCTACATGTGGTGGCACACACCTATAATTCCAGAACTTGGTGGAGAAGGCAGACCAATCATAAATTCAAGGTCAGTCTGAGCTACATAATGAGTTCAAGACCAGCTTGGACCACATAGAAGGATACTATCTGTATATTAAAAAATTAGTAAAATAGAGCTAGTTCAGCAATCAAGCTTCTGTTTCTTACCACACAACATCTAATATTGAAAATAACAGAAAATTATGATTACTATTGGCTGTGAGTACATAAAAAGAAGCCCACTTCTCCCAACATACCTACACAGTTGCTTGACCTGAGAGTGTTTCTCAGAATGTGACTGAGTATTGAAAAGACAAGCATACAGCCTGACACGTACAGAGTAGCTGACTGTATCTACTCCTCCTCTCCCCTCCTCCCGATGAGGAGAATCCAATGCACCAATCATCATTAAATCCACAAGAAAAAACACTAGTCAGAGTACTTGACAACTGACTGTGACAGTGGACTTCTGTCTTCTTGGCCCTGTGGCCTTCTAGCCCATGAACCTCTCAGTCTGGGCAACTAACCCTGCCAGGGAAGTCTGCTGTCACCATGCCACATCTTTGAGCATTTAGGGAACAGGAGGCAAGGTGGCATCAGTTCACAGCCCAGTCTGCAAAAATAACTGTCTTTTCTCCTCTTTCTATGATTCCCCCACCCCTGTTCTTGTTTGGACATGCACTCAGTATAGCAGTCAGGATTCCTGCCTTCTCTGTCTGGTCTTTTAGTGTTTGGATTGGCTGTTTTCCAAGGCGACTGAACAGCATTTTCAAAGAGCAGGTGAGTTATCTTCTCCAATATCTGAGCTCCCTGCAAATTAAAGCAATCAGAAACCCCTTGGAAAGAATATACAAAGTGTCGGACGCTTCCAAATTAAAGTCCTTACATGGTACCCAACAAGATTGTCATTTTGAAGACATACTTGGACAATATCCAAATGTGGTAGCTGATTTTTGGTAACTTGAGAAGTGACCTGCAGGTTACTTTCTGATGGGAAAACCACTCTGTGTTCTTTGTAAGCAACTGTTTGATATGTGGCATTGCAGTCATGGGTGTGAAACATCTGGATTTAACCAGAATATGGATGATTTGCTCACTGTTGGAGAGGGACATGTAAATATGGCTTTGCCTCTTGGTTTTATATCTGGCCCCAACATGCAAATTCCTGCCCACAAACTTATTCTCTGCCAGGATTTGATAGATTAATGTCAGCAGCTGGCAGAGATCTGCCTCTGGTTATAGCATGTGCCACATGGCGACAGGTAACAACAGAAGGCTGCCAGAGAGGAATGCCCAGCTTTTCTGAGGGGAAGGTGACCTAGATTGCCAGTCAGGGGCATTAAAAGACCCTGGTCCAGGTCACTATTGGAACTACAGAAAACAGAACCAGAAGCAACCTGGACAGGGCAAAGGAGATGACAGCTACCATTTACTGAGCACTTATTCTGTGCCAGGCACTATGCCAGATCTGGCTATGTTTTCCCATTTGATCCTAGCAAGAACCCCATTTTACAGAGAGGGAAACTACAGCCAGAAGGAAAAGACAGATCCAAAGCAGTCACCAGGAACAACACAAAGTCCAAAGCACTTTGAAAGCAAAGTGGTTGAAGTCAATTGCCAAAAAAACATTCAGGAACCAGAGTTCTTTATAGCTGTGGCAATTGGGATCTGGAGATTTTCTTCTAAGCCACTCTTTCCCTTTGGCAAATTTGCTTTATCAGGCCATCTCTGACTGTCACACCTCATGGTAGCTGGCAAGGGCACAGTGCTAGTTTGGCAAACACTGGGTTCAGAAGGTGAATGGACAGGCACCTACCCGAGTATCATTTGAAGATTGCCTTAATGGCCTCATGCCCTAAAACTCCAGATTATTACAGAAGTAGAAGGGGATTGGCAAGGTGTAATAGACAAGATGGCATCCAAACTTGAGCTCTCTTTATGCTTCTTCAATCAATGCTAATCATGTCCTTGTTTTCAACAAAGATGGTCCACCACCATGACTACTTGCTGATAAGCCCAGATATTCCTGGCTGCCACTCATGAAGAGACCTGTTCAAATGCACTGGCCACCACAATGAAAGCCCAGGGTCTGCTAACATTAGCACACAATAGAAAACACAGCTGTACCCTGACACATGACCTATCTGCAGAATTTTACCCCATAAACATCATCAACGCTGTTTTTTTTTCTTGAACTAACACCATACTGGACCCCAGTCATCAGTTAGAGAACAAATGATAGTATCTTCCATAATCCTGCCACTAGAGTGTACAGCTCTCATGCACATGAAAAGCTAGCATCTCTCACCTTCGGAAAGTTCAGCTCACAAACATGAAAGTCCAAGTTCATGCAAAGAGGTCGATCCTGCTTAGGCCTTTGAAGCTCTAGGAAGCTTTGCAAATGCGGCATACAAACATCAGAAAGATCCATTTACCGGGGTTGAGTTGTGAAGCAAAGTCCGTTCAAGGGGCTGGTGGAACACCTCAAACAATAAATAACACAGTTGCTTTCCCAGCTGTTTTAAATGACCAACATATCATGATTGTTTTTTTCACAGAAATATCAGTGACATAATCCTAAACAGGCTCACAGCCCTCTCGCTAGTATAATAAAACAATGACCCAATTATTTCTGAGGGCCGAAGCAGCAGATATGACGACTGAGTATGTTGTGCAGGGCTCCATGTGTGATGGATGGGACACAGTAGGGCAGCTAAGTGTGTGCCAGGGATTGGAAAACTGCCTCCTGAGCCCAAAATCCTGCCATTCAGCTGGTCTAGGGGAGAAAAATAAAGGCATTCAGTATGAAAGTTCCCACCCACTTGTTCTTATGACGGAGGTGCAGCGCTGATTGAAGCAAATTCTGTTTTTTAAAAAAAAGCCGGTTTGTGGGTATTTGTTTATTTATAACTGCCCCCTCTCTCTGCTTCCCCACACCCTGCCTCGTTCTGCAAAGGATTTGAGATAGGATTTGAACACTGAAAGTTTGTTTAAGTCCTAAACAGGTCCAGCGACTTTTTAGACTGACAACAAAATGAAAGCCTTTAGATGAAGGGTTGAGCTCTTAGAACACAGGTTTACCCAGTCAGAACTAGTCCTCCTTATACCCTGTGATCAGAGAGACCTCTTCTACCAGACCACTCGTCCCCAGTGCTACCCTTCACCAGGAAAATAAACATAAGTCCATAAGCCTGAAGAAAATAAAGTTAACAGGGAGCCACTCAGTCCTTTACTAGTTCATTCAGTCAACAAATATTGACTGGGACCTATCCTGGAACAAGCTCAAGAGAATGAAACTGGAAGAAGTCCCAGTCACTGCACTTGAGAAGCTTCCAGTCTAACGGGAAAGACAGACAGGTAAAAAATAAAATAAAATTCTAAGGCGGGGGCAGCTTCGTGGAGACTGCTTGCCTAAGAGACACAAGACCTTGGGGGCGGTGTGGGGGCCACAGGTGGTGCAGGTGACTTAGTTCAAGGACCCAGACTTTGACTGCCTCTGTTCAACTTTTGGTTCTGCCTCTCTCTAGCTATGTGGCCTTAGACACATTGCTTCTCTGCTCACAACCTCAATTCCCTCATCTGTTAAATGGGGCTAATAATAGAACTGACTTCACTGGGTTATTATGAGGATTAAATGAGATAATCTGTGCAGAAACTTAGAACAGTTCCTGGCAAACACTAAGCACCCAATAAAAAGTTGGCTTTCTGTGCTTTTTATTCCTTTTGTTTAATTTCATAAGACTGTGTCTAGGGATGAGACTCCAAGGACTGGTTTCTAAAACAGAATTGTTTTCAACAAACTCCTCCCTTTTAGCCCAAATTTTTCTTTCATATGGAATGACACAGATCTGCCATGATCTCTCCCTCAGCAACCATATGTTTGGCAAGAATCTCAGGGAGAAAATATTTCCCAGATGGTTTTATTTATGTCAGCCTACTATGTGCCAAACAGCACTCTCGATGAGAGGGGGCACGTTGCTGAGCCATATAGACAAGGTCCCTGTCCTCTTAGAGCTTCCCTTCCAATGGGTGAGACATACCATAAACAGAAAACATAAAGTGACATAATCAGCCAGAGAGGTAAAGAGAGTTAAGGAAGCATAGGCCATAAAATGAGTATTAAGAAGGGGCAAGAATTAACTGTTGGTGGTCCCCCAGAAAGGTTTGTCTTTAGGGGTAGCATTTAAAAAGCTGAGACTGTAAGCGTAAGATAAAGCCTCCCATGCCAAAAGCAAGAGCAAAGGCAGGCCAGGGAGAAGAAGCAGTATGCACAAAGGCCCTGGGGCAGGAAAAAACTGGGCATTGTCCAGAAACTGAAAGGCCAGTATGACTGAGACATAGATCCGTGGTAGGGAGTAAAGCAAGCAAGATGATAGCTAGCATGCATATTGAAACTGAGAAAGTCCAGAAAGATTAATGCACTTACCCATAATGCCTTGCACATAGTAGGCGCTCCATATGTTGTAGAATGCTCAGTCAGTAGGGCGGGGCTGAGGCCCTTTGCCTTCCAAATTCGGACTGAGATTTCCCACCACAACTAGGAATCAGCTACCCAGGGAGACTGAAACATAGTCTTTTTTGTTGGTGAGTCATAGGCAATGAGTATTAGAGTGTGGGGTCGAGTGGCCCCAGCTGCTGCCTGTGTGTAAGGGGTGGGGGTGGGCTCAGGCCGTGGCTGAAGCTTTTTAGCATGTTTATGATGAGCTGAAAGCACTCACTGCTTAATTTAAAATACCGCTCACACATACACATACAATTCAGCAGCTGGGGGAGCTGCCAGGAATTGAGGCTAAGTGTAGAAAATTGGAGGATCAGGAATATCAGGTACCCGGCCCTGTTTCCCAGCTCCCAAGGGCCGTCTCTGATCCCATATAGTCCCATCTTCTGAAAGAAACTCCTGGAGGTTAAGACATGGATGGGAACAACAGCAGTTTCGGGACTAGAGACTTCTCCAGAATCCTCTAGGTTAGCCACACTAGTAGCCCCACCCGGTCTCCAGCTTGCCTGCCTTCCTCTGCATCCACGCCTTGTAGCCCAAACCCACCCCCTTGGAGAAGCCGCCTCCTCTAGGCACCTCCCAGCTCTCCTTGAAATCTGACAGTTGGGAAAACTCATTTGGTCCAGATTGCAAACTGCCAGGGCTGGCTGCTGCTGTTTCCGGTGTGTGTATCTTGTCTCCCCAACCACACGGGGGCCCCCAGCACACACTTGAGAAACTGAGTATTCTTTCGCATTCCCTGCAGCCTTTCAGGCCGTGCACAAAGAGTGTCATGCATGATTTCTCAAGGACTGCATGACAGTGTATCATTTGAAAGTCCTACAGGTTAGAATACCTGCTCTTGCTAGAAGATCAAGACCTTGAACTCAACAAAGAGATGGGAAATACTTGGGGTTATCCTCCACACACAAGGAACCCTGCCAGAAAGCTAGATGAACTTGCAATCTGTCAATCACAGTGCCCTCTGTGTTGTGCCTTTGAGCCTTTTATTCATAACATCTCTTCTGACTGGAAAACGTTCTGTCCCAGCTCACCCTAACCAAACTGGTATTCATTCATCAAAGCCAAACCAAATACGGTCTCTGCTATGTAGGTTTCCCAGATGGGTACAATTCATGGCTCTCCCTGCCAGGTTCTATGCACCCCATCCCACTTCTTCCTCTATTATGATACAGGCTACTGAACTGGCATAACCTAGCTTCAGATCCCAGCTCTGTCCCTTCTCAAGATAATATCAATTTTCTGGAAAATGGGATGCTAACACCAGCCTCAATGAGCCGTTGGAAGTTGCCCATGAAATAATATCTCCAGTCTGCTCAGTCCAAGGCAGGACCTCCAAGGACAGGACGTATTTATTATCATCCTCTTCGTTGTCTCTGGGAAGGAGGGGGGATAGAATGGTTGAAAATGTGAACTTGAGAAGCAGACTCATCAAGGTTCCAGGGCTGGTGCAGTCATTTCCTAACTATGTGACCTTGGGCCAGTCACTTCCTCTCAGAAGCCCACTTTCCTCACATGTAAAATGAAGTAATCATGCCCTTCCCCATCACAGAACCTGTTGGGAAGGTCCAAAGATGAAACAGATGCAAGGCAAACTTGTCACATAAAAATTGTTCATTTGGGTCTATATAGCCCTTCAACCCAGCAAACGCCTTTAAGGGCAGACAAGATTTTACTTATCTTTGAATCTCCTGCTGCCTAGCTTAGCTCAGAACCTCTGCAGCTGGCAGGCCTACAATAAATCATTGTTGAATTAAATTGAAAACCCAAACCAGATGTGCCTCCTCCCCTGTCAAATGAAGCTTTCAAGCTGGTGGGCTGGGCCTGCCACCCCTCCACTCCCCCTCCTTCCAGCTGAGCAGCCGCCATTGTCTAGCCCTGGCTCTAGGGACTGAAGTGGCAGCGGCAGCAGCAGCAGCATTTGGAGGAGGTGAGAGAGAGAGCAGTGTGACCAGTGGGGTAGAGCATTCTGTCTGCTCCTGGTGACCTCATGCAAATCACCTTCAAAAGGAAACTATCTTGATGTCTCTGTTGAATGAATAGAGGTGACATACCAAAACCCCTTCATGAACCCCGCAAGCAAGAGAAGCCTTCCTCTCCACAAAACACTGAAAATGACAACTTCAATGCACCGTGTCTGGTGAAAGTTCCCTTCTTAGTCTATGGACCTCTGATACTGAGATACAGAAAGTCTCCTGGGATTTAAAGCCAAGGCCACTGCCTATTCAGAAGTGTTGTGATCCTGTCATGGTACAAGGGACAAAATTTTATTTATTGCCCCTACCCCACTCTGAAAGACCTCTGGAAACAGAACACAGGCTGAGGGTATGAGGCTGGAGGTGGGCTTTACTGGGGGAAATACTCCAAAAATATAAATCCACCCCCCCAAAAAAGAAAGAAAAAGTAAGATTAAAAAGAAGAAGAAAGAAACCTGAAACCCGGTGTAGTGGCCCATGCCTTTAATCCCAGAATTTGGGAGGCAGAGGTGGGTGAATCTCTGTGAGATCAGAGCCAGTCTTGTCTATATAGTGAGTTCCGGGTCAGCTGGGACTACAAGGAGACCCTATCTCTAAAAAACAAAACAAAGCAAAAATAATTTAAAAAATCAATTTTAAACTACTCATGTAGTTTTAGAAGATTTGCTTTTAGTGTTTCTGAGCCAGAGCTGGGTAGACAGGGCAGAGGTAGTGATAGGGTCCGATGTTGTATAGCACAAGGTCCAAGTTAAGAATCAGATACCAGAACATGGCCAACTGAGTGGTGACTCTGACTTTGTCACATGCTAGCCTGCCTAATCCCTAGCAAGTGACTTAACCTCTCTCTGTCTCTGTGATCTCATTTCTCACATGGTATTAATAATAGTACCTTCTCACAGGGTTTTCTACACGGACTAAATGAACTAGTGTTTATAAAGCAGTTGCCATATGCTCCACACATGGTAAACACTAATCCGTTTGTTAAATAAAAAATAAATACATACCTCAGCTCCACTGCAGGCAGACTAACCTAGAGACAGGGTTGCCGAATGGTTAGAGCTAGCCAAGGGGAGCCAGCTGGGCCTAGCTTTAAATCCTGGTCTCAGAATTTCAGAGTAAACCTCTCTGAACCTCAATTTTCCCGATTCTAACACGTGGCTAAGAGCAGCCCTTCTTGGAAGGCGTTTAAATGAGATATCTCCAAAGTCCTGAGCACAGTGCCAGACACGTGGCATGAGGAAGCACCCAATAAAAGCAGAGCATTCATCATCTGCATCTTGGCAACCACTACTCCCCCACCCCTCTTTTTTCCTCTTTCTTTTGGGTTAACACACAACATGTAGTTTTGGAAATCCTACCACAGTAAAAGAACAATTTCATCTTTTTGCCAATGAAATTCCTAAACATCTGATTCAAGAGCCAGAAAAGGGAAACATTTTGGTCATCTCTGCACCAACTGAGCATGGATAGTCAGTTTCCCTGTTGAGTAAACCAGACCCTTCCAAGCAGTAGAAGTCACTTTGCAGGATAAAATTGAAGGAATGGGTGTTTTGCTGCAAACAAAAGCCATCTTTGTTTGCTGCCAAGCTTTGGGAGAAAAAAAACATACCTCAACCCAGGAGCTTGGAAAATTCTTGAAAGTTCTCATTTTATTCCAGCAAATCCAACAGAACTGGCAAGATTCCTAGCCATGTGAACCTGAGTCAGAATGAGTCGCCTCTACCCACTTGCCTCCCCACAGCACTCAGAACCCAGGAGGGTACACTGGGCATCAATACATATTAATTGTCGATTCCTCCGTGACAGTCCCAGATTCTACTTCTACAATGTCTACGGCTTTGCCAAAGCATTCGGAAAAAAAATGCTAAAGAACATTTTGCAAACAGGGAAGAAAAAAAAAAGCATCCATCAACTCACCACTCTAACACAACTCTTAATTTTGTATGGAAACTTCTCCTCCAGTCTTTATCCACGTGCAGACATATTTTTACAGCACTGTAGTCATAGGGAAAAACTGCTGCAGCTCCAGCCAAGAACCAGATACCATACGGCTCATGTCACTAAACTTTCCAAGTGAGGGATTTTTCCTCCCTCATTCACTCCATTCATTCATTCAGTCAGCCATTCAACAAACACAGGTTTAATCAGGCTTTTGTGTTATGCCCCGGGGAGTACTGAGATGATAAAGGAACAGTAACCACCTTTAATCAGCTCTGTTTACTGGAGAAAATAAGAAAAGTCGGCAGGAAATGATAGTACACTGGAATCAATGTAGAAATGATGTATAAAAGCACAGAAGTGATACCTTACAGGGAGACAGCAAAGGGGTGTGGAAGATGGAGAGTGACAGGAAAAAGAGAGGTGTCATCGAGTCACCCAAAGTAGCCCTGTTCTGGGATGGGGTGAGAAAGGAAGACAGGGACCAAATCATTAAGATGAAAGGTATCATTTTTATTCTGAAGACCGGGGGAAACTTTGGAAGGGTATCAAACAAAGTTGGAGCACAGTCAGATGTACAGGCAGGTTGCAGAGCATGAGATAGTTAACAAGTGGCCCACCACAGTAATCCATCAAGATAAGGAGGGCGTAAGCTAATGAGGTGGGCTCTCCACTTACAGCCTTAGCAAGTGACACCACCTCTCTGTGCCTCCACCTCCTCCTCTGTACAGCAAGAATCACAACAGCATCTCCCTTCGTGGAGCTGCTGGGAGGACTGCATGAGACACTGCATACAAGGCACTTGGTCCAGAGGCTGCTACCCAGAAGTCACTCGATCCATGGCAGTTCCCTCATCCCATCCTCCACCTCACCCTTCCTTAACGTCTGCTATACTGTGGAGCATGGAAGTGCCCAAAGCAAAACCCAGACAGTCTGACTCCAGAAGGCAGTGGAGAAAGTTTGCAAATGCTACTGTCAGGACGGTTACTGACAATTGGGTAGTTGAGTTGAGGGCCCCGCTGAGGTTGGAAACTATGACTTTCCTAGTGAGACTAATCAACAAACTGGTGGGATTTCCTCCACAAAAGAGGAGACTGTTGTCAGTTAAATTTATCCAGACTTTGGATTTTTACTTCATGGATATGGTAAGGGAGTTGGTGATGTAGGCAAAATCCTGAAGTCTACATTCCTTGAGTTAGGCAAACACAACCAGCTTCTAATCATCTCTGCCTTGGACTAGCTGTGGGACTTTGGGTAAGTTGCTTAACCTCTCTGAGCCCCAGCAATCTCATTTTATAAAAGACAACAGTAGCTGTCTCATACAGTTATTGAGAGGATGACAAGGCCGTATAGAAACGATGCTCTAATAGGCTTAGTATATGCCTGGCACATACTTGTTTATTGCTATCATCATCATCATCATCAACAACAACAACATCACTTTTGAGGATGGAGAGGGAAGGAAGTAAGGTGATGGGGTTGATGGAGTGGGTTCATGAATGGAAGAGTTTCAAATGTCTAGCAATCCTCCCGAGGTAAAGAGGAGAGCTTTGAGGTCAGCAGGCAGGATGTTGATGGAGGGCTTCTGACTGGTGATTAAGCATGGAAAGCATGGCAAGGGAGGTGTGTCCTGCACATGGACCATGGATGTTAAACTCACCCAGAATGATGTCAGGACTTGGGGTGGAGAAGAAGACAGTGAGCCAGATGCTGAACTCTTCCTTGAATGTGGGAGTAAGGGTTTAGGAAAAAGAAGAATGCATGAGGAGAGGAGAGGAGAGGAGAGGAGAGGAGAGGAGAGGAGAGGAGGGGAGAGGAGGGGAGAGGAGGGGAGAGGAGGGGAGAAGAGGGGAGAAGGGAAGAGGGTGCTGTAGCCCGATGTCTTGGGAAGGAGGAGTTCTTGGCGGAGGATGGAGGAGTAAACCGTCTGAAAGCAGGCTGGGGAAGCTAGAGCACAGACCCCACCTCCCAGCCCCAGGGTGCCTGTAGAGTGGGAGTGAGGAGAATGGCCACTAGAGGCCGCTGCCGGCAAAGCCGTGAGCTCTTCGGCAGCGACTCCTGTTTCAGCACTTCCAGGAGCGAAGGTAGGCAGACAAACGTGTTCTGTGAACTTCATCCAGGGAAGACGGAATTGCTCATTGCTGGGTGGCACTTTCAGAGGGCACCGAGAGGAGTGCGAACGGGCAGTGGTGAGGAAATAGATGAGTCAGGAGCGCTGGGGATGGGCTTACGAAGCAGTAGGAGGTGGAGGGAAGAGGACACGTGAAGGGCAGGAAGGCTTAGAGCTTGGACTGTAGCCAAGAACGGGGGTGTGAGGCCTGGTGGGATTAACTGTCCTTGCAGTTATAAATGGAGATTTTTTTTCCCCTCTTTACATCTTTTGTTTATTATAAAACTAACACGTGCTTCTCTCAAAGGAGTCTAATCATTGCTGAGGTGAAAATCTATCTCCCTCAGTCTGTTTGCCAGAAGCAAGCTCTGTTGATTGTCCATCAACAGTCCTAAAAAAGGCATACAATACCTTGAACGAAAATCATATCCTGCTACACTTAACTCTTCTGCAATGTGATTTTATCACAATGCTGTATTGAACATATTTCTGCATATCAATGTACAGAGATCAAGCCTGTCCTTATTTGGGGCTATGCTGTCACTGTCATCATTATAGTCACCCTAAGCATAGGAATGTGTAGCAATTAGTTGTTCTCTGCCGGGAGCTACTTAAGCATTTCCTATGCATTATCTCATTTACCCCTCCTGGTTTTTTGATGGGGATTTTGCTAATTTCCCCATTTTACAGATGAAAAAAATCAATGTGTTTAGAAATTTGTTCAATGCCGCATAGCTCATAAAGGCTAAAGAGAAGCTCAAACCAAAGCAATGTGATCACAGAGACATATATGTGTATGTGTATATATACATAGATATGCAGAAACACATATGTGTGTACTGTGTGTATGCATGTGTTCATGCATGTGTGATCACGCTGTGTGCCACAGCATACTTACAGAGGTCAGAGGATAACCTAGAGTATCTGGCATCACCTCCACTTTGTTTGAGACAGTCAATCCTTTTTTTTTTTTCCTGCTGTGTATGCGGGCTAGCTGGCCCATGAACTTCCAAGGATTCTCCTGTCTCTGCCTTCTATCTCCCTATAGGAGTGCTGGAATTACAGGCACACGAGCTACCGTGTCTGACTTTATGTGGGTTCTAGGTTATTGAACTCAGGTCCTTATAGTTTTGTGGCAAGCACTTTACCCACTGAGCTATCATCTCCTGCGCCCCAAGCACAAGTTCTTAGACATGCGATTTAGGTGTACTGTAACTTATTTAACCAGACCTCTGCTGAAGTCATTTAGGCTATTTCTAATTTGTTGCTGTTTACAAGTAATGTTTAAATGAGCAAGCTTACACATGGAGCATTTTGACAGGATGACATTTCCACTTGCTGTCCAGAAGTCGTGCTTATTCAGATGTGCACCAAGAATGGTGTGGGTGTGCTTCCTTTTACCACATCCTCTCAAACCCTAGGTTTTTGCAACCTTTTTAAAATTTGCCCATTCGAGAGATGGAAATGACAACTCAATCACCTCAGTGCTGTCTTAATTTGCTTTTCTTAATTATTACCGCTTTGTGCACCTTTTCACATAGCGTAAGCTTTTTGTTTTTCTGCTGTGAATTTCCTGTTAATCATTCTTTGAATATGTTGCTAATAGATTGTTTATCATTATCTGACTGATCAACGGAAGTTCACTCATTCATTCCCTCATCAATCATTTGTAAAACAAGTAGTGTGTGACAGGCACTGTCCTAGCACTAGGAATATACTAGTATACAAACTCGACCTTCATGAAGCTGATGTGAAAATATGGGAAGCAGATAATAAACAGCAAGCAATTACATAATACAGTTTAAGATTACTGTAAATGCAACAAAGAAAATAATAAACTCTTTATAACACAGCTCTCAAAATAATGAATGTAAATAATATAGACAGCATCCGACTCTCAATGGTTTAGCTGTGATTTTCAGTGTTATTGGTATGAAAGCAGTACACATTCCACAGAAACAATACTTAGAATTTTGAATTTAAATATTTTCCTGAGGTAGTGATATGCATGCAGTCTGATGTTCTGTCATAGTGCTATGCAGCAGCATCGAGTTCCCCAGTCCCAGTCGGGCATAGGATAACGAAGGAAACAACTGGTACTCCACAGTGTGCTGGGTTGCTAAGCAATGATGCTCAGTATGGTGAGTGAATCCACTGCATTTTCAATTGACACTGTGTTCAATTTACAAGGGACTTAAGAGGCGATAACCCTATAATAAGTGGAAGAACATCGAGGACTTGGTTTGCCTTCTATATTGTGACTTTATCCTGGTGGATCATCTGTCTTTTGACTTGACTGTATCAAAATTGTTGAATATTTTTATTTCAGTGTAATTTTATTACTACTAAATTCTCTTGTGCATCTTCTTTCTCCTTATTTCAAAAATTATTACTTCCTCTATTTTCACTACTAGTATCATCATTTGATGATCATTGGTAACTGCCTTTAATATGCATTTTTACTTTTATGTTGTTGAATTTTAACATATTAAACCTGTAATTCTTCTCTCTTTCCACTCCTAGAGGGATTTCTTTGCTTCTCAGGGACTGCATATTTCAAATTAGAAAAAAAAAAATATTTTCTTATGCTTTTGCTTTTTGGCATGTAAAACATCTAAACATTTTTATTATTTTAAAGGCCTTTTTTGAGACAGAGTCTCATATTGACTGGTCTCAAGTTCAATCCCCCCCCCCTTTTAGGTCTATTCTTTTCTTAAGGGGAAGAGTGCCAGGGATTGAACCCAAGGGTTCACATATTGTCAGTAAGAGCACTAATGCTGAGCAATACACCAGTTCAAGCATCTAGATCTTTGATCTAGCTGGAAAATAATTTAGAATAAGGCATGAAATAAACACCAAACTTTATTTTTCTCGTGGTCGGCTAGTTTTTACATAAATGTTACCATATAAAAAAATGATGACTCTTTTCCCACAGAAGTAGCTAAGGGTGAGACCAGAAATAGGAAGGACCTTACCCCAGGTCATGTAGCAATTCAGTGGTATCAGAATGATTTCTAGATGCTGATACTACTTACTCCCATGGCAATGATGCACAAGTGCACTTGCCACAGCTCTGCTCTATCCCTTGATACATTTGAACTGTACCCCACGCCCTGCCCAGCCCACACCAAGATTCACTGTCTGCAACTATAACAATGAGCCCCTGGCATCTGTCCTTCAGAGTTAGGAGTTATGAGAGCTCTGCCACCAGTAAATAGGCAGACAGCTGTGGATCTTTACTCAACATCACATTTAGGCAACTTTGGCCACTCTGACTGAGGTTAGAGAGCAGATTGATTCACGCTGTAGGAACCACAATAAGAATTATCTATTCTAAATACATAAATTTGCCCTTGTTTTACTTCAGTTACTGATAAAGCATCTTCCATCCTAAAAGTCATTTCAGGGGGCTGCCTGGAATTATGTCAAAGCCATAAGCTGGTGGCCAGAAACGGCAGGGACTTGTCTCAAGGTACCAGATAGAACAGGCATAGGATCCAAACTGTTGTTTTTCTTTTTAAAGTCTCTCATTTTTTACATGCATTCATATGTGCACGTGTGAGTGAGTGTATAGTGTGTATGAGGCAATCAGAGGAAAATTTGCAGTAGTTGGTTCTCACCTTTCACCATGTGGGTGGGTCCCAGTGCTCAAATTCAGGTCATCAGGCTTGGAGACAAGCACCTTTACACACTGAGCCATCTCTCTGGCCCCCAAAATATTGTCTTGAAAGAACAAATGCTTACACCACTTCCAGTACAACATGGCCTGATTGTCCAATTCATTTTTTATTGCCAAAGCAGTCTAATTCCAAATGCCTAAGACTATAGATATTTTTATTCTACCTACCCAGGGAAGAGACACCCATAACTTGATCCCTAGGGGAAGAGGAAAGTGAAGTAGGAATTGAAATCATTGGGCAACTTGAGACAAAATTGTTAACCTCATGTTTTCCTTCAATTATCAGAGGGTTTTCAGTAAGTGTTCAAACAAAACAGGTGGGTAATTACCTCCATTATTTCATTTGGTTTACTGTAGAAAGGCATAGCCAAAGAGATTTTCTCATCCTACTAACCTCGGTGGATATTTTGTTGCTTCCCTCCGAATCCCTGAAGCAAACTTACTGCTTGTAATAAGGCAGGACAATCTTTATCGTCCCTTCTGTCCACCTGTGGGAAGCGTGGACAGCAACTTGTTCAGTGAAACTGAACGTTCATCATCCCACTAATGATGTCACATAGAACCACCACAAATGCAATGTGGAGACCTGAAAGATGGCCTGGAAATGTAACTTGGTGGTAGAGTATTTGCCTAGCACACCCAAGACCCTAGGTTTCACTCCATCACAAAAGAAAAAGACAGGGAGGGAGGAGGGAAGGAAGGAAGGAGAGAGAGGGAAGGAGAAAGAAAGGGAAAGGGGAAAAGTTGAGCTATCATTCCAGCAAGGGATACACACACAACATTATTGAAGAAGGGGCTCAGAGGCATGAAACACAGCAGCAGTGATAACAGGAACCAGAGGGACTGCATCTGCCTGAAGACTAAAATTGTCTGAGAGCCTACTGGGGCCATGGAGAATAATGACAGATTGTAGGGACAGAACTTGAAGCTCTCTTTCCCTGGTTTCCCTGTTTTCTTAGCCTAAACCAAACAACCTAAGTGATAATAGCTAAGCAAGGGAACTGCCTTCCCTTGATTTAGCAATATCTCAGGGCTCTGAAGGAGTACTCTAGGCTTGCTGCAGCGCACGAGGATGCGAACACCTCTCTCTCCACCACTGGGACCATCTGAATTCATTTTCTTGTTCCCAGCACACCTTAAGAGTATTGGGAACTATAAGAAGCCCTGGGTTTCAACATCAGGATATTCTAGTATTAGAGAAACCTCTGAATTAAGACCTCTTGTCTGATACCTAGAATCCTGCCCTTGTATAATCAACCACCCCCACACACTGCCACTTTCACATACTCCTACTGTGATGACCTAGATCCCCAAGTCTAGCTCTGCATTTGAGCCTACATTCGTCATTCATCATTCATTTGCCTACTATTTACTATGCACCTCCTCTGGCCTAGCACTAAGTTAATTAGGCTAAATGGAAGCAGAGAAGATAGGTTCCCCGTCCCAGAAAGCCAACAAGTAGTTTTGAAGTTTATCAAAATCACTACATCCCCACTATTTAAATAAATCTGGTTTTGTTTCACTCTGTTGTTATCCTCAAATTAAATCTGTATTATAACCTTCGGACAAATTCAAAGAGGTAGGTAAATGTCCAGCCACAGAAAGAAAAAATGAAAGTTGTTCATAATAAAAGACTATGTATTTAGCTTCGTAAATGCTTGCACAGTACCACAATTGAAGTAGACAGAATTATTTTTACACTACATCCCCATGGATGCAACAGCAACAAACACAAACTGACATAGGGGTGTTGTATTGACTACTCTGATTTCCAAAAGCAACTTCACAACTGTTGACATGATTTTTTGAAATAATGGATGTGTTGGAGTCTGTCTGGGAAAACAGTTCAGTATTCCATCTCTTCCCACAACTGCTGCTCTAAAACTGGGGGTTTGGGGGGTTCAGCAAAACCCATTGTGACTATATGTAAAACATTTGAGGTATAATTTCACATGGTTATAAAAGGGTTTTCACTCCCATGGAAATCCAGCAGAATACTCAAAAATCGTATCTTCACTATGTAAGGCTATCCTTGTCCTTTTGTGACTCACTAAATACCCTCATGTATTTTCCCAAAGTCCCCCTAGGGGGCAGTATTGTCTCAATTGAGAACCAGTCTAATCATTCCATTCCATTCCTGTGGGCTTCACCTGGTTCTGGCCTGGTTCCCACCCCATTCTCCTAGGTCTGGAGTACTGTCCTTGCTACACTTGTGTCCAATGAGACTCCAAAGCCTCAGCCTTCCTAATCAGTTAAGCTAGGCTGAGTAGTGTTTCTACTTCCAGCAAAGTGCTCTGGATTTCACCTTGTGGTTCCAGTCTCTGAAGTACTGCCACTGAACTAAGCCCTTGTATCTAATATCCTGCCCTGTCCCAAAAGGAGCATCTCCTTGCAGATGCCAGCCCTTTGCTCTACACTTGACCCTCAGTCACCTGCACCACCACTACCCCTTAAGATACTGAAATAAGAAAGAATTCCCTTTCATAAATAGCAAGACAAAGAGAATCAGTCATACTTGGGGTTTTCTTCTACCAGCCTCACACCAGACTTCTCCAAACCATTAAGCTGGGCAAGCTTCTTGCAGGGTACCATAGTCAAGAATATTTGCTCTGGAATCAGATGCATGGGGTTGAAGTCCAAGATCTACCTTATATTGCTTGGTGTCTTTAAGAGGTTTCCTTCGATGCTCTGAGATTCATATGCTCATCTGGAAAACGGTAGTAGTAACGAATGCCTCCGAGGTGGGTAGCACAAGGGCCATCACATAAGAACCCCGCCATAAGTGCCTGCTTTTGTTATGATTCTGGAAACCATGTAGTGTGTGCTGAAATCTGATTAATTTGACTTGCCCTACCTACATATTTTTGTTTTATCTCTAGACTGAGACAGAAGTTTTTATGAGACTAACCTGGATGGGTCTGCATCTTGGGTTAATGTTCCACAGAGTGAGAAAACTGGTCTGACAAATCTTCATGCAGACATCAAGAACAGTTTTTCTCTTGTTTCATTCCACAAAAAAAAAAAAACTGAGTTATAACCACTGAGCAGACCAGCACGAGGGAGCAGAATTAAGTAGGAACTACCTTCAATGGGGCTTCCACTTCTCTATAAAATTCACGAAATGTCTGAAGAGATGGCTAGTGGAGTTGGCTGCATTGTTAATCGCCCAAAGCCATGTCTGTACAGTGCCAGAGCTTACGGAGGAAAAGGGAAAAACACCATCAATCACCCAGGTGCCAAAGAAAGTGCTCAGCTCCTATGCAGAGAAGATATTAAAAAGTCGTTTCAGTGCAAGCAACTGGATTGAAGCAACAAACATCTTTATGCTTCTAACCTGTTTGTTTGGCCTCAAGAAAGAGTCTTGAGAAACCCAGCAATGATTGAGCAGTACAACCAAACCATACATTTATCAATCAGTCAATATTTATTGAGCACGTACTATGTGTCTGGCATTATGAGGGCTATAGAAAGCAGAAGAATGTAAGATTGACTACAACCTTCCGAAGAACTTACTGTCCGGTGGATGAAGTGGTGAGAGGAGGGAGAAAAAAAATTTCTATACAAAGCAATGGAAAGCTAGAACTTTTAGAGTATGCTTATATCATATTAGTTATTATGTTTACAGTCTCATAAAATCAAACAGACCAGATGTTTTGCTGATGGGGAAAGGAAAAATACACCCAAGTTTGCTAAGGTGACTGACTTCTCAAGGACTCACACAGAGTGATTCAGAACCAGTTTCAGGAGGATATGGGGTTAATTTCTAGTGCTACCAACTTCCTAGCTGGCTAGCAATACCCAGGTTGCCTAACATTTCTGAGACATTTTACCCCTGAGAAAACAGAAGGTAGTCACAATCCCATATGTGAAGGGCTGGAGTGATGATTAAAAGAGATGCCTATGGCCAGGCATGGAGGTGCATGGCTGCAACACCAGCACTCAGGAAGTGGAGGCAGGAGGATAAGAAGTTGAAGGCTAACCTCACCTACATAATAAGTTTGATGCCCGCCTGGGCTATATGAGAGGTTGATGAGAGAGAGAGAGAGAGAGAGAGAGAGAGAGAGAGAGAGAGAGAGAGATTATGTAAAGCCCTTAGCATAGCACGGACCACAAGCCATATGTTCGAGAGACAGAGAGACAGAGAGACAGAGAGAGACAGAAAGTCAGAGAGACAGAGAAAGAGAGAGATTATGTAAAGCCCTTAGCATAGCACTGACCACAAGCCATATGTTCGAGAGAGAGAGAGAGAGAGAGAGAGAGAGAGACAGAGACAGAGAGA
>NW_008355642.1:1582265-1616384 GCF_000622305.1 Nannospalax galili
CGAAACAGGTAGCTTATGATGATCTTATGATCATTGAAAGACAAAAAATGACCATCATTACCGTTGACCAAAGATACCTAGAAACTGTGAAAGCAAATTCTGACTTCTATTAGCAGTAGGAGCATTCTTGGGAAAGATGCAGTGGAGCCAGGTTGATTGTAAGGTACAAGAAACATCCTTCAGCAATTCCGTAAGTTCTTTCTACTGGTTAAGCTGGCTTTCTGCTGCCAATTCCTTGCCCTTTCAGCACTTAGAGCTCTTGATCATCAATTTCAATATTCCTCTCTTCATGAGTTCTCTTTACAATTCGACAGCCTACATTTTGTTCCCTGAGGTATTAAGTCAAGAAAGGCTAGAAAAATTGTAATGTGACCTTTTAAAAATGAATGACCTGCATGAAAAAAAAAAAAATAACAGCACCTTGAGAAAATGCATGTACACAAAACCCCACAAAAGGCTCTGACTCATGGTTAAGACAAGCAGCAAACACATCTGAATAGATTTTTCTAATTTAACTGGCAAAAAATTTATCTCCAAATCCCCATCCTGGTGTTTCTATAGTTCCTACCCCAAAAGGAAACGCTTTGGGCTATTATGAGAAATAATAATGGCAGTTCCAACAGGCTGCAGATGACAGAATTTGCTTCCTAAAATGCTACCATGTGTATTTTGTTGTTTCCTGGATATTAATATAACACATTTTGCCTCTGAGTCAAATGTTTCTACTTCTGCCAAGAAAAATCGTGAGTTACAGGAAGTCTAACAGGCTTAATAAGTAAGAAGTTTAGCTTAATCCAGTGGTTTTGCAACAGCACTGACAGAGTCAGGCTCACTCCTGCATTTAATGGAAGGTAAGTGGTCAGAATTGGCCTATAGTAGCTATATTAGAGAAAAAGTGGGAGGCAGATGCGCACAAACAAGGCCAGTTCTCCTGAGGTAAAAATAACAGGCAGACGTGCTGTAATTATGAATAGTGGGGTTTTTTGTTTGTTTTTCTTTGTGGTTTTTTGTTTTGTTTTTTTGTCTTGTTTTGTTTTGAGGCATGTAGGGTCCTGTTGCGTGTGTTACCTGTTGCTTTCAACTTTCTATGATTACAGTTTCTTATTATCAGATAGCTCTGATTTCCTTTCCTATTACCAGTCAGCAGACACAGTCATTCATGGCCTCGTGAGTTGGCCTCATAGGTGTATTTTAAATGGCAAAGCTTCTTAGCTCAGCCAAATGAAACTGATTGGAAAAGCACCATAGAAACGAGAGGCTTATTACGTGCAACAGCCACGCTCTTTGCAGTCCTATCCTAAGCACCAGGCTACAATTTCGAATGGAAGGAAACTATAAGGATTTCAGAAGAAGACAGCAACGAAGACGAATAAAGGATTAGAAAAGAGGATCTAAGAAAAAAGGTTAAAGGTGTTAGGAGTATAAGGATGATTTAGCTTCGAGAGGAAAAAAAATGCAGAAGGCCCACCAGCTGTTCTTCCTCTCTGTTGATGGTACAGAATAAATGAATGGCATTGTGAAACATTTTAGGTTAGATAAAAGAAAGAACTTCACGGCAAGTCTCCTTAATCACTAAAAACCATTCACTCTTCATTTCTAAAGCATTGTGTGTATAAGCCCAACCTCTGGATTGAATGGTATGCTAGGCCATAGAGAAGTTCACAGGTTAAATGAGGGAGACATGCAGACACGATCATTAGAAGACAGTGTGCTATAAGAAGAACTCAAATTGCTTGGGACTGTTCAAATGTTATCAGGAGTGTGCAGCATATATTGCATACCATCTCTAGTAAGGCCTGAGGCACCCCCAGTCAACAAGTACCTAGATATTTCTGAGGCAAAAAGACATGATTGTTCGCCCAGGGTATGATAAAGACAATAAATAGCCTTATGCCAGTTCAAGTTTAGTGGCCAAAGAGTTTGCCATAAATTTAGAAAGGCTCTCATTTGTTCATAGCCTTTTTAGGTTTGGAGAACAGTGTGTGTGTGTGTGTGTGTGTGTGTGTGTGTGTGTGTGTGTCTGAGAATGTGTGTAGGGGAGTCTGGCCCAATACCAACACCAGAGCCTGGGAATGACAGACAGCTGCAGGCTGTGGACAAAGCACATGTCTATAATGTATAGCAGCTCTGATAACCTGGGCATGTTTTGAAGAGAATGCCTGTGTGTGTGTGTGTGTGTGTGTGTGTGTGTGTGTGTGTGTGTGTACAAAAAAAAGGAATTCGCCTCATTTTTCCTTAGGTCAAGTCTACATTCAGGACCTATATAAAAAAGACCCCTGACCACATCCCTCAAAAGAGTAAGGCTTTTGTTAATCAAATGCTCAATAAATCAGTTTTGCTGTCAATGATTTCAAATATTTTGTTGTATAGTTCCTATTAACATATTCATGAACATTTTAGAATAAGCACCTTCATGTGGAGCTTGCAAAGTGTAGTAGAATCACTGTTCTGAGAGAGGAATCACATCTCTGGCCTTTTGTGTTCTATGAATAGCTGAGACAGACTGACCACGCTGTTTCTTCTCTCACACCGGGTCCAGGGGATGGCAGAGCCTACCAAGTGATAAGAAAGTTCAAAGCCTACAGGGA
Organism: Nannospalax galili; assembly: GCF_000622305.1. NCBI lineage: Eukaryota > Metazoa > Chordata > Mammalia > Rodentia > Spalacidae > Nannospalax > Nannospalax galili. The sequence continues at coordinate 1,584,854 of NW_008355642.1, forward strand.
GGGGCACCATCTTCTGGTTGTCTGTATGGAGGAACACCAAATTGCCCTCTATCAGGCAGGGAGTTTCACTTAAGGACAACCTCCCCTGAGGGAGAACACCATGTGAATTCAGCCACACCCTCACAACTTGTTTGCTTCCTGAGGAAAAGGAAGCATTCTATGTTCTGCTGTTTTCAGTAAGCAAAAGGAAACATTTTTTCCTCCCACCTACCTGCAACCATCACTTACACCTAGCTAACAGAAACTAAAGCCCTCTGCTCATTTTCAGATGCCCGAAAAAGCCTATCTTCTTCTCTGGCAGGGTCCTCCACTCCGCCCTCCAGGAATTCAAGCCCACACCATTTCTGGATGAGCTCAGTCTATAACCACTCCCCTGTTCCCTCTGAGGCCTGCCTTCCCAACCCCAGTAATTCCAAAGCACACATCTGTTGCAACACACAGAGGGCCCACCCTAGGCAAAACTGTGCTAAGGATACAGATTTCTATCTGTTGGTTTCCCATACCCGCGCACCCCACCCCTGCTTGCACAGCCTTCTTCTACTTAGGGGAGTCACTTCTGTGGAATTCTTCCCTTTTTCCCCTCCCTGACATGGAAAGCTGTGATAAAGGAATTTACACTTGGATATAAATAATATCACTGCCAGACCACCCTTGCAATCTCATTCAAATTAACTGCATACTGAAGATGGGATTTCTGACATCATTCACAGGTTTTTTTTAAAGTAGACATTCATGGAAAAGGGTGTCTTTCTGGTGTCCATCAGATTATGGACAAAGGACCACCAAGTCAGCTGTTACTTGATTTAGGATGGACTTACAGGAACCCTCCTCAGAGGAATGAACTGTTTTCTGTAATCAAGACAGGACATGCAGTCAGACATCCAGAGAGATAATGTGAACTGGAGATTGACCTGGAAAGTCTGGGATGTAAGGATGCCAAAGGTTGAGTGTAATGGGGAAAAAGGAAAAAGAGATTGAAAGCAGAGATTTGCTAGTGAAAAAATTTGCTAGTGAAGTCATGATCTTTCTTGCAGGAAGATCATGATTTTGAGGTCCACCTGTGCTACATGGTGAGACCCTGTCTGAGAAAAAGTAGCAGAAAAAGCTGTGAAGGAGAAGAACATGGATGGCAGTAGTGGTAAAACAGACGACCAGTAACAGGAACAGTTAACTTTTGACGGCTTGTTTTATACTGGATTTTTGTAGCTGTGTTATCTCATGTCATCCCCCACAACAGTCCAAATGAGATACAAACTATTATTAAATATATTTTGTTTTATTTTATTTATTTTGGTTTTCTTAAAATAGGTTTGCATCGTGTAATACCTGGCTGGCTTGGAGCTCAAATGTGTGATTCTTCTGCCCTTCTCTCTCCAGTGCTAGGACTACAAGCATGTGCCACTACAATAGGCTCATAAAAGACTTTTCAGAGGAGAGGAATCTGGTTCACTGAGGATATGTAATTTGTAGCAAATCACACAACAGATTAATTGTAGAATCCAGGTTCAAACACCGATCTAGTTTCAGACTCCGTGGGTATCTGAGGAAGGGGCCAAGCAACTTTGTGTTATAGGAGGACTTTCCTTGGTATCTCTGAAGAACAATCCTTAGACAACCCAGACACCTCACCACAGCATGGAATCATCCACATTAACTGGGTGTGTACACCTGTAATCTAAGTACTCGTGAGGCAGAGGCAGGAAGATCATGATTTTGAGGACAGCCTGTGATACATGCGGAGGCTGTCTAAAACCAAACCAAACCAACCATCTTAAGTATGGTGGCACACACCTGTAATCCTAGAGCTTGGGAGGCTGAGGCAGGAGAATCCAATGTAGGTGACATACTGAGACCCAGTCTAAAAAGAATAAAAAAATATCAAATTTAGAGATGTCATAAATAGATCAACTGGCAAACAATGATCCATGTGCCAAATCTAACTCACCACCTACTTTTTATTAAAACACAGTCATAGACGCTCATGGTAGTGCACCTCTTTAAACCCAGCACTCAGGAGGCAGGAGAAGTCAGATCTCTGCTGCGTTCTAGGCAGCTAACTGTGGCTACAGGGAGACCCTGTCTCATAAAACACCCAGTACTATTGTGTGTTGTGTGTTATGTGGCTTATAAGGTCTAAAATATGTACACTCTAACCCTCAAAAAATGTGTACAACAGTACATGGTGGCACAAGTCTGTAATCCCAACACTTGGGAGCCAGAGGCAGGAGAGTCTCAAATTGGAGGCTAGTCTGGATCATATAGCAAGATTCTATCTCAAAACAAACAAACGACAACCAATAACCAACAATTCTTCTCATAAGAAGAACCTGTTCTGGGGTTAAAGATTGTTTTCTGGGATAGCACAGATAAATATAAATGTTTGTTCAGGAAAAAAAGATAGTAACAAGTGATTTACCTTCAAAAAAGCATAACCTAGAACCCAGGAAAGAAGCCTGATTTGTTCCAAGGCCTTAGAAGGGTTGATAAGAGAGGCTGGAGAAATGGCTCAGCAGTTAAGAACACAGACTGTTCTTGCAGGCAACACACACATACACATAAAATAAAAATCATAAATAAAATTTAAAAAAAAGAAGAGTTGGGAAGAGTCATTAGCGATTAACTGTTGAGGTTCAGGCCTGACTTTCCATCCAACTGGTTATGTGTCTTTGGGAAACTCACTCATTGCCTTAGATTTCCATTTCCTTATCTGCAAAATATAGATAGAAATAAACAACATCTTCTTGAAACAGAGATCGAGCTAGTTCTCTGTATAATATCTGATAATAGAATTTCATTAAATATCGGGTATATCTGCCCCACTATCACTATCTTTTGGAAAAAAAAGGAAGGCCAAATTTTAAAAGCCCTGGAAAGAGCCTTTGATAACAAAGAACAAAGAGTATTCATTGATTCATTCACCCCATGTCTTAGTAAATTTGTGCTACTAAAGTAGATTACCACAGACTAAGTAACTTATAACAAACAAAAATCAAAAATGTATTGTTTTACTGTTTGAAAGGTTGGGATATCCTACATCAAGAGGCTGACATCTAATGAGGGCCTTCTTTTTTATCAGTTTGTGACAAAAGATGGCAGAGCAAGAGCCCACAAGAATGCAAGATGAAGTTAAGCTTTTTATTTTTTCAGACAAGTTCTCACTATGCATCCCAGGCTGACATTAACCTGGCAATCTTTCTGCTGTAGGAGTCTTGGGATTACAGGGATATACCACCTTGCCCGGCATGAGCTCACTTTTATAACAAATGTATTCTTTCAATGGTAAACCCACTCCTACTATAAAAGCCTGCTTCCAGGATAACTTCACCCTATTTGTAAGGGCAAAGCTCTTGTGGCCTAATCGTTTCTTAAATATCCCACCTCTTAACACTTTCACAATGGGGATTCAATTTCAATTCATAAACTTTGAGCAACACATTCAAACCACAGAATTTCACTGCTGGCCTCCAAAATTCATGTCCTTCTCATACACAAGATATGGTCATTCCATCCCAGTAGTCACAAAATCTTAACTCTCCCAGCATCAACTCCGAAGTCCACATTCCAGACTCTCATCTGAATCAGGCATGGGTGAGACTCAGGCTTCATTATTCCTGACACAGATTCTCCACACTTGTGGGCCTGTGATATCCAAACACATTCTGTGTTTCTAAAGTGCAATGGTGGGCAGGTGTGTGATAGAAATTCCCATTACAAAGGGGGAAAATGAATTAGAAGAAAGGAATAGTACATTGTAAATAAGTTCAATGGACAGAGGACATTAAATCTGAAGACTACAGAATAATCTTTCATTCCATGTGTCACCTCTTGGGCAATATGGAGCTTTGGTGTCCCAAATACTGGACAGTCTAGGCCTTGTGCTAGACTCAGCATACACACTAGTTTGCAGTACTTGGAGTCTCGTGCCTACAGCTCTCGTAATCTGGAGACTATTGGTTCAATAATTCTGGGGTTTCTAAGATAAGCATTTGCCCAATGGCTCCTTGGTCAGGGCTATCTACTATGGCCTACTGCCTGAGATAAGTTTCTGCCTCAGCCTCCAGCCCCCCACTTTGAAATCTGGATGGAGGCCTCCATGGCTGTACAGCTCAGCTCATGTACAATGAGCAGCTGCAGAGTAAAGCACCATATGGATGTCACTGAGTCTTACTGTTTGTCATATCTGAAATTGTGACACAAGCTGCACCTGCGAACTCCAGGCCACAGCTGAGGAATCCATGGGACTGCTGTACTGGGAAGTGGGAAGCACTCTCAAGGTTTCATGGGCCCTTCTGGAAAACTTGACTGCAAAGTCCTAACTTGTTTTGAAAATCACAGTAAAACCTTTGGAATCATTCTTCTGTTGTGTCAAAGAACAGCATTTAGCTTTTTTTTTTTTTTTTTTTTTTTCATATCAACGTCTTTATCGAGGAGTTGGTTTAGGTTCTCTCCCAAATTCAATTTTTTATTCTGTACGTGAGCAGGATGAGAGTTTCCCAAATCTTTATGCTGTACTTCCCTTTTGCTTATAAATGCTATCTTTAACTTTAACTTCAATTCTTTAACTTTAACATCTTTAACTTTAACTCTTCTTCCATTTTACACTTAGTCATCAAAAGAAGCCTTTGTGGCACATTTCCCTTCTATCAGTTAACCTAGTGCATCATTCTTAAGTTATGTCTTCCAGAAAGTCCTTTGGGTGTGGACAGAATTCTGCAACTGTACAAAAAGTATGACCTTGGGACTGGAGAGATGGCTCAGCTGTTAAGAGCACTGGCTGCTCTTGCAGAGGACATTGGTTTGGTTCTGAGAACCCACATGGTGGGTAAAAACTGTCCATAATTCCAGTTTCAGGGGACCCAACACCTTCATCTGACCCCTGTGGACAGTGCACAACACGGGTGTACTTACATACAAGCAGGCAGTACACTCATATACATAAGATAAAAATAATAAATACAAATTTTTAATTTAAAATTGTATTTATAAAAAAGAAAACCATGAATCATTGGTGAGAGAAATTTAAGAAGATACAAATAAGTGGAAAGATATTTCATATTCATGAATTAGAAGATTTAGTTTTTCTAAAATGTGCATGCTATCCAAAGCAACAAATTTTTTAAAAGTATGGACCTTTACTTCTATTACATTCTTCCTCATGTCTTCATGGAACCACATCAGAATGGCCCTTAATGTTTGTTTTTACCCAAACTCTTAATGCTCTTTTCATCTGAGCCCTCACCAGAACTGCCCTGAATTCATTGTTTTCTTTCTTTCTCCCCCTTCCTTCCTTCCTTCCTTCCTTCCTTCCTTCCTTCCTTCCTTCCTTCCTTCCTTCCTTCCTTTCTGAGATAATGTCTTCTAGGAGTTGATGTCAGATATCTGCATCAGGCTAGAATTGCACACTGCTGACTCAAAAAATCTGGTGACTCTGAAATAGCCTTGCCGCATGGCTCCACTAAGCACTGACCCGGGAGGGGCCATCTAGAGTAATTCTATGCCTTACAACAAGGCTGGCCTGAAACTCACTATGTAACACAGGCTAGCCTCAAATTCATGGACACGCACCTGCCTAAGCCTCTCAAGTGGAGTACTGGGATTATAGGCATGTACCGTCACACCTAGTGTGTGAATGCACCATTTATGACAATCTACACTTTCTCCAACTTGCTCTCCTACATTTTTCAAATTTCTGTTCATTACTAAATTACAATGGTGGTTGTACTTTTTCAGATATCGGTATAGAAACACTTCTCGGTGCCAATTCTCTCTTAGTTTGTTTTATGCGGCTGTAAAACATCACATACAAGGTTATTTTCTAATTAACAGATGTTCGTTGGCTTTCAGATCTAGAGGATGGGAACTCTTAGACCCACAGCCTAAAGTAGAAGCAAGAAGAGGCTTAACTCACTTTCATAACAGACCCACTTTCATGAAAACACATCCATTCTTTCCATAGCAACATTAATCCATTCATTCACACTCAAATGGCAAAAACCCCCAGCAAACTATTTACATACAGTGTAACCCATTATAATTAAGGCAGGACAAAGAGAACACCCACAGATACTGAGAAAGAACATCACAGAAAAAACTATGTGATAGTTTTTGAGGGTTAAGTAGCATTTTTTTTACCAGACAAGTAAAGTATGTGTAAAGAAAGAGGTGATGGTGATAATATATGACAGGGATGAAAGTGTAGCAGGCTTCTGTGGACTATGTAGCTGAGTGTGATGTTCAGGACACAGTAAGTAAGAGTTGAGCAATTATGGTAGAGGAAGAAGTAGAAGTGGTAAGGTATTATTGAGTGACAGTTCTGAGCCTAGAGGGAACTGATATTCAGGATTTATAACAACCTCATGATGTAGATGGTCAGTAAGCAGTTAGAAGTGACCTACAATATTAAGGAAGGTCATGTTGGGGTCTCTACAAAAATATTTTCTCCTCCTCCTTTGCCCCCTCCTCCTTCTTTCTCCCCTCCTCCTCCTCTTCCTATTCCAACAGTAATAGTAATTGAGTCTAGGACCTTGAACAGGATAGGTAAGAGTTCTACAATGTAGCTTTCTCTCCAGTTGGTAGTTCTCTTTATATATTCATTTATTTATTATGAAAGTGAAAGATAAACAGAGACAGAGAGAGACACACAGAGAGACAGAGACAGAGAGAGCTTGCTTCATAGCACATATGTGGAGGTCAAAGGACAACTTGCCAGACTAAGTTCTCACCTTCAACCACGTGGGTTCCAGGTTTTTGAATTCAGATCGTCAGACTTGGCAGCTAAGAACCTTACCCACTCAGCCATCTCGCCATCACACTAGCTGATATTTCTTTCGTACAGAACAACCTTCATAACTGAATACAAGTAGATTAATAGATTTACTATTACCAAGGTTTCTGTGTTGCTTGAACGTTTAGCCTAGCAATAAGATTTACGTCAGTCATTTAAGATATGCATACACTAGCACACACACTACTTTTCAGACGCTATTTTATAAGTTGCTCCCATATTTGTGTGTAAGGGATTTGTTAGGAACATACTCAGTAGAAGCATAGGAATATATTCAGTAGATTGTTGAGAAGAATGGAATATATTAACAGATCACCTAAATATAAAGGCTATAGCCACACATGTACCATGCCCCTCCCTGATCCATGTTGAACTACTCTAAGTCAGTTGAATTGAATGTATTCCCTTTGAAATCTGATTTCCATCAATTTCTTTAAAATGTGGTATATAATAATTGTAATTAACTCACCTCTTCCCCATATGTGTTCATCATCTTTGCTAATAATGTCAGATATCCTTAGATTAGAGAAGGAACATTTTTAATTATCTTTAGACTCCATAGAACACCTTCTTCATTAATTATCTTCTGAATCTATCTGATTCATCCATGGTCTCCCACACTATGATCTCATGCTAGTATGGATTTTATTGTGTGACCAGTTGTTTTTCTGAGCCTTCCATATGAGTGAATCAGTAAGGCAGACTAGCCCCACAATGAGGTTATATTAATCATTTATTTGTAAGTGGGCAAGGTCACTTTTCATGTCAGCTCTCCTAACATGTTAATTTTTAACACATTTCATACAAAATAACCTAAGGAAATCAGTTCAATATAGCCAAGGACCTGTGAGCAAATTTTTTTAAGAAAATTAGTAAGAATAAAAATGATTTCTTAATTTTATTTTAGTCCCAACCAAATAGGAGGGACCAGGGTCACTGCTACATGCTGTAGCCTGAGGAAAAAATTCAAGGTCGTGTTTATAAGAAGTGAGAGCCTAGAGTTTAACTTTGGAACTTGACCATCTTCAGTTTAAATTCCAGCTTTACCATTTGGTTGCTGTGTACCTTTAGTAGTTTTTGTTTTGAGTTTTGGTTTTGGTTTTGGTTTTTTAGCTTCACTGAGCTCAGGTTTCTATATTAGTCAGTCAAGGATTCAAAGTACCAACTTTGCGGAGTTGAGAGGAAAAAAGTAATGTATAAAAGTGGAAAATGCTGAGCATGGAGCCTGGCAGTGAATGAATATTTGTTAGGTGATAGTTATTAATGGTATCACTAGTCTATTTTAACGCCGAAAGAACACGCCGAAAGAACATAAAACTGTGAGACAGAATCCCAAGCTCTGTTCTTAACTGTACCTCTAATAAGGCAGAGGAATTGTCTCCTCTCTGGACCTCAAGAAACCTGATCTATAAATTGAGAAGTCTTGTTGAAGGATGGCTAATTGATAGCATGGGTTCCAGCACTCTTTTCTTCAACATCCATGGCAGACATCAATAAGCAGTCACAGCAGTCGTTCCTAATAAGCAAAACCATAGATCTCAAATCATTCTCAATACTGGGTACCAAATAGCATCTCTTCTTCAAAGTTGGCAAATGAAAAGAAACTTACTTGCCATCCCTCAGTTAAATGAGTTCAGATATATCTTTCAAAGCTAGCATGAGGTGGGTCTATGAAAGAAGTTCCCTCTGATAATGTTTGCAACTCAGCTGAGATGAAAGTTTCCAAGTACAGAGAGAGTTCCTGTATAATGAGATGTGAGCAAATAATTCAGCTTTGTGTGATGCACTAAGATCCACCTAGATTTACGTTTGTTTCCTCTGCTGTGTCTTAGCTCTGTGACCTCTGGCAAGTCACTTAACCTGAGCCCCAGTTTTCTTATTTGTGAAAGTGATTAGAAGATGTTTGTGTAACAGATGCTAATACAGGGGGAAATCGGCTGAAGGATGTATAGCAATCCTCTACACTGTCTTTGCAACTATTCTGTAAATCTAAAATTATGTTAAAATTGAAAGGATTATTAAAAACAGGCAGAAGGGGAACTTCCTTGAGGAACTGTGGGGAGTAAATGAAATAAGGTATGGGAATGTTCACAGTTTGGTTTCTTAATTTCCCCCCTCTGGACATCTCCCTTTACCTACACATTCAAACTTGTAGGACACCTGAAGAGTCAGGAGCTGTGTTTGCTTCACAATGCTGTCAGTAGGTTGACCGGCTTGGCAGCATTTCATTCAGAGCCTTGTTTTCTAGCTGAAGCCCTGAGGGCAAAAATGTCCCTTAAACCAACAAATGTCTCACACATGGCCAGAAAGCAAAACGGCCTGTATGTCTTTATTGACCTCTCCCTACACATGTTTCGGGGGGAATGTGGCATGCTCGGGGTGGAATAAGGGAACTGGGATAAAATCTAAATGCTGAAATATGCAGACAATAAAAGAAGCAGGATCATACTTCGCTCTCCACGCTCAAACTTAGAATTCTTTCACGTCTGCTCCATCATCATTCCTGTGGATAAAAGGACTATTTCAGAATGAACCTTGAGATATCCAAGTATGTTAGTAGGTGGGATGGAAGGAGGCAAGAGGAGACCAGTGATGTCCCAGGCTCTTTGCTCTCCAAATCCATCTCTTCCTTTTCCCTTCTCTGCTGTCTATTGAAACATAGAAAGGGGTGGGGCGAAGTGCCCTTTGTAGACCATTTCCCAGGCTCTGGCAGGTTTGGCTAATGGAAAGTACAGGTAAGACGTTGGAAAAAAGGACGAAAAGAGAAACCAAAGTATTGCTCTCTTTCCCTTTCTGCCTTGTGAAGTGTCCCTAGCAGGGACTGGGTCTCTGTTGTGACTGTGGGATTACTGACCAGGTTACTGTGGTCAGTATAAGAGTGGTAGCAGCTCCCTGCTGTGATGAATCCTGAGTTGTCCTCTTCCTGAAGCGGAAATTCTGCAGTTCTTTGTTGTAGTTGTTGTTTTGTTGTTTGTTTTTGTTTGCTTCTTTGTTTTTCGTTTTATGGGTCCTCTTTTGAAGTTGTCATTATTCGTTCTTTGAGATAGTGTCACACTATGCAGTGCTGGCTGGCCTGGAACTTGCTATGTTCACCAGAGTGGCCTAGAACTGACAGAGATCTGCCTGCCTCTGCCTCTTGAGTGCTGGAATTAAAGGCATGTACCACCACATCTGGCATGAAACTGCTGTTTTCTCATGGCCTGTGTGGGGAATTTCCAGAATTGAATCCCATCCCTCACCCACTGAAATATTCAGAAATTCTGTTTCCTCTGTTGGTCAACAGCACAGAATCCTTCCCACTAGTCAGTTTTCAATCTCAAACACAAAGCTTTCAGAGCCCTAAGTGGAAAATTTGGCTGGGAGATCAGGGCAAGTAGAAGAGCCCTGAGAAATGAGACATGGAAGTCAAGCTCAGGGAAGGCAGGTAGCTAAGGAGACATCTTAGAAACAGGGATGCAGCAGGTCAGAAAAGCAACTAAGCTAATCCTGCTGCTTCTTATGTTTGCCCTGGTCTGGCCTGTGAGTACACTAGGGCTCGTCTACCCTGATAGGGAACAAATAAGTGCCTAAAAAGAGGGGAGAGATAAAGGCCTCAGAATCCAGTCCAGGATCAAGGAAAGAAAAAGGAGGAAAAGCAGAGGAAAAGCAAGTCACTGTCCTGTCTTTAAGTTGAGGCTTTGGTAAAATCACTCAGAAGAAAAGAAACATAGGAGTCCAACTGATGCCATCAATCAGGCTATCCTAATGGACCATTATCAGACTGTCCTAGAAAAAGAATTTGCTTGAGACTAAATGGCAATGGCTTCAGTAGCAACAGAAACCATTCAGTACCATCCTTAAGACAGGAGTCCCTTCACTTAATTTCCTTGCAAATTGTGTTTGGGGCTATATAGGCCCAACCATAGTACTTGAGCTCCATTCATCAGCCACTAATTGACTGTGTGACCTTGTGCAAGGCACTTAATAGCTCTGTGTCTCCATTTTTCTTTGTAAAGCAGGGACAGAGGAGCCTGGCCCCCTGCTTACCTAAAAGGGTACATTGTGAGTACCCAGTTCACATCAAGCTGCAAGCCCAACTCTGAGTGGGTGCAAGAGCAGATGCTCACAAAATGCTTCCTGTGGGGGCTGGGGAAGATAGAAGGGTGGAGGGACTACAGTTCTGTGTTCAATAGCATGATTAGAAAGAAAGTCTTGTTAGTATACTTCGGGATAATAATAATTGTCAGTCTACACGAAAATATGCTCAACTTATTTAAGATACATATTGAGCATGTAAGAACAAATGACAGAATGTCTTTTATTTCTTTCAAAATATTAAGGCAAAGCTTAAAAGCTAAAAATAAATGGAGGTAGATTAAAACTAGCATGAAACATATTGGTCGTTGTTGAATACAGGCAATGGGTACATTAGGAGTCTATGATACTGTTGTACTGCAGTACTTTTTTTCATAATAATTTTTAAATCATACATTTTCAGGTCATATCTGGGTTTAATTCTATTTATTAAGACCCTAATATACATGATAAGTATACATGTGAAACCTTAAAATTTGACTCAGTGAGTTACAAAACACACAGGACCCCATTTCCCAAGTGGAAGAAAGACATTTAGCTGGGTGGAGTGATACTCAAGTCTAATTCCAGAACTCAGAAGCCTAAGTCAGGAGGATCACAACTTTAAGGTCAGCTTGTGTGTGTGTGTGTGTGTGTGTGTGTGTGTGTGTGTGTGAGAGAGAGAGAGAGAGAGAGAGAGAGAGATTATTTAGATAGTCTATGGCCAGAAAAATGTGAGAAGTATCCACTTTGCCTCCACATAGAAGGACATTCTGTGACTTTTGCCATTAAGCAGGCCTGAAGTCCTCCACAGGGTATATGACAAAAGCCAGGTGTGAGCTACATTCCTAGTGCCTGAGTCAACCCTCTTTCCCAGGAGATAGCAAAGCCTCCTTAGATCACAAGCCAATTTCCCCTTATCTCCCTCAACTGTCTCTTTTTCTCAGAGCTGCACAAGATTGTGTAATGGAAATCATGTGTCAAAAATTAGGCAGGTGTAAATTGAATCCAGGCTCTATCATCTATTAACACTGAGACTGAACAAGTCACGTCCAAGCTCTGAGCTCCCTGTCTTCTTCTGTAAAAGCATGACAAAATGGTCCTTTGCTCACTGGGTTATAAGGATTAATGAAGAATCATAGATAGATTACTTAACAGTGTCCAAAGTATAAGACTTTGTCCTCTAAAACCTAGGCACTACTGTTACTGAAGGACAAGAGAAGAAAAAGTCCATCTTCCTCCATGGTGAATTAAAAACAAGATATGAGCTGAAGTATCTTTGAGATACAGCCTGAGAGTTCAGCTTGAAGGTCTCGTCCTTTTGTATTGGCCCTGAGGTAAAAGGCCTGATTCACTTCCAGAGTCTAGAGATTTCTTAGAGGTGAAGGTTCTCTGGTGTGGAAGCCCCTAATATTTTAGAACAGACTCAAGATAGAAAGCCAGTAGGGAGCCTAAGCCATCTACTTCCAGGTGATTCCAACACAGCAATCCTGATGCAACCCCACACATTCCTCACCACTCATGCCAAATGCTTTACTTACATTAGTTGCCTAAAAGAAGCACTTGATGGCTAGGCATATATCTCAGTGCAGAGTGTTTGCTTATCATACACAAAACCCTCGGTTCTATCTGTAACACAGAAAAACCCCTTGAACTGAGCAGGTTCTTTAGCCCTATGAGTGTCCTTGGTCAAGAATCACCAGCTACTATTAAGACATGGTGACACATACCAGGAATATCAGCACTTTGGATGTTGAGACAGAATTGTCATGCCTTAGAAGTCAGCCTGGCCTACAGTAGGAAAAAGGGGGAAAAAGAGCTCCCTAGCTACCAACTCAGAATCTGTACTTAGAATTTTGGGATATCCCAAGTCTAGCAGGCAATCAGCTGAATGGCACAGGCCTCCAACTGCTCTGCACATACTGACTCTTCTCATAGAGAGTTGGCCAGTTCTCCCTGAAGGCCAAGGAACATGCCACAGGAGCAACCCTGGTGCAACAGTTCACAGATTCCACATTCTAGCTAAAGACAGAGAAACACAGAGAGATTAAGTGGGCCATGCACTGTGATCCAATGCCTTTTTTTTCTGTATTGTCTCTTGGTATAGTAGCAATGTGCCAAGCAGTTCCCAGGCTAGGGAGTGCCAAGAGGAAGATGAGGAAAGTACAAAGACCATCCCTACAAGAAGAATTCCCTTTTCCTAGAGCAGTGGAGTATGATTTGGCCATTGTTTTCAATGATGCAGAGAGAACTTTAGAAGCATGTGTGGCATGATGTGTTAAAGAACATGAGCCCAGGGAGGGAGAGAGGGCGGTTGGTGTGGTGATGCCTTGTTTCTGCTCTTCCTTACTATGTGAACTTGGACCCATTCACCTGTAAATGGAGATAAGAAATAATTGTATCTGCCACACAAGGTTGTTGTGAAGATCAAAGACAAAGATTAAGTACTTGGTACATAGTAATTTCTCAATATTCACAATGGCCAATGGGTGCCTGCTCTATGACCAGCACTTGGATACGCAGTTCACATGATTTTATTAATTTAGTCATCTGTATAAGTGAGGAAAAGCAAAGTTCATGGAAGTTAGCTGGCCCAAGATGACCCAGAAAATTAATGACAGTACCAGTATTTATTGTATCTTTGTATGTGTGGTATAATGTTTATGTGTTGTATGTGCATGTATGTGTGTATTACTGTTCATGTGTATGGATGTACCACATCGCCTGAGTGGAGGACAGAGGATAATCTCGAGTGCCAGTCCTCACCTTCCACTTTGAGTCAGAGTCTCTTTCTTGCTCACGTCTTCATATGTTAAGCTAGCTGGTCTGAGAACTTCAGGGGATTTCCTTATCTCTGCCTTCCATTTGTCCTCTAGGAGCACTGGGATGATGGTGCCCAGGTTTATGTGAGAGTCAAACTCAGATCTTCACACTTACAAGGAAAGGTCTCTAACCACTGAGCAATCTTCTCAGGACAGTATTTGTATTTAAACACAGGCATTCGCACTTCATGACCAAAGCACTTCTATTTTCACCATGCCCCCTGCTTTCATGGGACATGTGTACTCATAAGTGGCAGGCCTAGGAATCAAAGGACATTGTGTAAATGGTACAAATGTGACCTTAATACAATAAATCAGGCTTCTTTGAGGGCATGACCCATAAAGAAGTTTTAAGAGAAGGTGAAATCCTAGGCCCTTGGCTCTGATGCACATTGCTCTAGCTAGATGTTTCCGAATCCACTTATAGCCCCTTAAAGACCACAGCTCACACACTTAGTCACATACAAGTCTACCACCCAATCTTTCATTTTACCAATGCCTTCTTAGTGCTGCATAGCCTTCTTAATTTCACAGAACACACAGAAACTTGTATGTTTAAGTCTCAAAGGCCCTTACTGCCTAGGCCTCTCCCAGATCCTCTGAGATTTGAAATGATAAATATCATGGCACATCAATTGAGTCACTTTTCTCTAAACCACAAGGTCCTTCTATATAGTCTAGATACAATGATCTGACTACACATTTTCAATTCAATGCAGACTCCAAAGGTATTGCTGTACGGGTGCTCATGAAGGGATTGAATGCAAGATTTTTTAGCTCCTTAACAATTTTTGGTACTTAAGTATTTTACTATATTTGGAGTTTTAATATATTTTATTTATTATTTTTATTTTATGTGCATGAGTGTATTGCCTGCGTGTATGTGAGTGCACCTGTGTCATGCAATGCCATGGAGATCAGAAGAGGGTGTCAGATTCCCCTGCAACTGGAGTTAAGGATGGCTCGTAGCCACCATGTGGGTGCTAGGAATCGAACCCAGGTCTTCTGCAAGAGCAGTGAGTGCTCTTAACCACTGAGCCATCTCTCCAGTCCCATATTTTGGATTTTGGACCTATTTTCTTCTACCTATATTTGTAGCTGATAGATGAATAATTGCCTGACAATATAATAATGCCATTTTTAGTCACGTCATTTCAAATGTCTAATCAATATGAATTCATTTGTCATTCTTCCCTGTGAGCATGGATCATAATAAACTCATTCATGATTCATGAGAATGTAAAATATACTCTTATCGAAATTTCATTTTAACTCAGTTTTATTGGTCTTTGTAAATGAAACATTATCTGTTTCCTCTTCAGAACAGAAATCTCATTGGTAATGGTCCAGCAGAGGGGAAGAATAACAGTTTCCATATTTTTTTCAGTCTTTTACAAAATCAAGAGTAAAATTAGTCATGTCTGCATGATGCCAGAACATCTGGATGAATAAAAAGGAGAAGATGATATATTTCCGTGACTAGTCTCTTGGTCCATGTACCACTTGCCAATCTCTAGGTATTTGATGTGAGAAGGTTGACAGTATTTCCTTTTTATCCAATAGAAATCTTGTAAATTCCTGTCTCTGCCTGTTTCTCAGGCTTCAACTCCATGGCTTGACAGACCATTTTCGGGAATGACTTCTGCCATGATTTTCAAATTTTCATTTCATCAATAACACTTTAAACTTTGAAGTTCCTTCTCTCTACTTGTTTACATATTTTCAGGTTTCACAAAAGATTTCTATGCTAAAGCAATACTGGGGGGCTGCAGCAATGATGGCGGGATTGTGCTTACTTTAAGTAAGGGGAAAGAGAAATCATCCACTGTAGCACTTGTCAGAAAACTGTTTACTGTAGGTCGGTGTTTATTAATCCACACTCACCAGAGGCTGATGTGGTACTCCTGAGCATGACAGTTGGGGAAATAATGCTTGACCCATGAATTCGGCAGTCCAGGGCCCATGTGGCAGTCACATGCGCTCTTAATACACTACTCAACTGTAGCTCTGAATTGAGTTAATGGACAGTCACAGCCTCGATGTGAATGAGGAGCAAACCAAACCAGAGGATTTCATTCTATAACAACAAACCCCGCAAAGCTCAGTAGACACAATGAAAAGCAGCCCAGAAGAATAGCACTTTCAGGACATCTTTTAAAACTGCAGGTTAATAGAAAATAACCCAAAATTGTAGAAGGAAGGAAATAGGCAGGGAGAAAGGGCTTCAAAATGATTCTCTCCATTCTACATCCCAGAGTAAATCAGGCTCTTTTTGAAGTTGTGGCTACTCTGGATAACCATGGTTCCAGTTGAAAACAGTGAGTGGGAGACAACAACCAGCTGCTCTTCACCACCAAGGCTGGCTCAAAAGTGAATGATGGCCAACTCTCATGAGAAGGAAAGGCACACTACAGGGGTTTACAAGAGAGACTCAGAAAGCTGCTTTCTTTAGAAAAAAAAAATATGTATATGAATGTATTGCCTGCATGTAAGTAAACCTGTGTTGTGCAATGCCCACAGAGGTCGGAAGAGAGTGTCAGATCCCCTGGAACTTGAGTTAATGGATGGTTGTTAGCTCTTAACTGCTGAACCATCTCTCCAGTCTTGAAAGCTTCTTTCTTGACAGCCCTCAAGATCTATTGCTCCTCCTCCTCCCCTGCTCCTCCTCTTCCTCCTCTTCCTCTTCCTCCTCCTTTCCTGTTTTCTTTCTCTTCTGCTTTTTGTTTTTTTAAAATAGGGTCTAGCTACATAGCCCATAGCTCAAATTTGTGATACTCCTGCCTCAGTCTCCCAAGTGCTGGGTTGGGCAATGGATGGGCACACATTACCACTCTTTGTTTCAATTCATCTTCTTTTTTAAAACTTAGACTCAAGTTTTTTGTTTTTTAAAATATTTTGGATTAATTATTTGAGAATTTGCTATAATGTATTGTGATCATAGTCACACACGATCATATACCTGATCTATCACTACCTTCCTACCCAACCAACTTCATGTCCTCTTTTTTAAAAGCCCATTGTGTCCAATTTGTGTTGCCCAAATGCTCTTCAAGGCCATTCCCTGGAGCACGGTCGATCTACCAGGGTTCACACCCTTAAAGACAATTTAGCCACTACATCTCAGCACCTCCTGAAGTTAGTCATGGCCTAAAAACTCAACAGAACTATTTTTCTTGTTCTGTATGACAGCAGATGTGATTTTTATTTAACACTGTGTTTTTCTAGCCCCTTTGGACATGTTCAGTTCACATAGACTCAAGATTCCCCTGAGATCTGATTTTATGATAAAAGATAAAAAGCTACTTCTGAATTCCCACTTCTCAAATATTTTAGCTAAAAATAATACTGATGTTTTTCTTGTCATTCCCTGTAATCAAATAGGTAATCAGAGTTATTAGAATTCAGATACTCTCTCCAATTTAGGTTAGCTTGATTTTCAATATTTAGGCTTTACAATGGTGCAAATATTATACAAAGTCAGTAGAAGCCATACTATAAGCTTTATATTTTGAATTTTGGTCTTTTTCCAGGCTAGTTATATGTACACTGATACATGCTTGGCATTAGCGGCAGCACGCTGCAGTTCCCAGTCAGCTACATGATCAAGAAGAGAAACAAGTGACACTACAGTGTCCTGTGTTGCTAAGCTACAGTGTTTTGGGTAGGTTGGCTGTCTTCAATGTGTTTATGACATATTTTCAACTTACACTGGGTTGAGTGATATTGGAACCTCATTGTAAGTTGAAGAGCCTCTGTGTTTATGTGCCTCCTAGGGATTCAGAAAGCATTCATTGAATTTTAAAAGTGTTTGGTTTCTTTTTAAACAGTTGTTTAATGCAAGCATGTAATTTATGTGAATAACAATGTAGATGATTTTTAACAATATACAACTTACAATGTTTCTCTGTTGGTTCCAGTTCCTATTTTGTTCAAGAGAAAAATGGTTAAACATACTTCACGTACTCTGTAGTAAACAAACAAACTGACTCAGTGTCCTTGGTGATGCATAATTTCTCTGAGTGCCAGGAATCAAATAAACACAGGATGTGTCTGCTTCTTTGCCTTTTCATTCTATAACTTATCTGTGTTTTTTGTTTCTTTCCTTCCTTTCCCTCTTCCTTTTTCCTTACCTCCGTTCCTAAACTCTCAGCATAAGACTTCTCACCTTTTTGATTTGGAAGACAGAATATCCCTATGGCATGTTTTAAAAATATGCTGTGCTTGATTTTTTTTGACTAGTTGTCACCATTTGAAAAAGAATAACATGATTTTTTCAAAGTCACATTTATCTTTATGCAAGCAAGTCAAATTGTGACCAAATCGAATGGTCCAGTGCTACTTCCATTACTATAAGGATCCTCACTCATTGATAGACTAGCATTCAGGATATAAAGAAATGAAGATTTCCCAATTCATGTTCTACAGAAAACTAGCTGTCAATAAGGGATGATTGGCCAGCTAAGTTGGAATACGTTTCCTAACAAATAAAATGGTGAACATTCTGTCTTTTTGTGGAGGTTAGGAATACATTCTTAACATGTCAAAGGCTTGGAGAGGACTTGCAGTAAAGAACTCTACAATGTTAATTTAAAATATTCCCACTTCTTTCACTGTGAATACTTTTTCTTACCCCACTGAATGCCTGTTAACTTCATGACAGGTCTCTAGTGAACAATTCAGGAAATACTAGTAAAATAAATCAGGAACACGGGAATCAAACTATATTTACTATGCTCTGGACCCTGCCCTCAAATCAAAAGAGGGTTCCTTTGGCAAACATATCACTTGTTTTCCTTTGGTATATTTAATTTAGTATAAAACAATGTTGAGTTGAGAATCAGAAAACATAGGTTTTGGGTAATATTCTACAAAAGAAGGGCGATAACATCATACATTTCCAAAGCCAGGAAATGGAAACAGATGTACGCTTGAATTACCTTTCATTTTATTCTAGGAAGTCTCTGTCCTCAAGTACAGGCAGAAATGAAATTGACCATGATCCTGGAGAGTCAATGCTCCATCCAAGAGTTGCCAAATCTTTTGTTATTTTTAGAAAACATGGAAATCAACATGAAAATTTGACCATTAAATTTTTTTTCAGCTAATTCTCTTCTTTTAATTGAGCCAAATTAAATAGGTCTGTGAGCCAGATGTAACTGGTTACATTGCTAATTGGTAACCTCTGCACTAGACAGAGACCACAAAAGTACTCATAGGAAGGTGGGACGATGAGGATTTCTGCACAAGTTGAAATTCAATAATTCTATCAATTTAATCATTAAGGCACCTCATCTCCTACAGAGTCAATATTTTTTTTCTCTCCAAGTCTTTGTTTAGAATTTCACAGGCATGGCTGCAGTCAATTACAGCTGCTTAGATCCCTCTTCCTTATAGTTTTTCCTGACCACCCCATCCCCAAGTGCTCTCTGTCTCATCGAGTTCCCATGGCAAGTAGCTCCTGTGCAATTCATTTGGCAATTAATCAAACAGTGCCTTGTGTCATCTTTTCTATTGTGGTCTTGGACTGCTATTTAAGCATGCTATAATTACTTAAGTTTCCACATGTTTGCATCTTATTTTCTTTCTGACTTAGTAAGCTCTTTGAGGATAGATGCCAGAACTTATTCCCCACAGTGCCTGGCACAGACTGCCAGCTAGATCTGTTCTGGATTTAATTTCAAAGAAGAGTGGTAGACCAAGGGATTGTACCTAAGGACATCATCTGACTGATTTTTTTTTATATTTCAACCTTTCTGATTCTCTCCTCTTTATCATATGTGAACTTGTAAATTTTTACTTAATAACAACTTCATGAAAGTTAAAAGACAATAAGAATATTTGAAACTATTAACCAAACTATATCTGACATAGGATTTATATTCAGAATACAATAATTATTAAAGCTCAATCATAAAAAGAGATAAGCAGCTCAATTGAAAATTGGACAAAGGATTTGAATAGACATTTCTCCAAAGAAGACGTGAGAATAGCTAATAAGCACAGAAGTTATGCTCAACCTCATTAGTCTTCTGGGAAATAAAAATCAAAACCACAATGGGATACTACTTCACACCTGGTAGGATCCAGGGCGAAGAAATGAAAAAATGGAGCATTGACTCCCACGACTGGATGGAATGTAAACAGCCTGTTTAGAGAACAGTTTGGCAGAACTTCAAGCCATTAAACACAATGCTACCATATGATCCAGCAATTTGATTTCTGGGTATACACCCAAAGAACTGAAATCATATCTTTTTCAAAATTTATTTATTTATTTTTATTTTATGTGTATGAGTGTATTGCCTGCATGTATGTAAGTGCACTCATGTCATACAACGTCTGTGGAGGACAGAGAGAATGTCGGATCTCCTGGAACTGGAGTTACAGACAATTGTTAGCCGCCATAGGAGTGCTAGAATTTGAACCCCAGTCTTCTGCAAGAGCAGCCAGTGCTCTTAATCGCTGAGCCATATCTCCAGCCCACTGAAAACACATCTTCACTAAAAACTTGTAAAGGAATGTTCTTAGCAAAATTATTCATAATAGTCATAAAACTAAAAACAACCCAAATGCTAATTAGTTTATGATTGGCTAAACAAAATGTGATATATGCATACAATGGATTATCATTCAGCCATGAAAGGGAAGTTCTGAGATGTAGTAGAAGATAGCTAAACATTAAAAATGCTGTGCTAAGTGAAAGAAGCTAGTCGTAAGATGCCATCTGTTGTATGCCCAAAAGAGGAAATTCTACAGCAATAGAAAGTAGATTAGTGGTTACTTGGGACTGGCATGGCATGGTAAAACCCCAAGATGAGAATAGTCATCAATGGATAAAAAAGTTCCTTTTTGGAGTGATGATGATATTATTCTAGGATCAGAATGTGGTGATGGTTGCACAAACCTATAAATATGCTAAGAGCAACTGAATCATATACTTTAAAATGGATAAATCTTATGGCTTTCTGCTATTGAATTATGTTTCAATAAAGCTATCAATACAGCTGTTAAGATAAAAATATATAGGGTTAATATTTGGATTACACCTACTATGTGCCAGACACCCTTCTAAGTGTTCTACTCAATATTATCATTACCAAGAGTCTATGTCAATATTTTTACTGGTCCTATTTGACAGGAGGAGAAATTAAAGCACACAAAAATTAAGTGATTTATCCAAGAACCTTCTGCTGATAAGTGGCAGAATTAAGCTTCCAACCCAGGCAATCTGGGTCTAGAGTTTGATACTCAACCTTATGTTATATTGGACCTAAGTAGCATTTTCTCTATTGTTCCTCTGAAGCCATAATGGAAAGAGTCTCGGGCTTTCAATAAGTCTTTTCTGCACTGATGCAGAGTACACATGAGGTAAATATAAGAAAAGTTAATTATTAAAATAGAAGAAGAATCAGAAGTAGAAATAGGGCTAGCTTCCTAAATACTTGGGGTTTTCAGTAATTGTCAGACACTTTCCTCTGCTCATCACAGGAAGTGTATGGACCTGGTGCTTAGTATGAGAAGCGCTGAGTCCAATGAGCTATAGTGGGGGCTAGGGCAATCCTTGCGTAAGAACAGTTCCTGCAGTGACTAAGCTGGCCACGTCTGTTGCTTCCTTTGTGATGGTGCCCTGGTTCAGAGTGACCTATAAGCAGAATGAACATGATTCACCTTTTCTGCTGGATTCCTAGGAGTCAATCTTCCTGGCTCCTCTTGACTCCCAAGTTTTTTTTTTTTTTTAGGGTAGATGAGTTCATTGAAGTGCAATATTCTTTTTTCCTTTTTCATTTTTTTCTGTGTATGTACGTATGTTTTGCATGTGTGTGGGCACACATGAGAATGAATGAGCATGCAGGTGTGTGTATGTGCACACGTAGTCTCAAGGTTGATGTCAGGAATCATGATCAGTTGCTTCTCTACCTTATTTATTGAGGCAAGGTCTCTCAATAAAACCCAGAGCTGCAGATATGGCTAGTTTCCTAGCCAGCCTGCTGTGGGGAGGCCTGTCTCTACCTACCAATGCTGGAATTACAAGCGAGCCACCATGCCCATCCAGCATTTTTGTGGGTTCTGGAGATCCAAATTTTCAGTCTTTATATTTGGGCAGCAAGCACTCCTATCTATCTCCCCAGCCACAAATGCAAGAATATGTTAATCTAGCTGCAAAGGGAATCTGATTTGCTCATAATATCCATTTACAATGGATCTATCATGCGCTAGGCTTTACGAGCACTAATTTATGTAATCTTTAAAAACATCCATACGAGATAGATACTACTATTATTATCCTCATTTTCCAGATGAGAAGACTTATGCTTGAACGGAATCAAGATCTGAACCCAAATCTCTCAGATCAGACTCCATTGATTTTTTTTTTACTGTTGTATTTAATGATTCCACACTTACACAAGACAGCATGAAAGGGAGGATAATGCACGTGCTCCGTAATCAAAACACTTGCAAGTCAGCTGAGGAGAAAAGATATAAATACAGTAAAAGTTACAAAATACTATAATGGTATAATAATAGTATGATAATAATACAAGTACAATAGGTATACAAATACATTTATGCATACAGTAGCAATAAAACAATAGATAATATTTAATATTTATTAACACCTACAATGACAGCCCATTCTAAAGACTTTAGAATAATTATTTCATTCACACACTATGAAAGGTAAGGAAACTGAAGCTAAAAGAAGTAAAGCATTTGGTCTAGTACCATATAGTTTATTAGTGGCAGGGTCAGGACTCAAACTGAGGCATTCTGCCTCAAGAGCCCATCTCCTAAGTAATTACGTTGCATTATCATAGTAAGTATTATCCTATAATAACAATATGAATATATTACAGGAGCAGTAAAGAGGATGGCATTAATTCTCTGTGAGGTAATCTGGAAAGTGTTTCCACAGTACACAACATGTAAATTCCTATGTATAGGAATTACTGGCAAGATAAGAAGAATAAGTGTGTTCTAAGCAGAAGGTGCAGCGTGGATGTGAACCTTTTCAAAGGCCTGGTTTATCTAAAGAATGTTGAAAGTTCAGCATGACTGGAGTCTAGAGCATAGTAGGATTATGAAGGGTGGGGGAAGTGGTGAAGGGCTGGTGTAGTTAGCTGGGTAATTATAGAGAAAAAAAACATGTACAATAGAAGAATTCACAAAAATGCGCTTTAATGCGCTGCCTACTGCAAGATTTTTATCCCCCTTTACTTACCTCTGCCTTTGTAAAAGGTTGCCTTCCTTTTTCTACATATCGGAAATGAGATTTGCTAGGCAAGGATAAGAAAAAGTTCTTGGCATAAGAGACTGGCATTTGAGGATGAAGTTTCAGAAAGCAGGTGGACTATGGTGAGAAGGAAGGCTGTAATGTGACAGTCTCCTGGGAGCATGACCCTTAGAGATTCCGTTGAGAGAGTGATTGCTAAGCTTTTCCAATCTACACTTAGCCTTTGGTGCTGAGATTAGAAGGAAGAATGTATTATTTGACTCATTTTCAAGAGTTTCTCAACTGGGCATGGTGGCATGTACCTTCACGCCAGCACTCAGGAGGCAGAAGCAGGTTGATCTCTGGGACTCTGAGGCTAGCCTAATCTACATAGTGAGTTCCAGGCCAGCCAGTGCTACATAGTAGGACTCTGTCTCAAAACACACACACACACACACACACACACACACACACACACACACACACGAACACACCAAAAAATACCTTTATAAGATCCAGGTGGTCCCAGATCCCAGAAGAGAGGCAGGTGGGTTTCTGTGAGATCAAGGCCAACCTGGTCTTCATAGTGAGTTCTAAGCCAGCTGGGGCTACAGAGGAACCCTGTCTCCAAAGAAAGAGTTTCTTATGCCAAACCTAGTTCTTCCTCCAGGTTCTCAAGTGCCCTTTGTTTGCTTTGCCCCTACATTGTTCAGAGCTAAGGAAGTTCCAACCACTTCAGTATGCGTTGGGCCACCAGAGAAGGTTTATTAGCAAGAAAATACTAGGAGACTCAATCTTAACACACATTGAAGCCCAAAGCTAGAGGTATTGGGGAACTTGGGCCAAAAAACATGATCTGGGAGAGGAAGGCTATGCTATTTAACATGAAGATCCTGTCCTCAGGAGTAAAGAGAAGAATCTTGACTCGGGATACCCTATGGAATAGACTCCCAAGAACATGACAAAAATTTGAATTTAGAGGAAGGAAGAGAGAGAATTGTCCATAAGATAGTCAAGTTTGGCAAACTAATCACCAGTAGGAATTTAATTAACAATCCTCGTCTGCATTTGGTGTGACCTTTTGGAATGCCAGTGAGCTAGGCTTATTTGTCTGGCTGGGTTGGCACATCAAAACCAGCTATGTGCTTTAGCTTCCCTTCCTGCTTCCCTTGTATTTTTCCTCCTTTAGTGTAATCTTTAATTCCATGGTTCTCCCCTAACTCCTGTTTTAGTTTTCTTCCTGCTTTTATACGAAAGGGAATCAGCAAATCTGAAAGTGTCATTTCCATAACCTTCATGCATGCCTCTCAGATCCTAGCTGCTTTTGTTTCTTGTTATTGAGGGCAGTGTTTTGGGTGGTTTTTTCCTTTATTATTGGGACATTGCTTACACTGTTTAATAAAGTTCATCATGACCCACTGTGCTCTTTATTCTCAGACTTGTGCATAATTATCTTGTCTTTGTGTGTGGTTTGTTTCTTCTGTGCTTTTTTTTCCAATGTGGCCTTCTAAATTTTCATTGAAGTGTTTGAAAACAAAGAATTCTGACCAAAGCTTAAGCTTGGGGTGAATAAAAAAATCTTAGTAAAGAGTTAGTTTTTTTTTTAAGACTATCAACAGCAGAGAAGAATGATGGGTTTAGACCTGGTTCAAATTAATCTTCATAAAGTACATCTTTGATTATGTTGGCCCACTACAAAACCTTTCATTGTCCCTTCAGGCCAATGGAAAGGAGGTCATCTGTCTAAACCTTACATGTTCTTGTGTGTTACAACATTAACTCTTACTACTTTCTGGTAAGTAGCTGTACTTGCTCATGTCTACACCTTTATTCATATTCGCCAGTCTCCCATCCTGTCTTAGCCCATGTGCTGCAATGGCAAATACTCCTTGTGTCTAGGAGGCATACTGGTGATAACACGTCACAGAGACTTACCCTTACTGATTGAGCAGTCAAGTCACTTGAGATTCAATTTCCTTATCTGTCAGTGAGGACCATAATGATCTCAACTCAAAACTTCAGTGAGAAAAGAATTATGTGTCATATATAACTATATCTATGTAGTTATAAAAATCACCCAAAGTCATCTATGCATTTCAAATGATAAACCCCTGGATTTTAATTCATTAGTATTGGGAAATAAATCTAAATGAAAAATGATATGTTTTCTTCCTGATTTAGCATTGCTTTCCCTATTCTTTGAGAATATCTTTCACATGTGCATATACATGTGGTAGAGAGTGGGTGGGTGTTGAAGGAGGGCCAGTGAAGATTTAATTGAGTGATACATTTTTAAAGGAGTCAAGAAAATATTTGTTTTCCAAGTAAGTAAAATAAAGTGTATAAGAAGTGGGGCTATTTTAAAGAAGACTCAGAATAAACCCAGAATGGGGAATGGGACTGTACAGAAAGCCATCAGGGGCTACAGTGTTCTCTAGGTTTGATGGCGCAACTCATCATTGAAGGAAATCTCTTTTTAAAAAGGTGACAATCCCACAAAAGTCTTCTGTAATTTACAATTTAAAGAAGAGCTGAAAGCAGAACTCTTTTTATTTCTTTTTCTGCCCCTCACAGAGAAAGAGTTACTATTAGACGAAAATCAGAATTCTACTGAAACATTACTAAGGAAGTAGGCTGAGGAAAGGCTCTCCCTAAAAGCTATGATAGAGATGGAAAACAATCAAGACTGGAACACTAGAAAGCAATTCAAAAGTACAGTGAAAGGGGGTAGGGTAGTATGAGACAGAGGATTGTGAAAGAGCAAGCCTGTTGTTAAGGGAAAACCAGGGTGGGGCTTCCAAACTTCATCTGAGTGGTGAGAAAAATAATGGGAACAGAGAGGCAAAGTGAGCAGGGTCCCTGGAGAGGTCTGTGCTCCTCTAGACTATCAAAGCCACCAAAGGGGGAAAACAGCTGTCATTTCAGTGACTCTAAGGAACAATCAAATACACCCTCCCAAAGAAGTCACAAGAGGGATTTGAGTAGCTCCCAGGACACACCCAACTGGCAGTTGATTGATAGTTTTAGACCAATACCCACCACGGAGTCTTCATTAAGTAATCATTATTGGCAGAAATGATATATTGCCTGGGGGAACTATATTTTCCTCAATCCTTGTTATTATACAATTCAATAAAATATACATAATACTGAAACACTGATATATATCCTACATCCTGATTTCTCAGACAAGGTCATTCATTCATTTACTAAGCACTCACTGTGCAGTGTGTCAGGCAGAACCACTCATGTCTGTCTTATCCACAAAGCTATGGATTTCTCTTTAGCATTTTAACCTTCCACAGACGCTTAGTGTCAGTTTCATCATTCTCAATATTTACCTTTTATACTGTCTGACTAATGGTCATTCATGAATGCCAGGATTACTTAAAGACCAGTGGGTTCAGAGTCAGTACCTAGGAATACAGAGACGACAAGGCATGACCTTTGCCCTTGATCTTTTCACTAAGTATAAAGTCACTGCCTCATAGTGTTTAAGAGCCAAAACTGGAGCTGGGAAAAGATTAAGTGACTTCTAATCCCAGATCTGCCTTGGTTTATTACTACATGTGTATTCTCAAAATATTACCTAATTTCTCCATGAGTTCATTTCCTTAGGCACCATAAGGATTAAGGAAGGTAATGATAACAAGTATTTATATACTGCTTACTACAGGCCAGACACACGTCTAAGTCCATCATATATGCTAGCTCTTTAATCCAGAGTGGCAATTCCCAGAGCATGGCTCAGGGACACCTTAGAGCATTGGAGTCAAAATGTTTTCAGAAAAACACTAAGATTGTGCTGTCGAGATAGCTCAGTGGAAAAAGATGCCTGCTGCTAAGCATGACGACCTGCACTCTATCCCTGAGACCTACATGGTGAAAGACCTACTGAACCTCTCCCACGCATGCTGTGGCACACACACACACACACACACACACACACACACACAAGAGAAATCAAATGTAAATAAATAAAAGCATTAAGAACTATTGTGTTTGTTTCCCTCTCATCCTCTCACAAGTGTCCAGCAGAGTTTCCAAGAGGTTGCAGGAGGTGTGATATTATAATAGCTTGAATACAGAAGCAGGCATCAAAATCCAGCTATCTTCTCTGGATCCTTATACTGAAGAGGTTTTTAAAAATAGAAAGCAATGCTATTCTTCTCATTGCATTAGGGAGGTGTTGAAAAATAACATTTTTTTCTTTTAAAATATGTTTATTATCATATACAGTGAGTTTATTACTTAGTACATTAATGACTATATAATGTATCTCATTTTCAAATTAAAACAATAAATATTTACAGATGAGTCATAAAGAAATCCTCTTGAAGGTATTCAATTATTTTGTAAAGGTGTAAATATGCAAGCATGTAAAGATTGTGAAGCCAAAATATTTAAGTACATATAATATACCTAATACCCAGAAAGCATTTAGCACAATGTCTGGTACATAGTAAGTACTAAACATATGTGTAAGGTAATGTTTATTATGTGAATAATATAAATGTTAAGTGTTGATGCTACAGAAATTCACACTAAAGAAAGTTTCTATCTAGTTGAAGTGTCCTGTTGAGTGGAGCTGATTCAAAGTGGAAGAAACAGCACAGAGTCTCCTCTGGAAACAAGGACTGGTCATGTTTGGCTCAAGCTAAAACCATATGCAGAAAAGGAACAGAAAAAGCTTGCTGGTTCTTTAAACATGGAGGCTCTCGAATGCCAACCTGAAGAGTTTATGTATTACTCCTTATGAATCTTTAGACAAGAGCTATGATTTAGACATATTATCAGTAGCTGTGTTTAGGATAGTTTGGAGAGGAGACTAAGCTTTGAGCAACTTGTTAGGACCGTATAGCAACGTCCAGGAGAGAGGAACTGAAGAGCTGAACTAGTGGAGTGACACAAGGAATAGAGAAGAAAGAGGTGAAAGATGAATATGTATTAGAATGGGTAATTATGCAATAAAATTCCATGATCTACTTTGTTTCTTCCTCCAATTTCAAAACCTTCCCACCACCAGAAGTAGATAATAATGGAAATATTTCATATTTATGGTACCAAACCGAGATTCATAGGCTGAAACACTGGACATGATAAGGATTAAAATATCAAGATGAATTTCCACAAGGAAACACGGATATTGATATAGACAAAAGTGAGGAAACATTGGTGGTAGAGAGAGATACTAAAATTTCAAACTGTCTGTACAACCTTAAAAACATGTGTGCAGATGTATGGATGATGCAACCTAGTGGAAATAGAAGTTATGAGATGAGCCCAAGGCCAAATAAAAAAAAGCATCATTTTTCAAACAAAAGCAAAAGAAATGTTCCACCCATCCTGAATAAAAACTGCAATGCAGCACATGGCTATAAGAGGGTGGGGGAATTAGTACATTACAGTTACAGACTTTTTTGCTTGGTTAATTAAAGCTTTGATTTGGTTGTGCTTTTATTATTATTTAAAGGGGAGGAAAAGAAGCCCAGCTAGTCAGTGATTTACTGCAATGTTCCTTTGGTTCTCACATCATTCTTTCTGTACTGTACGAGGGAAAATGAAGTTCTTAGAAGACTGTGGATATCTGTGCTCCACTATGCAGTCTATTTCACAGAATTGTAAAGACAGGATAGGGGGTCTTTCAGACAAACAAAGGTGTTAACATTATTGTTATTTCAAGTAGCTACTACATATAGCTCTGCTGGTCCGGGAGTGAGTTTTATTCTTAGTTCTCATTCTGTGAAAAGTCAGTGTAGGAAAAACATTTTCCTGGTAGAATTCCAAGGTAGGGTTTAAATTGTTCTCTCCTGTGAGGGAGTGTGTTGCAGACTAACGGATTCCATTCTCCTTGAAGTTTTAGTACTATCTACTAGAGGATTCCTTCCACTTTCACTCACTGCCCTCTTACCAGCACTGTGCTGTACTCAGAAGAATAGAGTGTAAAGGATTTTCAGTGTTCCCTAGGACAGACTAGTGTCGGTACTATGCTTTGAATATGGTTTGTCCCCTCCCAAACTCATGTGGATATTTGATTGTTGTTGTAACAGTGTCTGGAGGTAAGGCCTAGGGACAAATATTTGGACAATGGAGCAAGAGTTCTTATGAATGGCTTAATGTCTTCCTAGTGAAAATGTGTTAGCTGTCTTTTACGCTTGCCTGCTAGCTCTGCCACTTCCTTCCGTACTAACAAACAACATGAGCTCCTCCACCAGATGCCAGCACCATACTCTTGGACTTCCCAGCCTCTAGACCTATGAACCAGACTAAAGCACTTTTTTTTTTGGTCTTTTAGTGACAGGGTCTCCCTGTAGCCCTAGCTGGCCTGGAACTATGTAGACCAGGCTAGCCTTGAACTCACAGAGATCTGCCTGCAGAGTGCTAGGATTAAAGGTGAGCACCACCACGCCCGGCAAGACTAAAGCACTTTTATTTGTAAATTGCCCACTCTCCAGTGTTATAGCAACAAATTATGGGCTAAAACAGCTATTGGGGAAAGCTGTCCTCTGAGACTTGGCAATGTGGTTGCCATCCTGAACTCTCAGTAGTTGTGTTTACCCACCCGAGGCCTGAACACGATTGGGTCTATTAACTTTCTGTCATGGGGTGGGTTTCATGAAGCCACACCCATTCCTGAGGGTGTAGAGACAGTTAAAGGTTACTGTCCTGGGATTTTTCTTACACATGCTTCCTTAAGCAGCACTTATGCATGCTCCTGTAAGTAACCCCAATCAAACTCATTGGTTCGGCAAGCTAGACTTCAGTAACATTTCCTTTGCTCTGTCGTCGCCCATTTTTTTAAAAATATAATAACGACATGATTGGAAGAAGCATTTCATTATCGCTTTAACATATTCAGTAACAATTTCCAGAGCAAGGATGCATCTCTTTCAAAGTGGCTGTAAATTTTTAAGTTCACAGTTTAATTAATAAAGTTATACAATATTGAACTCAGTCTAAACCCTGTAGGACATAAAATTGAATGAGTTTTTACCTTTTAAAGAAGATCTCCATTTTAAGATATGCTGTTTCCTACATTTTTAATGCTACTAACACTTAGATGTTTGCACATGTGTCCTTAACCTCTATGTATCTGATTATTACTAGTCACAGTCGGTTACACTGAAACCCTTGATAACTGAGTATGGATATAAAGTCATCAGGTAGATTTCAATGGTAATGTTTACCACCTCTACTAATTAACATAAAGTAAATGTTTTGCTTTCTCCTCAAATACAAACTTTTTAAAAATTTGTTGATTTTTGTGTGTGTGTATATATCATACAGAACATCCCAAACAATCTTATTCATCTATATACTGACTTACCAAATGGCACCCTCCTATAGCCCTCCCATCCCCCACTGGAGCCTATATGCTCTGTCATCCCTGTTACTGTCCACGGTGCTGTCGGCACCCCAGCCATTCCCCAGTGCTTGTCTACCCGCTGAATCTAGTCACCCTATCTAGAGATCCTTGTTTTAGGAAGATCAGATGTTCCTCATCTAGCAGCAATCAGTTGTCAATATTCCTTTAGATAAGATTGGGGTCTACTGTTCATTTTCCCAGTTCTATGCTGGGTTACTGTCTGGGAATCTTTTGGACCACCCTGGCCAATAACTCAAAGAAGGTATTTCCTGTCTGGCATCGTTTCTTGTTATGTAGCCTTTAGCTATACATATGGACTCTTAAAAATTGTATTGGCCCCATTAATCTTTGGTTATACTTTCCTTTTGGCTGTTTAAGACCCTACAATTGGCCCAGGTAAACCAATTTATTTTTACTCTTAAGGTCGTTTGAGGATTTGTTCCTCAGGGGTAACACGGGCTTGGGAGGAGCCCCTGGCTCCATTTTTTTACCAGCTCCATGTATGTGAAGATAAGTCAAAGGTCCGGCAAGACCATGGCTAGCTTCGCTCGGAAGCATGGAGGAAATGTTTCCTCTGTGTTGAGCTGACTCTGTAGACTGGATACTGGTTCAAGTCCATCTCATGGGTTTTCCACGGCCTCCTTGATCAAGAGGAGAGGTGACTCATCGCAGTTACAGGACATTTTGAGAGATGCTCATAGTCCCCTGGAACTTAGTCAGTCTAGGAGGGAAAGGAGTAAAAGTGTCCTTTATGTCCCTCTGACAAATTAGTATAGGCCTCATAGTATGGCTGTTAAATATCCAAGAAGGTTAGTTCTACCAGTCTGGTACTCTTAATTACCATGTGCCATGTAGATAAAACTTGGGCAAAGACCAAACATTCTCAGATACACCTTGCATAAACATATATTAAATTCTTTGATCTAGTTGTATGTATAATTTGTCAGTAGGTTGTTGGACTAATATGATTCCCCCTGGTTGTTTCAAACTAGCTAGGCATTATTTATCTCTCACATTGTCTAACCCTTCCACCATGGTTTCTCCTAAGGTGCCCCCATTTTTCCCATTTCTCCTTTAATAATACCCTTCTCCTATGGTCCCACCACTCTTGAGCTCCTTCTTTTCCTTTATCCCCAAGGTTCCTTGTATAACCTTCCCTCCCCACTTTCCTTAAAATAACCCCATTTTTATCCACATCTCCCTTTTTAACACCTGTTTCCTACTGTTCTTCTCTTTCAGATTCTTTTCCTTTACCTCCCTGGTTCCTTTTCATTATCCTGGTTCCTGTAGTTATG
>NW_008355642.1:1616420-1627366 GCF_000622305.1 Nannospalax galili
TAAGTATAAAAGTTTAGTTCCATCCATTTACCTGAAAATTCCATGATTTCATCTTTGTTTACTGCTGAGTGAAACTCCATAATATAAATGAACCACATTTTCATTATCCACTTGTCAGCTGAGGGACACTTATGTTGCTTCCATCTCTTGTCTATTGTGAAAAGAGCAGCAACAAACATGGATGTACAAGTGTTGCTGCAATAGGATGAGTTCATTGGGTATATGCCAAGGATCAGTATAATTGGTTCAAATGGTAGGAATGGTAGATTCATTTGTAGTTTTTTTTAAGACTTCTCCATACTGCTTTCCATAGGGGTTGAACAACTTTGCAGTCCCACCAGCAGCGGATGAGCGTTCTTCTCTCCCCACAACCTCTCCAACATTTGGTATCATTTGTTCTCTTGATTTTAGCCAGTATTACTGGGGCAAGATGATATCTTAAAGTGGTTTTAATTTCTGTTTCCCTAATTATTAGTGATGCTGAACACCTTTTAAGATGCTTCTTAGCCATATTTACTTCTTCTTTTGAGAACTCTGTTCAGTTCCTTATCCCATTTTTTAACTGTGTTACTTCCTTTCTTGATTCTTTGTTTTTTGAGTTCGTTATATATTCTGGATATTATATCTCTGTCAGATGTGTCACTGGTGAAGATTTACTCCCATTCTGTGGGTTTTCTCTTCACTTCCTTGGTTGTTTCTTTTGATGTACAGAAGCTTTTTAGTTTAATGAAGTCCCATTTGTTGATATTTGACCTTGTTTCCTGGGCAATTGATGTCCGGTTCAGAAAATCTTTTCCTA
Source organism: Nannospalax galili (assembly GCF_000622305.1). Lineage (NCBI taxonomy): Eukaryota > Metazoa > Chordata > Mammalia > Rodentia > Spalacidae > Nannospalax > Nannospalax galili. The sequence goes on from NW_008355642.1 coordinate 1,617,220, forward strand.
CACCTATATCTTGTAGGTAATTGCCAATGTTTTCTTCTAACAGTTTCAGATTTTCAGGCTTTGATGTCTTTGATCCATTTGGAGTTGAATTTGTGCAAGGTGAAAGATCAGGGTTTAGTTTCATTCTTCTACAGGTGGAGATCCAGTTTTGCCAGCACCATTTACTGAACATGCTGGCTTTCCTCCAGTGAATGTTCTTGGCCACTTTGTCAAATATCAGTTGGCTGAAACTGCATGTACTCATATTTGGGTCCTCAATTTTGCTTCATTGATCTACAGGTCTATTTTTGTTCCAATACCATGTTGTTTTTATGACTATAGCTCTGTAATACAGTTTAATATCTGGTATAGTAATTCCCTCAGTATTGCTCTTAGTGCTCAGGGTTGCTTTGGCTATCTGAGGTCTTTTGTGCTTCCATATGAATCTTAGGATTTTTTTCCCACTTCTGTAAAAAATGTCATGGGGATTTTGATTAGCATTGCATTGAATCTACAAATGACTTTTGGTAAGATGGTAATTTTCACATTATTAATTCTTCCAATCCATGTGCATGGGAGGTCCTTCCATCTTCTGATGTCTTCCTAAATCTCTTTCTTTAAAGATTTTAAATTTTCATTGTAGAAGTTTTTAATGTCTTTGGTCAGGTTTATTCCCAGATATTGTTTTTTGCAGCTATTGTGAAGGGGAGTGTTTCCATGCACCCTTTCTCTGATTGCTTGTTATTGGTATAAAGAAAGGCTACAGACTTTTGTAGATTAATTTTGTAACCTGCCACTTTACTGAATGTGTTAATAATTTGTAGAAGTTTCCTGGTGGGATCTTTGGCATCTCTTAGATATAATATTATATCATTTGCAGAAAGGGATAATTTGATCTCTTCTTTTCAAATTATTGCTCCTTTAATTTCCTTCTCTTGTATTATTGCTCTTGCATGAGTTACAAGCTCTATGTTAAAGAGCAGTGGAGATAGTGGACAGCCTTGTCTGGTTCCTGATTTCAGTGGGAATGCTTCCAATTTTTCTCCATTTAGAATGATGTTGAGTGTGGGTTTGTTGTATATGTCTTTAATTATGTTGAGGTCAGTTCCCTCCAGTACAATTCCCTCTAGGTCTTTGAACATAAATGCATGTTGAATTTTGTCAAAGGCCTTCTCTGCATCTATTTAGATGACCACGTGGTTCTTGTCTTTGTGCCCATTTCTATGATTTATGATGTTTACTGACTTATGTATATTGAATCATCCCTGCATGTCAGGAATAAAGCTGATTTGATCATGGTGGATGATCTTTTTGATGTGTGTCTGTATGAGATTGGCAAGTATTTTGTTGAGAATTTTTGTATCTATGTTCATTTAGGCTATTGCTCTATAGTGTTCTTTTTTGGTTGTATCTTTACCTGTCTTTTGTATTAGAGTGATGCTGGCTTCATAGAAGGAATTTGGAAGTTCTCCCTCCATTTCTATATTTTTGAATAAAATTAAGTAGTATTGGATGTAGATCTTCTTTAAATGTCTGGGAGAATTCTGCTGTAAATCCATCTGGTCCTGGGCTTTTTTTGTTGGGAGTTTTGTATTACTGTTTCAACTTCCTTACGTATTATGGGTCTGTTTAAGCTATTCATCTCTTCTTGGTTTGGTTTTGGTGGTTCCCATGCTTTTAGATACCCATCCATTTCTTTTAGATTTTCAAATTTAGTAGCATATAGGTTTTTAAAGTATTCCCTTATAATGTTCTGGATCTTTTTTGTTGTCTGTTGTGATGTTTCTCCTTTGATCTCTGATTTTGTTGATTTGGAGGTGCTCCTTCTTTCTTCTGGTTAAGTGGCTTAGAGGTCTATCAATCTTGTTTATCTTTTCATGGAACTAGATTTTGGATTCCTTGATTCTTTGTATTGTTTTGTTTCTATTTCATTAATTTCTGCTCTGATTTTTTTGTTTCTTGTCTGCTGGGTTTGGGTTTCATTTGGTGTTGCTTTTCAAGTGTCTTGAGTTGCAATGTTAAGTCATTTATTTGTGTTCTTTCCAATTTTTTAATGTAAGCACGTAGAGCTATAAACTTTCCTCTAAGGACTGCTTTCAACATGTCTCAGGGGTTTTGTTGTGTTGTTTTCATTTAGTTCCAGGAATAGTTTTTTAAAATTTATCATTTTTATTTTATGTGTATGAGTATCACTTTTGACACATTCGTCATTCAGGAGTGTGTTGTTTAATCTCCATGTTTTCATGTGGTTACTAAGGTTTCTTCTGGTGTTGATTGTAAGCTTTATTGCATTGTGGTCTGATAGAATGCATGGAATTATTTCAATCATTTTGTATTTGTTGAGGTTGGTTTTGTGCCCCAGTACATGGTCGATTTTGGAGAAGGTTCCATGGGGCACTGAATAGAAAGTATATTCTTTGGTGCTTGGGTGTAATATTCAGTAGATGTCTGTTAGGTCCATTTGATATATGTTATTGTTTAATTCAGATGTCTCTCTGCTAATTCTCTGTCCTGCTGACCTATCTGTTGGAGACAATGGGGTATTGAAGTCCCCTACTATTAATGAGTTGGGATTCATCTGGGTCTTAAAGACCTGTAGTACTGTTTTTATGAAGTTTGGTGCACCAGAGTTTGGTGAATATATGCTCATGATTGTAATATCGTCTTGATTTATTGTTCCTTTGATCAGAATGAAGTGGCCCTCTTTATCTCTTCTGATTAGTTTCAGTATAAAGTCTGTTTTATCAGGTATTAGAATTGCAATGCCTGCTCTTTACTTAGTACCATTCACTTGGTATATTTTTTTCCATCCTTTTACCTTAAGGTGGTGCCTGTCCTTGACAGTGAGATGAGTTTCTTGCAAACAACAAAAAGATGGGTTTACTTTCTTAATCCATTCAACTAGTCTGTGTCTTTTGACTGGGGGGCTCAGTCCACTAATATTTAAAGTTATTAATGAAAGATATGTATTGAATACTGTCATTTTTATTTCTGTTCACATCTTGGTATAGCTGTGCATTTCCACAGTTTTTTTCCATAACCCTTTGGGATAGTCGTTCCTTTCTTCGGTGCTTTGTATTGCTTTAAGAACTCTCTGAAGGGCTGGTTTTGTGGACATGAATTTTTCCAGCCTACTTATATCATGGAAGATTTTTCTTTCCCCTTGACCATAATAAACATTTTGGCTGAGTAAAGTGCTCTGGTTTGGCATCTGTGGTCGTTTAGAACTGGGAATGCTTTGGTCCAGGCTCTTCTGGCTTTCATAGTTTGCACGGAAAAGTCAGCTGTAATCCTAATAGGTTTTCCTTTATATGTGACTTGTTTTTTTTTTTTTTTTCTTTTGCAGCTTCCAGTATTGTCTCTTTGTTCTGTACATTTAGTGTTTTTACTATGATGTGCCATGGAGAGTTTCTTTTCTGATCCTTTCTAGTTAGTGTTCTATATGCTTCTTGTATTTGTATGGGCATGTCTTTCTTTAATTTGGGGAAATTTTCTTCTACAATCCTGTTGAAGATCTGGTCCATACCATTATCTTGAGATTCTTCTCCCTCCTGTATGCATATGATTAGTAAGTTTGGCTTTTTTTATAGTATCACACAATTCTTGTATATACCATTCTTGTTTTCTTAAATTTTTCATAATCTTTGCTTGAGTGGTCTAATTCATCCACTTTATCTTCCAGTCTTGATATTCTGTTTTCTGTTTCACTCTTCCTATTGGTGAGGCTTTCTCCTGTCATTTCTAGTTGGTTTACTGAGTGTTTCACTTCCTTATTCATTTCAGCCTGAGTATTCTTCAATATTTCTAATGCTTTTCTGAATTCACTCAGAAGTTTATCCCTCTTTTCTTTCATGTCTTTGATTTCTTTGTTTGTGTGTTCTTTAAATTCACCCTGAATTCTTTTATCATGTTTATAATTGTTCTTTTGAGTTCCATGTCCTGCATTATCTCTAGGGAGTTCTCATTGTACTCTTCTAGAGGACCATTGGTACTTGGTACTTGGACCATTGGTATTGGTACATATATTATTTTGGTTTTTCATGCTATTATTTTTTCTCTGTGACTTTGTCATGTCAATTTCTTTTGTGGTTTCTGATTCTTGTGGGAAGCTCAAGCCTTCCTTTGTTGAGTTTAGAGCCGATTGTTTTTGTAAACTTTATGTGCCTTTGTGATTTACTTGTTGTGCATGAAGAACCCGTTGGTCTAGGCTTCAGGTTCTCTCTTTTGATTTTATATTGGAGTGGCCTAACTGCTCTTGTCTTCAGGAGTTCCCACAGTGGCCCAAGTCAGATGAGGATCAGATGGTCCCAGGCTTTCTCGTAAGGTCTTGATCCCTCCAGGAAAGCTGCTGCCCTCAGGAATCTGGGGGCTGGCCTGGCCAGGAAGCAGAGCCCAGGAAAGATGCTGGTCTCAGGAAGCTGGTGGCTGTGCCACCCAGGGATGCAAAGGGAGGTGGGGTGGTGAAGAGGCCCCCAAGATCTCCTGGGGACTACTGGGAGCAATCTGGTTGGTCTGGATGCAAAGGATCAGGAAGCTGTGGGGATTCTGGGCTTAGAGGTCAGTCCAGGAGTCTGCAATTCCAAAACAAGAAACTGGCTAGAACCCAGGCTAGGAGGGGATCTGGGAGGGTGAATGAGGCTAGGGTAGTCAAGGAGTGGTGAGTGTGGAAAGGGGCTGGCACCAGGACGCCAGAGGCTGGGAAGCCAGGGAAGTAAAGGGAGGTGTGGGCGGGCCGTCACCCTTTTTATCTTAAGTAAATAGACATATGTTCGTATCTCACCAGGAAAGGTTAATGCAACAACAGCCATTAAAGGACTCAATGAGAAGCAAATGAAAAATACACCTCCCTCCCAACAATAATTACAATAAACAATGGTTAACATTGGCTTGCATTGTCTTATTGAGAACTTCACCCTGACCCTGTAAGGCAGGCTCTCTGATCATATTCTATGTGAGAGAACAGTCTGGGGCAGATTTCTATGATTTCTTCAAAGGCTAGCTAGCAACTCTCAGGAACTGGATATGAATCCACATCTGGCTGTGTTATGTTCCAGTGCCAGTAAGAGCTTGTTGCTGTAGTTGTTTCTCTTGGTTCTTATACTGCCTCACAGGCAGAGTTTGTTTGCAGTGGCTGAACCATTATATTACCATTGGTCTCTCTGAGTCTTGTTGAAGAATTTTCTCTCATCCAAAGGCCTCTAAGATGTCATGGCAGTCACCTTAGGGAGCACTTCAAACCCATTTGAATTAATTAACTCAATGGTTATTTGTGTACAGTCAACAAATATCATATTAACGCCATCTCGTACTATGTGTCAGCTCATGGTAGACTTCTGTCTTAACATGCCTGGTTCAGAGGCTTGGTGACTTCTCAAAAACTTCTAGTCACAGCTACCTTTGTGTCCCTCAGTGAGGCCATTCCACTTTGCACTGGGCCCTGCAAGTTATGTAGTAATCTCGCCTCAATGTTGAGAAACTCATTAGTTTAAGGGGCAGTCCATTCCACCTTTGGATTACTCTGCCCTTAGTGAAGGTATCTTTATGGTGTGAAGAAACCAGTCTCTCTGCAATTTCTTCTGTTTTTTGAGACAAATCTATCTTTACAACCTCTTCATCTTGATTTTACACAAGTCATTTAACTCCTCCAAGCCTTACTTAATTTTCTTACTTCTAATATGGGAATATTATTACCTTCTTAGTGATTTTTTTAAAGGAAAGATAGAGCTAGTGCATTGCATGTGGTCAAAATATGGTAAGTCTAATTCATATCTTTGTTAGTCCTAACATTAGATCAGTGGGTTAGAAGGAAAGAACACTTCCTGATGTGTTTCTTATCTCACTTGAAGTGTCTTAAAATTTCACCATTCTTGCTATTTTCTGTGCTAAAAAAAACTTGAAGGTATTGCTCCACTTACCAGTTTACCCTTAAAGCATTGCAAATGACCTTATAATTTAACTTGAAAATAAGTCTCAGAAGTATATGTAGTCTTTTACCATATAATTGCTGCATATTTTAATTTCCTGTACTATTTTCCCATCTCTGATCTCATTTGAAGTTCACAATAACTTTATGAGCTACGCAAAATTGACATTGGCCCATTCATTTATCTATTTAATGAATATTTGATGAGCCCCTACTATGTGCTAAGCCCTTTCACTGGAGCTAAGGACACTGTAATGAAAAAACCAATTACAATCCTCTAGAGTTCATTTTCTAGTATGGTTACAGACTGGGACACTGCACAAAGCTGCGTGGTTGCTAGGAAGGAAAGCTATGCCTAGAACTAAGGCATGTAATGCTCATTGTGGTGTCTACTATCTATTCCATTCTCTCATTCTGTCTTTTGTCTCCTGTATCCAACATCTTCCTTTCTTATACTTCTCACTTATGTTTAAAACATTTTTCCTGAAATAAAGAAGAAAAAAATAACTGAAACAATAATAAATCATCTTGAATTTGTTCTTGTACTATTCTGTGAGAACACTACTTTTATTCTTGCTATTCCAGTTTTATTACATATAGTTCCCATTAGTCAGGTGAACAGCATCAACTCAGCCCAGTGTTACTGAGCTGTTTTTCAAGCTACACTACTGAGTTGTATAATATGTCCAGCAACTCAGAAGCAGGAAGAAAGGAGGTGTACATACAAACTCCACTCTCTTTGCTCCTTCTTTAGGTTTCTCCCTGCCCTTGCACTTGTATCTCCTTATGTTCCGTGTATCTCCACTCCCCACATGTCTACTCCAACCTCTTCTCTTATCCTATGATGGGTTCCTCCATCCTACAAATGTAGAAGCTATCCTTTGTCTCCTCCACTTAAAAGAGCTACTATGCAGAATAAATCCTACTTCCTTTATGAAACCTTTTATAATGACTCCAACCCTCGTTGATCTCACCAATATTTGTATAGTCCTGTATTTGTGTTTTAAATTTTAATTTCCTGGGTCCACACTGAAGAGGACTTCATTTGACAGCCCTTCATTTGAAAACATCCTGGGGATTTTAATTGGCCTCAGGCTCAATATGAATCAATAGTGGTGATGCAGTTGAAAAGACATAAATAAATAGATGACTGAGTGATGCAATCACATACTGTATGAAAATAAATGTATGCTTAGATGGAGAAAATATAACTAGACTCCTTAATTCAGGCATTCTTTCATTTTAAACACATTCATTGCTTTAATGTCCATATCCCTTGTCCCAGAAATTACATTTTTAATAATTTGTCTTACAGAACTACTTTGCACGATTGTTTGTCTCTAGTATGTTCCAATAGTTCCCCTTTCTCCTTGGGGTTCTGCATGTACAAGGTATTGATTTGTCTTTATTCTGATTAGGACCTGGTGCATGATCTTAACCTAAGGATTCGCATTTTATTCTGTTGTGGAAAATTGCTAGCCATTTCTCTGTGAACATTGCTTCTTTCTGTTTGATCCTGGTATGACTTAGAAATAAATGGAGCTTATGTGTATTGCCATGTTCTTGTTAACATTTAGTATTTTTATAATGTTATGCTACATTTTATGATTAGCTCAATATAGTATTTTACTCATTCTCTCTTCAGTTGTGTCATATGTAGAGTTTAATCTGTCAACTGATTTTTAAAAAGTTTCCACTAGATTACTGCTAAGAGTTTCCTATGTTCATACTCATCACACATTTTATATATTCCTCATTTCTAAAATATTTCTGTAGTACACATACATACACGAGTTGTACTCTTGCTTTAGATACTATATTCCCATTATATCTTTAAATATTTAAAGACACAATATTTTAGAGTCTTTTCAGATTACTATGTAATCTGTAATTGCTTGGAAACTCTTATTTTAGTGAGTTTCCTCCCATGCTAGCTTTTCTTCTGCAGAAGTAGTCTTTCCTGAGAACTCTCTTGAGAGACTTCTGACTGTGAGCTGTAGAAGTGGCTTATGAGCAGCTTTATATTTACTCTACTAGAATTGTATGGTGTTCCCATTTCTGGGCTAATTTTTATGTCAAGCTCCTAGTGTATGATGAGGGAGACCTGCTTTCCCCTGATGATACCAGGAACCTTAGAACACCTACTACATTTTTGATCATTCTTTGTTACAATTTTCCCAGGTTTTGTGTGCTAAGGGCTGTGCTGACTGAAGCATATTTGTAGAAATAGTAAGAAAATAAGAAGTTATAATATATTTTGAAACAAGTGTCTCAGAAAAAACTAAAGGAGATGAAAGTGCAGTGAGTATGCAGAGAATGCCAATTTGAAAATTAAATAGTCAGTGAGATAACACTGATAAGGACTCATTTGCACAGAGATCTGACGGAAGTCACCACATCTATGGCTCTATGAAGCCAGAATGGCAAGAACATTACAGTTATAGGGAACAACAAAGGCCCTCTGGGATTGTTCTTGTGAGTTGGAGAAGCAGCAGTGTGTTGAGGAAGAAGGTTAGGGCTGAGTAATCAAGGGTGAAAGTGGTAGGCGATTACATCAGGAAGGCAACTAGAGAAAAAGGCACACCATGTACCATCTGCTCCTTACTCTAAAAACTTTCACGCTTGCTATGAACAATTTAAAAAGTCATGGAGGGGTTTGAACAGAAGCAAGATATGATTTGATTTACATGTATAATGGATTTTTAAATAACCCAAGTAAGAAATGATACTCGCAGGGCTGGAGAGATGGCTCAGCAGTTAAGAACATTGGTTGTTCTTGCAGAAGACCTGGGTTCGAATTCCAGCACCCACATGGCAGCTAACAACTGTCTGTAACTCCAGTCCAAGAGGATCCTACAGCTTTTTCTGACCTCCGCAGGCATTGCACAACACGGGTGCACTTACCTACATGCAGGCAATACACGCATACACATAAAATAAAAATAATTAAAAAAAGAAATGATACTGGCTTGGTCTAAGATGATAACAATGAGGGTGGTAACAAGTGTATGTTTAAGGTGCAACAGAAACTAACTGTTAATAGATTGAGGCGCTGCAAAGCACTCCAAGGATTGGCCTGAACAACCAAAAGGGTGGCTCAAGAGGACTTGGGGATGTAAGTATAAAGGAAAATAGTCATGTTGGTCTTAAAGGACATTTTTTTTAAGTTTTTAATTAAGTTTAAAAAATTATTTTTGAGAATTTCATACATGTACAGAATGATATTTGACCATATCTAACCCATATTTCTCCTTTCCAACTCCCACTATATCCCCCCATCATGTCTTCCTCCCAAGCTTATTACCCACTAAGTCCAGTTAAGTACTGCCCATATGCACATGGGTGTGTGGACATCCCTTAGTGCATGGGAAACCTACCAGTTTAATAGAGTACTATTTAATATTTCTGTATACATACATTGTATGATGCTTGATTCAGATAAAACGTATCTATCTCCTTAGACACTTATTTCTTTAATCTGTAAAGAATACTCAGAAAGAGTAGTTACAGAAGTAGGAAGAGAGCCAACAATGTGTGGTGTTCTGAAAATCAAGGTGAGAAAGGGTGTTACAAGGAAGGAAAGAGCATCATCATCAAATCAAATCAAAGTAGTAAAATGAACATTAGATTTAACACTAAGGAGTTATTATTCGCCAGGGTGTAATTACTTGCAGCAAACTGAGAGATGGCACGTGTCTGATTGGCTAGGGTTAAAAAGAAAAAAATGGCCCTCTGCTTTCCTGGGCCTCTCTCCAACCCACAGGCCTCTGTCTCCAAGACCAACCAAGCTCCTCAAGGCAGTCCCCAGGAGCTCTTGGGGCCACTTCCTGCCCCCATCTTCCTTTGCATCTCTGTGTGGCATGGCCACCAGCTGCCCTAAAGCAGCACCATTCCTGGGCCCTGCTCCCAGGCCAGTCCAACACCCAAATTACTGAGGCCAAAATATTTCCTGGAGGGATCCAGACCTTAGGAGAAAACTTGAGAGCATCTGATCCTCATCTGACCTGGGCCTCTGTGGGAACTCCTTAAAACAAAAGCAATCTGGCCACTCCAATATAAAATCAAAAGAGAACAAGAAGCTTAGATGAACCAGCTTTTCATGCCTAAAAAGTAAACCAGGAAGACACATAAAGTTCACAAAAAGAAGCAGACCTAAACTTGAAGGTGTGAGTCTCACACAAGAAGCAGAAACTACAAAAGAAATTCACATGTCAAAATCACAGAGAAAAAATAATAACATGAAAA
>NW_008355642.1:1627723-1633786 GCF_000622305.1 Nannospalax galili
GACAGGAGAAAGCCTCACCAATAGGATGAACGAAACGGGAAACAGAGAATCAAGACTGGAAGATAAAGTGGATGAACTGGACCACTCAAGCAAAGATTATGAAAAATTTAAGAAATCACAAGAATGGAATATGCAGGAATTGAGTGATACCATAAAAAGACCAAACTTACGAATCATAGGCATACAGGAAGGAGAAGAATCCCAAGATAATGCCATGGGCCAGATCTTCAACAGGGTTGTAAAAGAAAATTTCCCAAAATTAAAGAAAGACATACCTATGCAAATACAAGAAGCATATAGAACACCAAATAGACAGGGTGAGAAAAGAGACTCTCCATGGCACATCAGAGTAAAAACACTAAACGAACAAAATAAAGACACAATACTGAAAGTTGCAAAAGAAAAACAACTAGTCACAGGTAAAGGAAAACCCATCAGGATTACAGCTGACTTTTCAGTGCGAACTATGAAAGCCAGAAGAGCCTGGACCAAAGTATTCCCAATTCTAAATGACCATAGAAGCCAAACCAGATTACGTTGCATGCCAAAATGTCTATTATAGTTGAAGGGGAAAGAATAATCTTCCATGATGTAAACAGGCTGGAAGAATTCATGTCCACCAAACCAGCCCTTCAGAGAGATCTTAAAGCAATACAAAGTGCTGAAGAAAAGAATGACTATACAAAACGGGTTGTGGAAAGAAATTCAATGAAGGTATAACTGTGGAAAGTACAGCTATATCAAGAATGTAAACAGAAATAAAAATGACAGGATTCAATTCACATCTTTCATAAATAACTTTGACTGAACTCCCCAGTCAAAAGACACAGACTAGGTGAATTGATAAAGAAAAAAGACAACCCATCTTTTTGTTTTCTGCAAGAAACTCATCTCACTTTCAAGGACAGACATTATCTTAAAGTGAAAGGATGGAAAAAAAATATACCAAGCAAATGGTACTAAGAAAAAAGCAGGCGTAGCAATTCTAATATCTGACAAAATAGACTTTAAACTAAAACTAATCAAAAGAGATAAAGAGGGCCACTTAATTCTGATCAAAGGAACAATAAATCAAGAAGATATTACAATTATGAACATATATTCACCAAACTCTCATGCACCCAATTTCATAAAAACAATCCTACAGTACTTTAAGACTAAGATTAATCCCAACTCATTCATAGTAGGGGCCTTCAATACCCCAATGTCTCCATTAGATAGATCAACAGGGCAGAGACTTAACAGAGAGACATCTGAATTAAACAACCATATATCAAATGGACTTAACAGACATCTACCGAGTATTCCACCCAAGAACCAAAGGACATACTTTCTACTCAGCACATGATGGAACCTTCTCCAAAGTCGACGATATATTGGGGCACAAAACAAACCTCAACAAATACAAAATGATTGAAATAATTCCATGCATTCTATCAGACCACAATGCAATAAAGCTTACAATCAACACCCAAAGAAGCCCTAATCACCACATGAATACATGGAGATTAAACAAAACACTCCTAAATGATGAATGGGTCAAAAGAGAAATTAAGAAAGGAATAAAAGTATTCCTGGAACTAAATGAAAAGGACAATACAACACAACAAAACCTCTGGGACCCTCTGAAAGTGGCCCTTAGAGGGAAGTTTATAGCCTTAAGTGCCTACATCAAAAAATCAGAAAGAACACAAATAAATGACTTAACATTGCAACTCAAGACACTTGAATAGCAACAGCAAATGAAACCAAAACACAACAGACAAGAAGAAATAGCAAAAATCAGGGCAGAAATTAATGAAATCAAAACAAATAAAGCAATATAAAGAATCAACGAATTCAAGAGCTGGTTCTTTGAAAAGATAAACAAGATTGACAGACCACTAGCCCAGTTAACCAAATGAAAGAAAGAGCAACTCCAAATCAACAAAATCAGAGACAAAAAGGGAAACATCATAACAGACACCAGAAAGATACAGAACATTATAAGGGAATACTTTAAAAACCTATATGCTACTAAATTTGAAAACCTAAAAGAAATGGACGGATATCTAAAGGCATGGGAACCACCAAAACTAAACCAAGAAGAGGTTAGCAACTTAAACAGACCCATAATATGTAAGGAAATCAAAACAGTAATACAAAACTCCCCAACTAAAAAAAAGCCCAGGCCCAGATGGATTTACAGTAGAATTCTATCAGACATTTAAAGAAGATCTACATACAATTCCACTTAATTTATTTTAAAAAAATAGAAATGGAAGGCAAACTTTCAAATTCCTTCTATGAAGCCAGCATCACTCTAACACCAAAGCCAGGTAAAAATACAACCAAAAAAGAAAACTATAGACCCATATCCTTAATGAACATAGATGCAAAAATTCTCAACAAGATAATACTTGCAAACCACATACAGACACATATCAAAAAAATAATTCACCATGATCAATTCGGGTTTATTACAGAGATGCAGGGATGGTTCAATATACGTAAGTCAATAAACGTCATAAATCATATAAATGGGCTCAAAGACAAGAACTACCTGGTCATCTCAATAGATGCAGAGAAGGCCTTTAACAATATTCAACATGCATTTATGTTCAAAGTTCTAGAGAGAATTGGACTGGAGGGAACATATCTCGACATAATTAAAGCCATATATAACAAACCCACAGCCAACATCATTCTAAATGGAGAAAAACTGGAGGCCTTCCTATTGAAATCAAGAACCAAACAACGTTGTCCACTATCTCCACTTAAACATAGTGCTTGAAACTCTTGCAAGAGCAATAAGACAAGAGCAGGAAATTAAAGGAGTGATAATTGGAAGAGATTAAATTATCCCTTTTTGCAGATGATTGATAGTATATCTAAAAGACACCAAAAATTCCACCAGAAAATTCCTAGAAATTATTAACATGTTCATTAAAGTGGCAGGTTACAAAATTAACCTACAAAAGTCGGTAGCCTTTCTATATACCAATAACAAGCAATCAGAGAAAGAGCACATGAAAACACTCCCCTTCACAATAGCTGCAAAAAAAAAAAATAATAATATATCTCGGAATAAACCTGACCAAAGACATTAAAGAGCTCTACAATGAAAATTTTAAATCTTTAAAGAAAGAGATTGAGGAAGACATCCGAAGATGGAAGGACCTCCCATGCTCATGGATTGGAAGAATTAATATTGTGAAAATGACCATCCTACCAAAAGTCATTTATAGATTCAATGCAATGCCAATCAAAATCCCCATGACATTTTTCACAGAATTGGAAAAAACCATCCTAAGATTCAAATGAAGCACAAAAGACCTGATAGCCAAAACAACCCTGAGCACTAAGGGCAATGCCAGGGGGATTGCTATACCAGATTTTATGCTGTATTACAGAGCTATAGTCATAAAAACAACATGGTACTGGCACAAAAATAGACCCATAGATCAATGGAACAAAATTGAAGACCCAAATACGAGTAATTGCAGAGGATGTGGGGGAAGGGGAACACTCATCCACTGCTGGTGGGGCTGCAAACTTGTTCAACCCCCATGGAAAGCAGTGTGGAGAACTCTTAAATACTACAAACAAACCTACCATTTGACTGAGTTATATCACTCCTGGGCATATACCCAAAGAACTCATCCTTTTGCAGAGACATTTGTACATCCATGTTTGCTGCTGCTCTTTTCACAATAGCTAAGAGATGGAGGAAACCTAAGTGTCCCTCAGTTGACGAATGGATAATGAAAATGTGGTCATTTATATGATGGAGTTTTACTCAGCAGAAAAGAAAGATGAAATCATGAAATTTGAAGGTCAATGGATGGAACTAGAAACTGTTATACTAAAAGTGAACACAGACTCAGAAAACATGGACTCAGAAAAAAATCGACATATGTTCTTCCTCATATGTGGATCCTAGAACCGAACCCTGATAAGTGAGTATGTATCCAGAACTAACTACAAGACCCAGGATAATGGAAAGGAAACAGGGAGGTAAAGGAAAATAACCTGAAAGAGAAGAACAGTAGGAAACAGGCCTTAATAAGGGAGATGATATGGATAAAAATTGGGTTAGTTTAAGGAGGTGGGAGGGAAGGGTATACAAGGAACCTAGGGGATAAAGGGAAAGAAGGAGCTCAAGAGAGGTAGGACCATAGGAGAAGGTATTATTAAGGGAGAAAGGGGGAAATGGGGGCACCTTAAGTGGGAAAACCATGATGGAGGGGTGAGAAAATGTGAGAGATAAATAATGCCTAGCTAGTTTTGAAAACCAGAGGAAACCATATAACTCCTACAACCTACTGACAAATGACAAATTATACATAGCAGATCAAGAAATATATGTCTAGGTAAGGTTTATCTGAGAACAATTGGTCTTTGCCTAAGATTTATCTACATGACACTCAGTAATTAAAAGTACCGGACTGGTGGAACTAAAATTCTTGAGTGTTTAACAGACATACTTTGAGGCCTATAATAATTTGGTCAGAGGGACATAAAGGACAGTTTTTGCTCCTTGCCCCCCTATGTCAACTAGTTCCAGGGGACTATGAGCATCTTTCAAAATGTCCTGTAATTGTGGTGGGTCACCTGCCCTCTTGATCAAGGAGGCCGAGGAGACCCCACCAGATGGAGTTGAACTAGTGTCCAGTCTACAAAGAGGGGGGTCAACGCAGAGCAATCATTTCCTCCATTCTTCCATGAGAAGCCAACCATGGTTAAGCAGGACCTTTGACTTATCTTCACACAAGCGGAATTGGTAAAAGAAAGGAGTCAGGGGCTCCTCCCAAGCCCATGTCACCTCTGAGGAACAGATCCTCAAACGACCTTAAGAGTAAAAATAATTTCGTTTATCTGGGCCATCTGTATGGCCTTAAATTCCCAAAAGGAAAGTATAACCAAAGATTAAAGGGGCCAAAAATTTCTTAAGAGTCCATATGCATAGCTAAAGGCTACATAACAAGCAACAATGTCAGATAGGAGATACCTTCTTTTGAGTTGTTGGCCAAGGTGGCCAAAGGGACTCCCAGACAGTAACCCAGCATAGAACTGGGAAAATGAACAGCAGACCCCAATCTTATCTAAAGGAATATTGACAACTGATTCCTGCTAGATGAGGAACAACTGACCCTCCTAAAAGAAAGACCTCTAGATAGGCTGACTAGATTCATCAGAAAGGGAAGTAGTGGGGAATGGCTGGGGGTGCCGACAACACAGCAGACAGTATCAGGGATAACAGAGTATAAGGGCTCTAGTTGGGGGAGGGAGGCTATGGGAGGGTGCCATCTGGGAAGTGGGTGTATAGTTGAATAACATGGTGTGGGATGTTCTGTGTGATATACACACACAAAATAATCAACAAAATTTTAAAAATGTATTATATTTGAGGAGGAAGCATGGAAAGTTAAGTCATGTTAATTAATACAGGTGATAAAAATTGCCATTGAAATCTATCCGATGACTTTATAGACATACAGAGGTGCCAAGGATCCAAGTGCAACCGATTATGACTAGTAATAGACACATACAGATTAGAGATGCACGCGCCAGGAACAACTTTAACAATGTGTACAAATCTGTACTAATGACTTTTACCTCACCTGGCAACCAAAAGTTGTTTAAACAAGCTCACTGACCCATGAACTCCCCTGGGATCTGGGCACGCAACCTTAATCCCTCAGGACCCCAACTTGCCGTTCACCCAAGACAGAGAATGGACGTGAGTATGGTGTTTGACGGACCTTGACTAAAATGGAAAGGTCTGTAATTGTGTGTGTGATGTGCTAGGCCTGGGGATCAAAGGGCAAGATTTTCTCCATCATATAAGGGTGGATCCTAGCCTCTACTTCCCCAATTCATGCTGGAGATACTGTTTCAATGAAAGAATGGGGGAGCCTGGCTTGGGAGCAGTTACTCTATATCCATGCTCAGATGCTAAGGAGCTCAGAAAGGAACCAACTGTTACTAGTAATAACCAGATATATGGAGATTAGAAATGCATGTGCAAACATCCAATGTCAATTGCATTGAAAAAGAATTTTTCTGTATGAAACTGTGTAT
>NW_008355642.1:1633925-1648981 GCF_000622305.1 Nannospalax galili
TAGCCACTTTTGAAAGAGATGTATCTTTGCTCTGGAAACTGTTATTGAGTATGTTAAAGCTGTAATGAAATGCTTCTTCTAAAAAATATATATTTTATGAAATTTTCAAACAATAAAAAAATAAAAATACCTTAAAAAAAAAACTAAACAGGGCTGGCACGATGACTCAGGGGGTAAAAGCACTTGCCATCAAGCCTGGCAACCTGAGTTTGATCCCGTGATCCACGTGGTAGAAAGAGAAAACAGATTCACTACTTTCACGTTTGCAAGTTGTCCTCTAACCTCCACACTTAGTATGTGGCACCTGAATGCTCCACCTACACACAATGTAAATTTTAAAAATTGATTTAAAAAAAGAAGAAAATGGGAGAAGCGAAACTGGTATTAATGAGCAGAGAGAACGTCTTCCAATATATTTGCTCTGAGGACAAGAGAAATAAGACTTACTGGAAGAGAAGAGATTTTAAATTTTTTTTCTTTTTGTTTTATCAAGGAAGATGTTGACTGAAAGAAAATTTCTTGATGTCCCTGGAAGAGGGAAAATGACTCAGAGCAGTGATGTTGATTAGATAAAAAGGAGCAAGATACAGTAGTCAAGTGGAGGGATGAAGTACCTGACAAGAATAGAGGCAAAGTTTATAGTATAGACACAAGTACAATAGTGATTGGAATTGTTCTCTGTTTCTGTTTTCAAAGGGAGAGAGGTAGCAAGGTCATTTTAATACAAAGGCAGAGAGGCCAGGGGTTCTAAGGCAAATGTTAAAGTGAGTATAATGATGGACATGGAATCCAAGCTGTGAAAAGAAGGAAACAGGACTCTAGGACACAGAGAGACAGGGCTCTACAGAATGGAATTCTTTTCTTGCTGATTTTTGTTGTGCATGGGTGAAAAACATTCATTTTCCTTAGTATATAATTGTGGTTCTGAAACTAGTCCCTTGCCACCATCCTTGTAAGTGAAGAAAAAAAAAAAAAACTTAAAAACCCCGTGTGCCTGATCCATCTTTTGGAGATTCACATAACCTTTTAACATATTCTGAAGCTGGGAAACCACATCAACTAACCTAATGGTTCCAACATTGCCTGTTCACAGAGCTCTTTTCTGTAACGCTATCAAGGGTCATTCCCAGACATTGGCACGCCATGAAACGTGCTCTGAGAAATAATGACTTGGAAAGCATATTGGGAATTAGAAACTGAGTTTTATTTTTTATTGAGATTTTCTAGATTTCATACAAATTTCTTAATCAAATTTAGATCCCTTCCCCCCTGTCCCCCCACACACCCACTGGACCTTATGTATTTATTCCGTTATACATGTTAAGTCCTATTCAGTCAAGCGTTTGTACCCTTATGTCCTTCAGTGCAAATTCATCCACTGGAGTCTAGTTAGCCTATCTAGAGATTGTAAGCAAGGCCTAGTCTCCCTCACCCAGTAATAATCCGTCTCTAAATGTTCCCATACTAAAGCTGGCCTGACACCCATTTCCCTCACTCCACTCTGGGCCCTTGTCTGATGCAGTTGGCATGGGTCCTGTGCCCGATGCCCCCATTGCCACAAGTTCACACTTGCAAGCCTCCAGTGGCCCTAAAGTCTCTGCTTCCCTGTGTTCATGAACCAGTCCTGACTCTTACAATCTTTCCACCCCCTCTTCCACAATGGTCCCTGAGCTGTGGGTGGGTGAGATTTAATATAGGAGTCCTATCCAGAGACACACACTCTGCTATCTCTTATTTTTTAAAACGTGGTCAGTTGTGGCTTTCTGTGTGCATCACATTATGTTGTATAAGGAAGCTCCACTGGTAAGAGCTGAGGGATACATTAGTTTTCTCTCTACCCCCGTTCCACTGTGTTCCATGAGCCTTAGGTGTAGAAGTTCAACTGTAGATATGTTATCTAGGGTGAGTATCTCTCGGACTCATATTCTCTGTGTTTGACCAGTTGTGGGATTCTTCAGTAACCTCCATCTGTTGTAAAAAAGAAGCTTCTTTGATGAGTGGTTTAGAGTATACTTCTCTGTAAACATAAGGATCCATATTGAGCACTTGGTAAGAATTTCATTTGTCTAGAATTATGGCACAGACAGGATTTTCTCTAGGACCTATGATCTCTCCAGCCATGTGTATTTGACTGTGTTTACAGTGCCACTGGTGAGTTCACCTCCATTAAGAGGGCTTTAGGTCCAATTAGATAACTGTTGATTACTCCCCAGATAACAGTGCCCCTACTGCACCAAAAGAGGTAGTCTGCTGTGCCAGTCATTATGGTTATTAGGCTTTAGGGCTGGGTTGGACCAGTGATAGATTTTTCTCCCTTAACAGCTTGCATAGTATCATCTAGAGCTATGAGAGGTTCACTTCAGGTAGAAGATTTCCAGGTCAGTTCTTGCTCCCTTGCTCCAAGTCCTGTGTCCTAAATATGTCCTGTCTTCAGCAATAATGTCTTATCTTCCAGTTCTGGGAGATAATCAAGAGCTCTGTCAATAGCCTATGTTATTTTGGGAGTCTCTTAGAATACGCTGACCAACTACTGAAGGGAGGTTTCTCCTGTCTAGCACTGTGTTCCTTGCCATACAGTCCTCAAGTATACATATGCACTAATGTTCAGACACTGTATTGCATTTCTCAGAGGTTTTTGGAGGCAACACATTTCGTTTTGGCTTCCCTAGCTCCCCAAGATCCATTCATCTCTACTCTCTCTCCCCCACATCCAACCTCCCTCCTCCCTCCCCAGTCCAAGTGCCTCCATTATCCCCACCCTCCCCTCCTCAATAACACCTGCCTCCCGCTAGCCCCCTTTCCCGAGTTCCCTCCTACCCCACCATGGCCCCCTGAATATCCCCCCTCCTTCTCTCCCAGCTGAATACTCCTATTTTCCCCACCTTCCTTCTGGTAACATCTTTCCTACTATCCCCCTCTTTCTGGTTCTTTCTTTTCCTTTAACTCTGTGCCTCCTTTCCATTTTTCTGGCTCCTGGTGTTACACCAGGATGTATACTCACACATAGGGGATTTGTGTTATGATTCGCAAATGAGGGAGAACATACTTTGCTTGCTCTTCTGAGTTTGTGTTACTTCACTTAGTATAACAGTCTCTAGTTCTATCCACTTACCTGCAAATTTCATAATTCATCTTTTCTTAATGCTGAGTAGAAATCCATTGTGTAAATGTACCACATTTTTGCTATACATTCCTCAGTTGAGGGACATTCAGATTTTTTCTCTTTTTTGGGTATTGTGAAGAGAACAGCAACAAACATGAATGTGCATATATCTCTATAGCAGGATGAGTCCTTTGGGTATATGTCAAGGAGTGGTATAACTGGACTGTATGGTAGGTTCATTTTTAGATTTTTGAGAGTTCTCCACACTGCTTTCCATAGTAGTTGCATGAGCTTGCATTCCCATCAGCAGTGAATTAGTGTTCCCCTTTCTTCACATCCTCACCAACATTTAGAGTCTTTGTTCTCTTACTCATAGTCAGTCTGACTGGGATAAGATGGAATCTTTAAGTGGTTTTAGTCTGCATTTCTCTAATTACCAAATCTGTTGAGCACTTTTTAAGGTGTTTCTTGGCCATTTTTATTTCTTCATTTGAGAAATCTCTGTTCAGGTCTATAGCCCACC
This sequence comes from Nannospalax galili, assembly GCF_000622305.1. Taxonomy (NCBI): domain Eukaryota; kingdom Metazoa; phylum Chordata; class Mammalia; order Rodentia; family Spalacidae; genus Nannospalax; species Nannospalax galili. Next base: position 1,637,552 of record NW_008355642.1, read on the forward strand.
TTTTTTTTAAAAAAAAAAACTTTATTGAGAATTTTATACACGCATATAAGGTGTTTTGATCAAATCCACGCCCACTCCCTCCCCTAAAACACCTCTCATAGCTCCCCATCACTTTTTTTCTGACAACTTCGTGTACTCTTCCTTCCTTCCTTCCTTCCTTTCTTTCTCTTTTTTTCTTTCTCACTTTCTCTCTCTCTTTCTTTTCCTAATCCCTAAAAGATTTTTAGGGTTACCTCTTCAGAGGGGGGAATGTTAGAATGCCATCTTTTTATTGGGTAGTTTATTTTCCCGTTTCTTTGTTTTGTGAGTTCTTTTTATATTCTGGATACTAATCTTCTGTTAGATGTGTAGCTGGAAAAGATTTTCTCCCACTCAGTGGGGTTCCTCTTCACTTCCTTCATTGTTTCTTTTGCTATACAGAAGCTTTGTAATTTAATGAGGTCCCAATCACTGATTGTTGGCTTTAATGCCTGAGCAGCTGATGTCTGATTTAGACAGTCCTTTCCTACAGCTATATCTTGAGAATACTGTCTGTGGTTTCTTCTAGCAGTTTCAGAGTTTCTGGTTTTATATTGAGGTCTTTGATGCATTTGGAGTTGAGTTTTGTCCTACTTCATTCTTCTACATGTAGAGATCCAGTTTTGCCACCAACATTTGTTGAAGATGCTGTCTTTCCTCTATTGTGTGTAGAAGCTGAGTTTTAAGACAAGACTTTTGCTGGGCCAGAGTTACCGCAGTTTTTCTCAAAAGCAGCATGAGTTAGAAACCCATACCTTTCCCCAGACTAACTCAGTGTTCTGTAGCTGTGCCAGGCTATGGAGATTTGGGTTCTATGTTGTGTGCCCAATGTCAGATAAACACAATATTGTCAGTACAGCTGATTCCCTAGCTTTCATTCAGAGGCAGTTCTCCAATTTTATATTTTTAATAATTCAAGAGATATTATTGTAACAGTGTACCAGAAGCTGCATGAACATTTATTAACTACTTCCTTGTATCAGGCATATTATGCTTGGTATATCATACATATTGTCTCACTCTTCACAATACTGAAAAAGGAATATGTTATGAGAAAACATTCTCTCCGTTAGAAGCTTGTTAGCTAGGAGGGAAATAGGTCTCATCTGCAACAAGCAATGTGTTTGTCACAAATTTATTTGAAGCCCTGGAAACATTTATAGACTCAGAATGTTAGAGTGGAAAACACCTTAGAGATCTGGTTAAGATTTTAGGGAAAGATTATTATAGTCTCCTCAAAAATTTTTGAATAAATTGCCTTAGGAGAGTGAGATTAAGAAATCTTGCTATAATTTTCTTCACTTTGATTTAAATGAAGTTGCATGAAATGATAATCTAATGAATTAAAGTCTACAGATCACGCTGTAGCCAAACAATATTATTGTTTTTTAGATTGCAAATGAACATTTGGGGTTTGATCTGTATTTCAATGTTGTGGAAGTCTGATTTAACTGGAATGCAGTGGTGCACCAACTTGAATATATATCAGAATTACTTGAAATACTTGCTTTAAAACAAGGAAGAATCAGTTTACTACAGGGTCTACCTCACTGAGAGGTTATCTAATCCCAAGTGGGCAGCCCTGCACACAAGTCACAGGGATACACAAGCACCACTAAATGGAATCAGTGCATTATATAAACAATAATAAAAAAAGAGGACAAGAAATTGAGAGCGAGTGGGGAGCATGAGAGGAATTGGAGAGGAACTGGGAGAGACAGAAATATTGCAAATACAATACTCATGTATGAAATTCTCAAAAATATGAAATAAAATGCAGATTCCTGTACCCCATTTTAGAAATACTAATTCAGTGAATCTGATATTAGGACCAGGAAGTTGACATTTTAAATTTTATTTATTTATTTTTATTTTATGTTTATGAATGTTTTGCCTGCATGTATGTAAGTGCACATGTGTCATGCAATGCCCATGGATGTCAGAAGAGTTCATTGGAGCGGGAGTTACTGATGGTTGTTAACCACCATGTGGGTACTGGGAACCAAATTCAGCATCTCTACAAGAGCAGCCAGTGCTCTTGATTGCTAAGTCATCTCTCCAAACCTGGAAGTTGACATTTTTAACAAGTTCTCTGCATAGCACCCAATGGGCCATCACTGTTGAGGGTTCACAAACTACTCATAATATGAGAAACACATCCTTAGGATTGTGTCTCTTCATAATGAAGATGGTGGGTGACTAGTGGCAAATGCCCTACAAACACATCAACTCAAAGGCATAGGATGCCCTGTTTCTGCATTTCCAATTCTTCTACAGATTCTTCATCTTAAGGTAATAATATGCTCTTAGAGACATCTTCTTCCCTAGACTTGATGGAGCTAGATTCAGAGAAGGAAGGATTACAGATGCTATGAGAATTTTTTTTTGTATATCATATGGTAGTAGGCATTAAAGCCCTATAAGCCTTGAGTAATTAGGAATTCTTTGATGTACTCAGGTATATTCGATATCTCATCCAATCATAGTCATAAGGTCAAGAAATGGAAATGGCTTGGGGGCTTAGGGATGTCTATAACCTGAAGGGATCTTGGTTTTTTTATACAGAATCTATCTTTAGTTTTTCAGTTTCCAAAATTAAATTCTGTCAATTTTAACCAGGAAATCATCAGATGCTGGAAGGCAAACAGAATACAATATAAATACATGTAGAAGTCAAAATGTCAATTTATTAACCCATCTTGATCATTAACTGTAGAGTTAATTCATGTCAATCTTCTTCCCCAGAGGAAATCTACTGAGGAATCCAAATAAATGAAAAAGGCTACTATGTGGAGGCAGTTTACTTTAGTGGAAAGGGTCAAGGTGTCACAGTCAAATAGATCTAGATTAGAACCCTGGCTAAGTTATTTGTACTATGGGTTGAATTATGTCTCTCCAAAAGATATGCCCAACTGAAACCTCAGAATGTGATCTTATTTGGAATCAAGGTCTTTGCAAATGTAATTAAGGTAAGAATCTCTAGTGATATCCTGAATTAGAGTAGACCTTAAATCTAATGAGCGTTCTTATTAGAGAGAAGACAGAGATACAGGGGAGAGGGTCTTGTGAAAATGGAAGCACACATTGCACCAGCCAAGCAACATCTGAAGCCACCAAAATTTAGGAAAAGATAGGGAACAGAATCTGCTGGAGACCTTAAAGGGCCCATGGCACTGTCAACACCATGATTTCAGACTTTTGGCCTCCAGAATCATGAATGAATAAATTTCTGTTGTTTTCAGTTACTAAGTTTATAATAATTTTTTATGGCAGTCACAGAAACACACATAACACTCATTTCATTTTATTGGCTTAGGTAACTTACATAAATTTTCTGAGCCTCAGTTTACTCATCTGAAAATGGGGCTCATTATAGACTCCAAGGAAATCACAGACTAGCTGTGATGATGAAACAAGGCAATTTATATAAATTGCTTGTCTTTGTGTAGGTGCTCATTACATGGTAAGTGATGTTACTGGTGCCTGAAGAGGCAATATAGGGTGTGAAATGATCTGAAAAATGTGGAGTCATGTAGTATGTGGTCTAACACAACTATCCATGCCTGTATCAGAAAGACAGTAAATGCATTATCAAGTCAGGGCACACACGAAAAAAACAGCTTCTCCTTCTAATTTTTATGTTTGTTTCTATAAGGGCCAAGCAACTTGTTTACACATGTCATGATATCATTACCTCCTCCTTGGTTTTTGATGGGCTTTCCAGTCACAGCCCTTCCAAGGCTACAGTAGTGTTTTCCACTGATTACATTAAGCATAGATGCTTAATGGCATATAGGGAGGTTCCTTATCTTTTCAGTAAACATTTTCTGTGGACAGCTTATCCCATTTCTATGAAGGAAACTTTTTTAATCATCTGAAGTCAATGAGTTTCATGGCCTTGTTCTGTTTGTTATCTGTAAGTCTACAGCTAGGAGTCCTTTCCTTTAAAGTCTGTAGCCCTCTGTTGCTTTTCTTATTCAGGACACTGTGAATTCATAGTGCTATGGCCACTTTCTCACCAACTTGTTTTAAAAAGGGAATTCCTAACTTTACTGGCTATGGGGTGTTAAGCAAATAATTTCAGCTTTTAATATCTCAGCTCTTCCATCTGTAAAATGATGGTAGTAATAGACTCTTCCCCCTAGATGATTTAGAGCAATTTAATATGTTAGTAAATGAAAACCCTTAGCACACTGCCACATACATTTTGAAAAACTGTATGAAACATTAAATGAGTTAATGTGCATTTTCACTAACAAGGCATACGTACATATAACCTCAGGAAATCTTTAGAGTCTTTAAGAGATCCAGAGAAGAACTAATGAATACTTCATTTAGCATATTTCTCACCATGTGACTTCTACTGTTGAGAGTACTTGGAAGCTGAAATTTATCAGAGCAAACCATTCACATCAAATACATAGAAGAAAAAATAACACCTCATATCACAGCAATAACAGTTGCTTAACTTCTGAGAGTACTTCAAAATATGATGAAGTATTGAAAACCGTAGAGCTTTCAATAGAAGCTATTGCTAGCACTTGTTTTGAATTAATTAAAAATACTGACTTCAGCATTCTGGTTGTAGTGCAGACTATTTGAGTTATTATTGTTATTAGAGAGTCTGAGTCAGAAGGATTGAATAGACAAATGACGACATTAAAGAAAGTCAGATGAATTTTCACACACCAGGAGAGTTGTATAGGCAATGAAAACTTTTCTTTCATAGGACACACTTAAGTTGTAGTGTAGGGATGGGGGGGTAGGAAGGAGAACTGATATGCTGCGAAACTATTCAAAGCCCATTATTGGTCAAGATTTCATGCTATCAATGGTGCTATTATAATTCTTTTGATTCCACAGACCCCAGTCTCCCACTGACTTACTCATTCCACAAAAATACATCAGATGCTAACTATGTGGCAGGTACTCTTCTTGATGTTTGTTAGAGACACAGCAGTAAAAAATAAAATTCCTTTACCCTCCTGGAATTTATATTATAGGAAAAGTAGCCATACTAGTGCTGAAGGCCAAATCTGCCATTACCTCTTGTAGAAAGCAGTCTTATTGGAAGACAATTATAGCATTCTTGTGTACATTATTTGTGGATGCTTTTGTGCATCAATGACAAAGGTAGGCAGTTGCCAGAGACTGAATACCCACAAAGCCTAAAATATTTGCTATCTGTCCTTTTACAAAAAATACATGATGGTCCTTGTCCAAGCAGAAACAGAATAGAAACCAGTGAATAAAAATTATGTAATGGGAAATAGTTTTCAAAGTATAAAGAAATAAAACACAAAGGTAGTTAGGTAATGGGAAGGGAGCACTTAAAAATTCAAATATGAAAGTCAGAGATGATATCACCAAGTACGGGATTTTTTTTATCTAACACACCAAGGATATTGGGGTATGTCATTATGTATGTTACATATAATATTGTGCATCATTGAAAGAATGTTTTCTATCACTATGTGTGAGATGGGTGCCATTGCAGGAGTTTTAAACAGAGAAGTGACATGACCTGAATCTCATATAACAAAATCTATTCAGTTCCTAAAGCCAATGAGGAAATACTAGACTTGGATACAACATACTCCGGGAGGGGGCTGAAGAGTTGGCTCAGCGGTTAAGAGCACTGGCTGCTCTTGCAGAGGACCGAGGTTTGATTCCCAGCACCCACATGGAGGCTAACACTCATCCATGACTCCAGTTCCAGGGGAATCTAACGCCTTCTTCTGTCCTCCATGCACATTGCATGATGTGGGTACACTTATACATGCAAGCAATACATTCATATACATAAAATAAAATATTTTTTTAAATATAAAAAAACAACATACTACAGGACATAGATCATTAGGACATGAATCAGTGTCATAGCAATGGAAATGATGAATGGTAACCTTCTAGATATATTCTGAAGCCAGAACCAGTACAGTCTGTCAATGGAATAAATTAGGATGTGAAAGAAAAAAACATCAAGAATAATTCCTTGGTTTTCTGCCTGTGCAACTGTAAGGATGAAGTTAATATTTACTGGGAAGAATGAAGATCTTGCTTGACTAGTAGAGCAGGAGAATAAAGCATTCAATTTTGGACATGGGATGCTGGATGTTTATCAGGCATCAAAGTTGATATGCAGTTAGACTTGAAAATGTGGCCCTAGTCCAGGCTTGAGATACAAATCTGGGAGTCATTAGCATACAAATAGTATTTTAAGTCATGAGAACGGATGCTTCAAAGAACAGATCTAAGGTATCCAACTTTCTTCTACCTTGCCACCCTAGCAGAATCAGTTCAAGACAATGTCCTAACAAGTCTTCCTTTATAATGTCTCAATCCATGATTTCTTTTCCATTCCCACAGCTACTATCCCAATCCAGGATCTCATCCTGTCTGGTCTGGCCTTTTGCAACAGCTTTCTAACTAGTTTCTATGGTTCTAAGTGTAAATTTGAAACTCACCTCATCTGTCTTCCTCCTGCAAAAAACAAAATCTCTGGTCTGGTGAAATGGCTCAGTGGCTAAGGCACTTGCTACCAAGCCTGACCACCTGAGTTTGATCCACAAAGTCCACTTGGTGGAAGGGGAGAATGGATTCCTGAAAGTTATCCTCTGATATCCACATGTACACAGTAGTGTCTACCCCACCCCACAAGAACAAATAAAGAAATAGAATAATTACTTTAAGTCTTTCTGCTAGTTCTGGGCTCCTCATCACCATTCGTAATCATTGTTCAGATCTGAAACCTGGAAATCATACATGTCTCCTTCCTTTCTCCTACTATCCAACTGCAGTGTTACCAAACCAATCTTTAAAAAATTGTTGTATATTTATTATTTATTTATTTATTTTGTGTGCTTGTATATGTATATATACACATGGGTGTGCATGCCACAGTGCCCATGTGGACGTAAAAGGACACTTGCAAGGGTAGGTTCTCTCCTTCCACCGTGTTCGTCCCAAGGGTTGAACTCAGGTTGTCAGGCTTGGCACCAAGCACCTTTTCCCACTGAGCCATCTCATTGGGCCCCAAACCATATTATTTTCACCTGAAAAATATAACTCAATTCTACCTATCTCTTCTTGCCTCTGTTATAGAAACTCTAGTCCAAGATAACATCATCTCTCACATGAACAATGGTAATGGCCTCCCAGCTACTTTTTTTTCCTGCAATTTTTCATCCATACTGATGGCATCAGGACCTTCCTAAAACAATGCTATGTGTATTTTGCCTACCTGCTTCTCTAAGTCCACAGAATAAAATTAAAAATCACATCATCATCTGGCTATACATTTTCTCTCCAAGCATATCTTATGTGGCATAGCTCTTCTGGAAATTCCTCCCATTTTGTCTCAGTGGCCTTGTTAGTGGTGTTTAGACCCAGCCTGAGCACACTGCCATACCCTGATGCAGAATTCTCCAGCATATTACAAGTATCTAAAAGTCTTCTCTTCTGCTCTGTTCTGAGACCAGGACAAGTAAAGCTGAAATTCTTGGGATGCTTACCTCTCAGGTGCAAGCCACTTCCTCTATAGGCCCCAGCATGCCTTACAAATAATATGCTTTTGTCAGTTCCAAGGACATGACAAATATTGGGAAAGATTGCCTTTGTGTATACAATACCCCCAGCTAATACTGCCTCAATTTACCCCCAGTAAATGCTGCCTCAATTTCCTTCCCTTAATTTTAGGCACCTCCTATGCCATGTTGAAAACTACCTTCCTAATAATCCAATCCTTGATACTATACACTCTGAGCAAAGCATTTAGTATATATGACTCTGTTATTCAGCTCTTTAGCGCTAGACCTTATCTCACTTGTATTATCAGCTCCTTGAAAGCAAGGATATTTATGCTGACCTCCCTTCCCCCTCTGCATTGTGTATGTATGCAATATGTTGTTATAATATTAATGAATAGGCAAGTAGATGAATGAATGCATTTGAAAATTCCATTAATGGTGCAGTGGAAAAGAACATTGGATTAAGAATTAGAGAAACTGGATCCTAGCCCACTTTGCCACTAGCCGGTTGTGTGAGACATTTGTCAAATTACTTACCTTTGTTCTTTCATTCACAACAAATAAACAATGCTTTTCATCTTAACTTCCCAAATTAAAACAGGATCATTTACAGGAAAATTATTAGGAATGTGAGAGGGTGATGTTTGTCATAAGTAATGTCAAAGGGGGTAGGATGAAGGAAGACCAAGGAGCTCAGGTACACTGAAGAAACTAAATGGGAAGAAACTAAATGCCTAAAGAAAAGCCAAGTTGGGGAAATTTGCTAGCACGGTAGATTTGTCAAGGACTGGTTGAGAAATGAAAAATCACAATGAAAAGGCAAATGTGCGTATTTAGAGGCAGTATAACATAGCCACTATATCCTATCAGCCTAGATTGAAAGCCTCACTCTGGTATCCATCAACTATATGAACTTGAACATGTGAATTAACATCTCTGAGCCTTAGTTAGATTATATGTATTACAGGGATAGCAGTAGCAACAATTTCCAGCGAGTTGTTTTAAGAGTTAAAGGTCATAAGCATTGTAAAGTTCTCAGAAGCATTCCATCACCGTGACAGGAACGTCCTCCTGGGGCCACATAAGCTCTGAATTGCTCTTCAGTAGTCACAACTCCTTTCCAAGTTCCAGTGCCTAATATTTTGAGTCTATGCTATCTATCTCACTACTCAAAGGGAAGCTCCTTTGAGTAGTTTTAGGCTTCCAGGCTCAAAGATGTCCTCCCCATTCTTCAGTCTTTTTCAAAGCTCGGAAGAGATCATTGTAAGGACATATGGAGTGAATTTCAGTATCTCTGAAAGCATATAGAGGCAGCATAGCCTAATTTTTTAAAGCAATTGCTCTGCGACCAAGCAAAAGTGAATTTGAATCAGGGCATTTAAGACCAACTGGGTGAACACAGAAAAATCAGTGTCTTGTCTGTAAAATGAGACCTCACAAGTAGTTGTCAGAATCAAAGGAAGAAATGGAGGTAAGGTATTTTCCATAGAATCTAGGAAGTGTCAGTGTTTATCACTAATGACTGCTAGGATTTACGGGCCTTGGTTTTGCCAGCTGTAGAATGTAGTTTCATTACCTCTATAGCTCCCATCCACTATTCCTCTGTTTTCATTATTTGCCCTTTCTAACCTTAACAGGTGTCAAAATATTCTTGGAGCCAGTCAATTAAGAGCACTCTGCATTTTATAGTTCATTTGATGTTTATAAATTTTAAAAATTCTGAGAAAAAAACCCAGCAATTCTTATTAAACACTGAGTTCAGTATGTCTGCTTAGGCCTCAAACACAGTGGAGCTGTAAGACCAGGGTAAACATCAAATCAGGCATTTTTTTACTGAATATAATTCTGTTTCTGCCCATTTCCACACATTTAAAATTTCCACTGTCATTTAGATACGTTTTATTAGTTCTCATATATTTGACTCATAAAACATTTGAAAAAATTAAATGGCTTTTCAACACACAAAAATATACTTCTTATAAAACGGTGAAGAAGGGCTAGAGAGATGTCTCAGCAGTTAAGAGCACTCACTGACTGCTCTTACAGAGGACCCAGGTTCAATTCCCAGAACCCACATGGTAGCTAACAACTGTCTGTAACTCCAGTTCCAGAGGAAACTAACGCCTTCCTCTGACCTCCACAGGCATTGCATGACACGGGTGTACTTACACACATGCAGGCAATACACTCATGTACATAAAATAAAAATAATAAATAAAATATTTTTGAAATGGCAAAGAAAACACTCTTCAAATTTCACATGCTTGCATTTTCCCTAGGAATTGTCCTCCAATGGAAATAAACTTCCACTGTAGAGACTGAAGTTTAGGCAAGTAAGTTTTGTACAATTTATCCAAGAGAGTCTGGTAAGCAAGATTCCACTGTGAGAGGAACTGGAAAGTGAGTTTGGAGAATGAGGTCAGGGCCTTGCTTCAAGAAGAATCCAAGAAAAGGAAGCAGAACTGCCCACACAAAGTAGGTGCTTGAAAATCCACCCTTTACTTCATTGGGGAGAACAGCGTGTTTTCCACTCCAAGGGTCAATCACAAATGATTTCTCTCCTGTAGTTGCATTGACACAGTTGGAGAACTGTTCTCTGTGGCAATGCAAAATGTTTCCATGCTTTGAAAATGCAACGATATTTAATGACTAGATCAAATATTGAACTTTTGAAGCAAGGAAGAATGGTTGCCAAATAATTTAATTATTTTTGATTCACCCACATTTGTTTTCAGTTAATTGCTTCCAAAATCTGGCCTTGGTTATAATGCTCTTGTATTTTACGTCCAGGAATTCATCTCTCAAATTGTCCTAAACAAATCAAATAAAAACAAACAATTTGAAAAGAGTAGTGCAAAACAAAAAGAGAGTGTAACAACCCACAAGTTGTTACTTTTCTACTACTAAATATGAAAAATATCTTAGACATGCCTACATTACTTTGGAGGTCCATCAAAACTTTAGTTTTGGGGTTGGAGAGATGGCTCAGCAGTTAAGAATACTGGTTGTTCTTCCAGAAGCCCCAGGTTTGAATCCCAGCACCCACATGGAAGCTAATAACTGTCCATAACTCCAGCCCCAGGGGATCCCACAGCCTCTTCTGACCTCCAAGGGCATTGCATGACATGGGTGCACTTACTTACATGCAGGCAATACACACATACACATAAAATAAAAATAATAAATAAAAAATTTTAAAAAACTTTAGATCTTTCCCCTGTAATATCTAAAATTTTAAAGTAGATTCTTATTTAAATCTTTGTTAAGTAAACTTAGGTTTATGTAAATTTGGTCTATGCTAACAGATATCTACTAACACATGTATACTCAGTTCTCACTTTTCTAATTGTAAAATTCTTCATAGCCAATGAAATAAAGAATTTTAGAGGACAATACTTTAAAAGACACTACTTTATTTTTATTTTATGTGTGTGAGTGTATTGCCTGCATGTATGTGAGTGCACTTGTGTCGTGCAATGTCGTGGAGAAGAGGTCTTTGGATTCCCCTGGAACTGGAGTTAAAGATGGTTCGTAGCCGCCATGTGGGTGCTAGGAATTGAACCTGGGTCCTCTGTAAGAGCAGCCAGTGCTCTTAACCTTTGAGCCATCTCTCTATCCCCAAGACACTACTTTAAAAAGCTTATTTTAATATTTTTGTGCAAAATTTTACCATACTAATGGAATGTACAGGCTCAGAAATCCAAGTAGAAATAATTCAGTTTTCCTTCTGATCTGATAGGTGGACTTCTGCAAGATAATTTCTCTGAGCTCTTGTTGTTTTCTTTTCTATAGAAATGAAGATAATAGTAACACATGTCATATGGTGGATGGGAAGATTAAGTGAGATAATATATTTCAATTTTATTTTTTTATTTCTATTTTA
>NW_008355642.1:1649061-1678432 GCF_000622305.1 Nannospalax galili
ACTTTACCCTCAGACCTATTTTTGTAATGAGAACGTAAAAAATCTACATTCTTAGCAACTTTGGAAATATACATTACCATGAACTTGGGTCAACCTGCAGTAACGTAAATCATTAAAACTTGTTTGTCCCCATCAAACTGAAACTTCATACTCTTTAATCAGTTTCTTTCCTTTCCTTTTCCCTCATTGTTCCCAGTAGATTCGGTCTACTCAGCGTTTTTATGAGACTGCTTTTTTATAGATTCCTCATATAAATGAAATAATACAGTATTTGTCTTTCTGTGCCTGACTTATTTCACATACCATAGTATTGTCTATTTCCACCCACATGATCACAAACTATAGGATTTCATCATTCTTAAGGCTACAGTATAGTATTCCATTGTGCATATGTACTACATTTTCTTTATTCATCCACTGATGGGCATCTAAGTTGTCCACATATTTTGCCATTGTGAATAATGCTGAAATGAACACAAGAGTACAAATATCATTTTGATATATCAATTTTGATTCCTTTGTATGTATACTCAGAAGTGGGACTATTGGATCATATGGTAGTTCCATTTTAAATTTTTTGAGACAGGGCCTCCCTGTAACCCCAGCTGGCCTAGAACTCACTATGTAGATCAGACTGGCCTCAGTATCATGGAGACCTACTTGCTTCTGCCTAGTGAGTGCTGGGATTAAACAGGTAGGCCACCATACCCAGCTCAATTTTTAATTCTTTTTTTATTTCTTATTTTTATTTTATGCATATGAGTGCATGTGTGTAAGTGCACCCATATTGTGCAATGCCCACTGTGGTCAGAAGAGGGCATAGGATCCCCTGGAACTAGTTAGGACGGTTGTTAGCTGCCATGTGGGTGCTGGGAATCGCACCCAGGTACTCTGTAAGACCACTCAGTGCCCTTAACTGCTGAGCCAATTCTCCATTCCCCAATTTTTAATTGTTTGAAAGACATCTATTTATACTATCTTCCATAGTGACTACACTGGTTTATATTCCCTATAACAATGTGCAAACTTTCAGTTTTGGCACATTTTCAACACTTACTTTCTTTGTAAATTTTTAATTGAATTTTTCTGTATTTCATAATTTAACACAGAACATCTTAGTCATGTTGGCACTCTCCCGTAACACCCCCCACCCCGCAAACGTCCCTCAGTGCAAGTTCATCCACTGAGGTCTAATCTGCTTATCTAGAGTCACTAACTTAAAGCAAATCAACTCTTGAGAGGCTGAGGGACACCAAGGTCTGTCGGGATCCTGGGGCCTTCCTGGCCTGGAAAACTCCACCGAGACCTAGGGAGCACTCCACTCGGGGTGGAGGGTGGTGAGGAACCGAGGCAAACAGACCAAAGCGTTCTTGTGGGGATGTGAAGGTTTACCCCAACCACAGGAACCACGTGGAGCAGGGATTCTGACATTTAGTGATGAGGCTCTGAACTTGTCACAGGAGGAGGAAGAATTCCTAGATCCTGCTCAGAGCAATTTCCAGAGACCTGATGGTGGATAATTACAGGTCTCTTTTTTTGTTGTTGTTGGTGGAGTGGATTTTCAGTAAACTGAAAGGAAATTTCTTGAAAGAAAGGGGAGGCTATTAATGTAAGAGTGCCTAGGAAAGAATCTCACAGAAGGAGAGAGATGGCTTCTTTTCAGGATCCATTAACTTTCAAGAATGTGTCCATGGACTTCTCCCAGGAGGAGTGGGAATGCCTAGACTCTGCTCAGAGGGCTTTGTACAGGGAGGTGATGTTGGAGAACTACAGCACTCTGGTTCTCATAGGAGAGGAGATTTTTCTATCAGAATTCTTTACTATTCCCCATCTTTTCACACATCACAGTCTACTTTGTTCATATGTTAGTTTTGCTATGTTAGTCTTGGATTCCTTTAAAATAAGTGTATTGGGACTGTCTGGGCATCATGAAGAACATGTTTATATTCTGCCATTACTGTCCATTGCCACTTGTTAGAGGAATTATTATTTTATTACAGAGGAATTATTATTATTATTCATTATTTTTGGTCTTAATTTCAGCCACCATTAGTACATGATACTGTAGCCAGAATCTTAAGGTTACATTTCCATGGCTGCATTGTGAATCAGTGATAGAACTCAGCATATGAAAACTGAAAAAATTCCTCTGTATTCTAATGAGTCTGTCCTAAAATAAAAATTGAGAAATTATTTGGACAGCCATCTCTTTTTCTCTATACTTCCAGTGGAGCACAGTGCTGTGTCAGAAATCTTGTACTTTATAATACATCAAGTATGCGCCTCTTTCTCATACACAGGTCTTGCTGTGTGTACGCCTGTTCTGGTCTCCTGTCTGGAGCAAAGCAAAGAGCCCTGGAATGTGAAGAGAGGGGAGACTGTAGCCAACCAGGCAGGTTTGAGTGGATGAAGGAGGGGCCCAAGTGAGAGGTCCTAAGTAAAGAATGATAAAGACCTGAACATGGTTTTGTCATACTCTGTCAGAGGGCTTTGTGCAGGGAGTTGATGTTGGAGAACTACAGCAATCTGGTGTCTGTAGGTCTTCTGTGTGTAAGCCTGTTCTGGTTTCTGAAGTAAAGCAAAGAGCCTTGGAATGTGAAGAGAGGGGAGACTGTAGCCAACCAGATAGGTTTGAATGGATGAAGGAAGGGCCCAGTTGAGACGTCCTAAGTAAAGAAGGATAAAGACCTGAAAAAGGTTTTGCCATAGTCTGTTTCACTAGAAAGAGATTATGATAATTTAATTTATAGCAGTTTCATCAAGATTTTACGTAGGTAAATGTCGAATGGTTTCTTTTATTGCAGGTGAATTATGTGGCAATTACTACTATACAGACATCACTTGATTTAATTATTTAATTTTTCCTTATCTCCCATGTCACATTTCTTCCGAATGTGTGTTCTTCCTGTACTACATTTTTTCAATGTGTATTTTTGTTGAATTTTTGTGCATTCCATAAAAAAATACTTAATCATCTTTATAACCCTACCCAATCTGAAACTCCCATGTACCCCTCACCAAATTTTATTCATTCTGTTATTAAGGCCTATAGAGTCAAGTTTTTAACATATCATGAAATTAGTAAATTTTGTGTATTTCATTTTGTTCCTCCTTTGAAAACGTTTGTTCCCTTCTGATTCCTTGTGATTTTTCATTGTTTTACAATTACTAATGTATTTCTCCCGAAAAGATGTTAAGACTTTGATGAGAATCATGTATAATATTTACATAGCATGAAATTCTATATTCTTTTCCCATTTTAAATAAGAATGTATTAAATATGTGTGACTACATGGCATTTGGGGATTCCTCTGTTTTCTACCTACTATTGATATCTATTTTTCAGTTTGGTCTGAAAAGAGATTGTGAAACATTGATCTTGTTTAATATTTAAGACTTATTCTATTATCCAGTCCAGGTCTGCAAGTGTTCTTTGATTTTGGAAATTTGTACATCCTCCTGTTCTGTTCATGTGAGTCAGTCTAGGCTTCTTTGGGACCCATGCTTTCTTATTCTGCTCATATGCTTGTTCTTTTATCTTTCTGACTTCAGTATTCATCACATATAGGATACAGTTCACAGAGCCATGGTTTGGAGGATCTGTCTTGTTCAGGCACCTTCCTTCTCTTTATAATTTCTGTCAGCCAGCAGATGAGATTTGTTATGTTATGACCTTCTGTCTCATGGTTCAATCTTTCTGTTGTCTGTTAGTCTTGAGCCCCATTGATACTGGACTGAAATCTCTAAAGATTGAGCCAAAATATAATGTTTTATCTGCTGAGTAATTTTTCTCAGTTGTAGATCAGATGAAAACAATCCGCAATGCACTGTGCGGTAATATGAGAGAAATAGATAAAATTCAGTTTCAAATTTGAAATAAGCTTAAAAGATAGAGATAACCTTAGTTTCTGGGCATGGTGGTGCACACTTTTAATCCCAGACTTGGGAGGCAGAGGCAAGTAAATTTCTGTGAGTTGGAGGCCAGTCTGGTCTCCCTGATGAGTTCCAGGACCTGCAGTTACAGAAAGACCCTGTCTCAAAAAGTTCAAAAAGAAAGAGACTACCTTAGTTATCACTATACTTTCTCCTTGGAAAATAACAAGAGAATGGATGAAATATGCTCTAATCCAACAATGCTTATAAAGTGAAGGAATGTGTGTGATCACTACATACCATGAGTCATGTACAGTATATCTACTCTTCAAACATCATGATGCACACCACAAATTCACAAAATGAATAAGTTATTATAATCAAAGTGTCAACTATCATTATCTAGAGACTCTTTTTACCTTGGGAAATGTGACATGAGAGAATGATGAGAAATTATTCAACTAACCTAACCCTTCCTCAGGTATTTGCTACTCTGGGTTTGTGACTGTGTTCTTTCTATAGAAGATTTTATGTAGTTATGTTTGAGAACTCATAATCTTGCTTCCTGACCCATTAAAATTGTTTATTTATTTATTTATTATTTATTATTTTTATGTTATATATATGTGCTGGATAGCTTTAGTGTCAGGTTGACACACCTGGGTTGAGTGAGCCTCAGTTGGGGAATTGCCTCCATTGGACTGGCCTGTGGTTTTGTCTGTGGGGAATCTTTTTGATTACTGAGTGATGTGGGAGGGTCCAGGCCACTGTGGGTGGTGCCACCCCTGGGCAGTTGGGCCTATGTTGTATAAGAAAGCAGGTTGAGCAGGGCCATGAGATCAAGTCAGGAAGCAGTGTTCCTCAATGGCCTGTGCTCCATCTCTACCTCCAGGTTCCTGCCTGAGTTCCTACCTTGGGCTCCATGATGAACTGTGACCCAGGAGATGTAAGAGAAAATAAATCTTCTCTTCCCGAAGCTGATATTGGTCAAAGTATTTTGTCACAGCAATGGAGAAACAAGTGAGAATGGAAATTGATGCCAGAAAGTGGGGCATTGCTTTGAAAATCCTGACCTTGGTGTTTTCAGGAGGATTGTGGAAGCCTTTGGAACTTTGGGCTGGAAAAGCCATTGAGTGCTTAGAGTTTGTTGCTCTGGAGCTTGGAACAATTATGGTGAAAGAGTTGTCAACAATGAAGCCCCGGCTTGAGAAGCTTCAAAGACTATCAGGACTGTTTGTATGATCTCTTGACTTAAGAACCTGTGGTTTCTTGTCAGCTGGGCCTGAAGAATCAGCTGTGATTAGGAGACCAGAACCACTGAAGTTAAACCTTTGCTTAGTGGGACAATTTATGCTGATTAGCTGGGGCTGACAAATCAGCTGTAAGTAAAAAGAGACCAACATCACTTTGCAAAATCTTCTGGAAAGTATTTACTCAGGGTCAGCACAAAAGCTATGGTCCACAGGGGGTCCAAGGCTCCATCTCCAGCTGGAAGCAGGACTTGGTAATGTGTAGTAGTCTCCTGCATGGTTCTGGTGTTGAAAGCTTTAGGGGATCACAGAGAGCAGCTGAGACTTGGTACCCTGAGAGGCCAAGAAAAGCCATTGGTGAAATTGCAGCCTCAGTTTCAGTGAAGATCCCGGGATTGAAGGGGTCATGGAGAAAATCTGGGGCTTGCACCCCAAGAGGTCAGAAGAGGCCATTGGTGAGGGTATAGCCTCCTTTCAGTGGAGACCCCAGCTTTTTGGAGATGCCAGGATGACCACCAAGGGCAATAGCAGGTCCAGAATGGAGACACCCTGGGTCTGTGAGATGATCTGTGTGTGCTGTGGACAGAAGATTTAGAGAAGTGGAATTGACAAAACCCTGTGGAGCCCAGAAGATCATGAGCAAATCCCAGATGTCCAGCCTTGAACTACTTTCCTGGACTTAGGTTTTGCTTAGGTGTGCCCGATTTTTCCCTTTTGAACTAAGACAATCCTTGTTTTGGATTTTATAGGAGCCCACAATTAAGAGACTTTTAAAAGAAAGTGTGAACTTTTTTAAGGTATTGGGATTATTATTTTTTAATTTTTAATAACTACATGATTAGAAAAACCGTTTCATTACAGTTTTAATATATTCAGGAACACACTGCAGAACAAGAGTACCCCTCTTTCACAAGTGGCTATAGGTTTCTAGGTTCACAGTTGAATTAATACAGTTATACACTATTGAACTCAGTATAAGCCCTGTAAAACATAAAATTAAATGAGTTCTTAACCTTTACAAAAGATCTCCATTTCATTTTAAGATATATTGTTCCTTGCAGAAAGACTCATTGTTTTTGCTACTAACACTGACATTTTGGGGCATGCATCTCTAATCTGTATGTATTTGATTATTAGTAGTCATAATCAGTTGCACTTGGATCCTTGGCACCTGTGTATGTCTATAAAGTCATCGGGTAGATTTCAATGGTAATGTTTATCACCTCTACTAATTAACATAATGTAAATTTCCATGCTTCTTCCTCAAATATAATACATTTTTAAAAATTTGTTGATTTTGCATGTGTGTTTATGTGTGTATACCACACAGAACATCCCAAACCATCTTATTCAACTATACACCCACTTCCCAGATAGCACCCTCCCATAGCCTCCCTCCCCCCATTATACTCTGATACCCCTGCTACTATCTGCTGTGTTGTCGGCACCCCCAGCCATTCCCCACTACTTGTCCATCTGGTGAATCTAGACAGCCTATCTAGAGGGTTTTTTTTTTTTTTTAGGAAGGTCAGCTGTTCCTCATCTAGCAGCAATCAATTGCCAATATTCCTTTGGATAAGATTGGGGTCTGCAGTTCATTTTCCCAGTTCTATGCTGGGTTACTGTCTGGGAGTCCCTTGGGCCACCCTGGCCAACAACTCAAAAGAAGGTATCTCCTATCTGGCATTGTTGCTTGTTATGTAGCCTTTAGCTATGCATATGGACTCTCAAAAATTATATTGGCCCCTTCAATCTTTTGTTATACTTTCCTTTTGGGTGTTTAAGGCCATAGAGTTGGCCCAAGTAAACCAATTTATTTTTACTCTTAAGGTCGTTTGAGGATCTGTTCCTCAGGGGTCAGATGGGCTTGGGAGCAGCCCCTGGCTCCTTTCTTTTACCAGCTCTGCTTATGCGAAGATAAGTCAAAGGTCATGCCCGACCATGGTTAACTTCTCTTGGAAGCATGGAGAAAATGATTCCTCTGTGTTGACACTCCTCTTTGTAGACTGGACACTGGTTCAAGTCCATCCAGTGGGGTCTCCTCGGCCCCCTTGATCAAGGGGACAGGTGACTCACCACAATTACAGGACATTTTGAGAGATGCTTATAGTCCCCAGAACTAGTCGACCTAGGAGGGCAAGGAGCAAAAACTGTCCTTTATGTCCCTCTGACCAAATTATTATAGGCCTCAATGTATGTCTGTTAAACATCCAAGAAGGTTAGTTCCACCAGTCTGGTACTTTTAATTACTGTGTTTCATGTAAATAAATCTTAGACAAAGACCAATTGTTCTTAGATAAACCTTACCTAGACATATATTTCTTGATCTGCTATGTATAATTTGTCAGTAGGTTGTTAGAGTAATATGGTTCCCTCTGGTTTTTAAAATGAGCTAGGCATTATTTATCTATCACATTGTCTCACCCTTCCATCATGGTTTTCCCACTTAAGGTGCCCCTATTTCCCCACTTTCCCCCTTAATAATATCCTTCTCCTACAGACCTACCTATCTTGAGCTCCTTTTTTCTCTTTATCCCCTAGGTTCCTTGTATACCCTTCCCTTGCCACTCCCTTAAACTAACCCAATTTTCATTCATATCTCCCTTATTAAGGCCTGTTTCCTACTGTTCTTCTCTTTCGGGTTATTTGTTTTCCTTTACCTCCCTGGTTCCTTTCCATTATCCTGGTTCTTCTAGTTATGTCTGGATACACTCACACTTATCAGGGTTTGGTTCTAGGATCCACATATGAGGGAGAACATATATCGATTTTTTTTCTGTGTTACTTCACTTAGTATAACAGTTTCTAGTACCATCCATTTACCTGCAAATTTCACGATTTCATCTTTCTTTACTGCTGAGTAAAACTCCATCGTATAAATGAACCACATTTTCATTATCCATTCATCAATTGAGGGACACTTAGGTTGCCTCCATTTCTTAGCTACTGTGAAAAGAGCAGCAACAAACATGGGTGTACAAGTGCCTCTGCAATAGGATGAGTTCTTTGGATATATTCCAAGGAGTGGTATAAATCGGTCAAATGGTAGGTTCATTCGTAGTTTTTAAGAGTTCTCCACACTGCTTTCATGGGGGTTGAACAAGTTTGCAGCCCCACCAGCAGTGGATGGTGTTCCCCTTTCCCCACATCCTCTCCAACATTTGGTATCATTTGTTCTCTTGACATTAGCCAGTCTGACTGGGGTAAGATGAAATCTTAACATGGTTTTAATTTGTATTTCCCTAATTACTAGTGATGTTGAACATCTTTTAATATGCTTCATAGCCATCTTTATTTCTTCTTTTGAGATCTCTCTGTTCAGATCCTTAGTCCATCTTTTAATTGAGTTACTTGCTTTCTTGATTCTTTGTTTTTGAGTTCTTTATATATTCTGGATATTGAATCTCTGTCAGATGTGTCACTGGTGAAGATTTTTCTCCCACTCTGTGGGTTTTCTCTTCACTTTCTTGATGGTTTTTTTTTTTTTTGCTGCACAAAATTTAGTTTAATGAGGCCACATTTGGTAATTCTTGCCCTTGTTTCCTGAGCAATTGATGTCCGGTTTAGAAAATCCTTTCTTACATCTATATCTTGCAGGTTTTTCCCAATGTTTTCTTGTAACAGTTTCAGAGTTCCAGGCTTTACATTGAGGTCTTCGATCCATTTGGAATTAACTTTTGTGCAGGGAGAAAGAGGTTTAATTTCATTCTTCTACAGGTAGAGATCCAGTTTTGCCAGCACCATTTGTTGAACATGCTGTCTTTCCTCCAGTAAATATTCTTGGCCCCTTTGTCAAATATCAGGTGGCTGAAATTGAATGTACTCATATTTGGGACTTCAATTTTATTCCATTGTTCTATCGGTCTATTTTTGTGCCAGCACCATGTTGTTTTTATGACTATAGCTCTGTAATACAGCTTAAAATCTGGTATAGTAATGCCCCCGGCATTGCTCTTAGTGCTCAGGGTTGCTTTGGCTATCCAAGGTCTTTTGTGCTTCCATATGAATCTCGGGATGTTTTTTTTGTTTGTTTGTTTGTTTGTTTTCCAATTTCGTGAAAAATGTCACGGGGTTTGGATTGGCATTGCATTGACTCTATAAATGAGTTTTGGTAGGATGGTCATTTTCACAATGTTAATTTTTCCAATGCATGAGCATGGGAGGTCCTTCCACCTTCTGATGTCTTCCTCAATCTCCTTCTTTAGAGATTTAAAATTTTCATTGTAGACCTCTTTAATGTCTTTGGTCAGGTTTATTCTGAGATATTTTATTTTTTGCAGCTATTGTGAAGGGGAGTTGTGCTGGATAGCTTTAGTGTCAACTTGACACACTTGGGTTGAGGGATCCTCAATTGGGGAATTGCCTTCATTGGACTGGGCACCTTCTTGATTGTTGAGTGATGTGGGAGGACCCAGCCCACTGTGGGTGGTGCCACCCCTGGGCAGGTGGGCCTGTGTTGCATAAGAAAGCAGGCTGAGCAGGAGCCAGGAGAGCAAGCCAGTAAGCAGTGTTCCTCCATGGCCTGTGCTCCAGCTCCTGCCTCCAGGTTCCTGCCCTGAGTTCCTACCTTGGGCTCCCTGATGAACTGTGTCCCGGGAGATGTAAGACAAATAAACTGTTTCCTCCCTGAGTTGGTATTGTTCAGAGTGTTTTGTCACAGCAATGGAAAATCAGATTAGGCCAGTTGGCTAGTAATATGCTTTGACTGTCTCATCTCTGGGCTATGTCAACCCTCTAGCACTCCTGAAAGGGCCTTCAACTATGTCTTTATTCCAGAGGGAATAATGATGCTCAGATCCAGTGACAGTATTATATTAGTTGAACTTGGTAACAGAGAAATAATAACTACTCTAGTCTGCAAAAGGGGTAATTTGATCTCTTCTTTTCCAGTTATTACTCCTTTAATTTCCTGCTCTTGTCTTATTGCTCTTGCAAGAGTTTCAAGCACTATGTTAAAGAGAAGTGGAGATAGTGGACAGCCTTGTCTTGTTCCTGATTTCAATGGGAATGCTTCCAGTTTTTCTCCATTTAGAATGATGTTGGCTGTGGGTTTGTTATATATGGCTTTAATTATGTTGAGGTATGTTCCCTCCAGTCCAATTCCTTCTAGGACTTTGAACATAAATGCATGTTGAATTTTGTCAAAGGTCTTCTCTGCATCTATTGACATGACTTTGTGTTTATTGTCTTTGAGCCCATTTATATGATTCATGACATTTATTGATTTACGTATATTGAACCATCCCTGCATCTCTATAATAAACCAGAATTGATCATGGTGAATTATTTTTTTGATGTGTGCCTGTATGCAGTTTGCAAGTATTTTGTTGAGAATTTTTGCATCTCTGTTCATTAAGGATATGGGTCTATAGTTTTCTTTTTTGGTTGTATCTTTACCTGGTTTGGGTATTAGTGATGCTGGCTTCATAGAAAGAATTTGGAAGTTCTCCCTCCATTTCTATCTTTTTGAATAAATTAAGTAGTATTGGATGTAGATCTTCTTTAAATGTCTGATAGAATTCTGCTGTAAATACATCTGATCCTGAGCTTTTTTTAGTCAGGAGGTTTTGTATTACTGTTTCAATTTCTTTTTGTGATATGGGTCTGTTTAAGCTGTTAATCTCTTCTTGGTTTAGTTTTGGTATTTCCTGTGCCTTTAGATATCCATCCATTTCTTCTAGGTTTTCATATTTAGAAGTATATAGGTTTTTAAAGTATTCCCTTATAATGGTCTGTATGTTTCTGGTGTCTGTTGTGATGTTTCCCCTTTCATCTCTGATTTTGTTGATTTGGAGGTGCTCTTTCTTTCTTTTGTTTAACTGGGCTAGCGGTCTGTCAATCTTGTTTATCTTTTCAAAGAACCAGCTGTTGTATTTGTTGATTCTTTGTATTGTTTTGTTTCAATTTCATTAATTTCTGCCCTATTTTTGTTATGTTTCTTGTTATGTAACCTTCAGCTATACATGTGGACACATGTAAGGATATGGGATGTGTAATTTTTTACTAGGTTTTTGGACTAATATGATTCCCTCTGGAACACTATCTTTTAATAGTCATTGTAACAGTTGTAGATAGTGTCACACTGTAGTTTTAATTCATATTTCCATGAGGATTGTCCGTGTTCAGGTACTTTTTTTCATATTTCTGCTGACCACTCAGATTTGTTGAAAAATACCTGTTCAGATCATTTGTCCATTTTATGGGGCTATTTGTTTTGCGGTGTTTTTTGTTTTTTGTTTTTTGTTTTTTGTTTGGTTGGTTTTTTGTATTTAGATTTTTTCATACATTTTAGATATTGACCCCTTCTCAGATATATGTTTGACAAATATATTCTCCTAATCTGTAAGCTGTCTTTAACTGTTAATTGACTTCTTTGGTTTGAGGAAGGTTTTACTTTGCTGTAATTCTCTTTGACTAGGTCTGCTTTTGTTATCTGTGCTTTTTACATTCTATCCCAGATCAATTTCACTTCACTGTGCTTTACGCCCTCTGTTTTCTTCTGGCTACTTTAAAGTTTCAATGTTTAAAATAAGATTTATTTATTTATTTATTTAATTTGCTGTTTATGCTGATTATCAAGCTCAACATCTTGCATGTGGTAGGCATGTACTCTATGACTGAGAGTCTCATTTCATTTTTCTTAAAATGCTTTGTATCTGAGGTGGTTAGACAGATGACTCATCAGTTGAGAGCCTGCCTGCTCTCCCAGAGGACCCAGATTTAGTTCCTAGCACCCTCATTAAGATGGATAGCCATCCATAACTCCAGTTCCAGGGGGGGATTTGACACTCTCATCTTGCCTCTGTAGGCATTGCATGCATGTGGTACACTTAAATGCAGACAAAATACACAAACACGAGATAAAAATCAGTCAATCAATAAAAAATTTAACTTTTTTTGGAGAGAAATTGATTTATTTCAGAGCACACAAAGTTTTCAGAAACAAGTTTGCTAAAGAAGGAACTTGATCAGATTCCTTTGTTCCTTTTCATTTTTCATTTTTATTCTTATTTTCAGAGAAAATCCCTCAGTATATCACAGGCTAGGCTTGAGATAGCAGTGCTTCTGCATCCACCTCCAATATGAAAACATTGTTGGCATGTACTGGCACTCCTAGCTGTGCATTTTAAAATTAACCTCTTCAGAGGACGGTGTGATAAGAATAGGAGGTAGGATTTGGCTAGGCAGTTAGAGTAAAAGGACCCTAAAGTAAAGTAACCAGTTTCTTGGCTAAAAGTCAAAGTGTCCTTGGGCCTCTTAGAAACATATTCTGATCCAATGATCCAAAGGCCAAAAATGTCAAAAGTATTTGGGAGCTCTGATCTAATCCCTAGAAGATATTAGGGCTACCTCTTCAGAGGGGGGAATGTTAGAGTAGCCAAAAGCCCCATTAATAAAAAAAGAAAGAAAGAAAAGAAAAGAAAAAAGAAAGAGTATACGAAGTTGTCAGGAAAAAGTGATGGGGAGATATGGGAGGATTTGGAGGGGAGGGAGTAGGCATGGGTTGGATCAAAATACCTTATATGCATGTATAAAATTCTCATTAAATTTTTTTAAAGTTAAAAAACTTAGTAAAGAGACCATCTTTTCTCTGCCACAAATTCTTGACATCTTTATAAAAACTCAAAAGGCCATAAATGATTAGGTTTACTTTCCAATTTTCTATCCTGTTCCGTGGGTCAATGTGTCCGTTTTTATGTCAGTATCCTGCTGTTTTGATTATAATTGCTTTATAACAAGTTGTGTAATCACAGAGTGTCATGCCCCAAGCTTTATTCTTCTTGTTCAAGTTTGCTCTGGCTATTTGTGTCTTTTATACACCCGTATGCATTTTGGTATTATTCTATTTCTCTAGAAAATGACATATCATTGTTGATAGGAATCCAACCAAATCTATAGATCACTCTGGATAGCATGGATATTTTAATAGTACTACTTATTCCAATCCACCTATACAGTATATATTTTGTACTAGGGTTCTCTAGAGAAATATAATTTATAAATAAATATATATTAAGAGCGGATCTGTCAGATTAGATTATGCAGCATGGTCTAAGTCATCCAACAATGTCTGTCTTCACACTGGAGAGACCAAAAACTTGGTATCTGCTCGGTCTATGAGGTGAGGTGTGTCAGCTAAGTCTGCTGTTAAAGACCTGGATGATTCCAGAAGAGTTGCTGGTTTTCAGTTCACAATAGAAACCAAAGACACTGGTTCTGGTTCCAGTGAAGCAACGAAGAAACAGTGGCAGTAGCAGCAGAGTAGATGAACTCACCAGTGAGAGTTAGCAAGGAGACAACGTTTTTTCTTCCGTGTCCTTTTATCTGGAATGTCACCAGAAGGTGCTGCCACATTTAGAGCGGGTCTTCCCACTTCAAATAACTATCAAGAAAATTTCTCACAGGTGTGCCCAGTGGTTTGCCTTTTAGTTGATTCTAGATCCAGTCAAGTGGACAACCAAGATTTGTCTTTTCCAGGTTCCCTAAGCAATGTTTTGTTTTTCTGTGTACAAACTGTTCACTTCCTTGGTTAAATTTACACCTAGAAATTTATTATTTTTAATGTTACTGAAAGTGGGGTTGCTGTTTTTGTGTTTTGAGTAGTTTATGGCTAGTATATAAAAAGCAGCTGATTTTATATTGATTTGTACCCTGCAACTTTACTGAACTTTGTCAGTCCTTACAGTTTTTGACAGAATCTCTAGTTTCCTATATTGTTCAAGTGCATATGGAACATTCCCCACTATACTCTAGTTTAGGAGTCCATAAGACTTGACAAATGTAAGATTGAAATCACACTAAGTATCTTTTCTAAGCATAATAGCATGAATCTAAAAATTGTTAATCAGAAGAATCTTGAAAAATTCACAAATATGTGGAAATTATACAACATTCGACTGAACAACCAACAAGTTCAACTTAAAGCAAAGTTCAAAAATACCTTGAGACAGACATATATAGAAATAAATAGGAATGTAGAAAAAGTAGTACTGAGGGTGAATTTTATACCAATAAACATTTACATCAAAAAGGAAAGAAGAGCTCAGGATATGGAGATGATTCAGTCAATAAAGTACTTACTGTGGAAGCAAAAGGAACTAAGCTCAACCCCCCAGGACACATGTAGAAAAGCTGGGCATAGTATGTGCAACTGTAATCCCAGTACCAGGGAGGCAGAAACATATTGATCCCTGAGGATCATTGGCCAGCTAAGATATACCAATTGCTGAGCCCCAGGGCAGTGAGGTACCCTGTCTCTAAAAACAAGGTGGATTGTGCCTGAGGAATGACACAAAAGGTGGAAGTCTGGCTTCCTTTTCACACACACACACACACACACACACACACACACACACACACACATACACACGAAAGAAAAAATATCTCAGATAAATACCCTAAATATATGCTCCAAAGGACTAAAAAAAAGGAAGAAAGTAACCTCAAAATTAATAGAAAGCATAAAATAACAGACATGAGAGTAGAAATAAAAAATACAGAGATTAGAAAAAACTATAGGAAATATAAATAAAATTGCAATAGTTTTGTTTTTAAAAGGATAAACAATTTTGATAAATTTTAATCTAAACTAAAAAATTAACAAAAGAAGGCTCAAATAAAGTCAGAGATATGAGGGGATATTACAACTGATACCACAGAAATACAAAGGATCATGAGACCAACAAAACATCAATGAATTGGATAACTAAGAAGAATTAGATAAATTCCTACAAAAGAATACTATCTACCAAAACTGAATCAAGAGGGCACAGTAAAAATTAAAGATCTAGATCCTTATAATTTTATGTGTTATAACTTACAATTTGAAGTTTCCATTTAAACCTTATTCTTACTAGAATGTAAGCTACAAGGTGGCAGTATTTTCCCATATTCATTATGGGAAATAATGTTTCCAAGATTCAACTATATTGTAGAATGTATTGGTAGTTTGTTCATTTTTCAGGGCCAAATAATATGCCACTGTGCAGATATACAAGTAATTAAATGAGTTTATGGACATGAGTTGTTTCCATTTTTGTCTAAATACTGCTATGAATATTGATAAATAAGTGTTTGTGTTGAACATAGTTTCCAATTTGTTAGGTAAGTATCTAGGAAGATAACTGCTTGGACATATAGTAACTCTACGTTTCATTTTTTGATGAATTGTCAGAATATTTTCTACAGTGGCTGCAGCATTTTAAGTTCTCACCAGCACTGTATGAATGTTCCAACACACCCCACATCTTTGCCAACTCTGTTATTACAGCCATGCTAGGAGACATAAAGTGCTAGCTCATTATGATTTTGATTTGCAGTTCTCTAATGACTAATGTTGATTTCTCATGTGTTTCTTGGCCATTTGTATATCTTCTTTATAGAAGTGTGTGTTCACATATTTTTCTTTGCCCATTCCTAATTGAGTTATTTGCCTTTTATTATTGTGTTAGAAAGATTTTTTAAACATTCTACATACAAGTGAATTATCAGACATATGGTCTGCAAACATTTTCCCATCTCATTCTGTGGATTATTCTTGCTGCCTTTGATAAACAAATGCTTTTAATTTTTGAAGTAGGAAATTTATCAGTGCTTTCTTTTGTTGCTTTTGATTTGGGGACGCATATGTAAAGAAGTATTCCTTAACCTAAGGTCATGTTTCTTAACCCAAGGTCATGTTTCTTTTTAGGAATCCTCTAGGGTTAGATATTATATTTGGGTCTTTGATCTAGAGTCCATGAATTTTTATGTAATGTGAAGAAGGGGTGCAAATTCATTTTTTTGGATATAGGGTAACACTATGACATCTGCCTGCCTCTGCCTCCTGAGTGCTAGAATTAAAGGTGTGCACCACAACACCTGGCTGCAAATTCACTCCTGTACATGTGAATATTCAGTAAACCCATCACTACTTGTTGCATGGACCATCTCTGTATCTATTTTTTTAATACAGAGAAGGTTCGTGTATATGACTTGGGAAACCATATTGTTATGGCAGAAGTACCGCCTATCTCATATATAGATTCAACTTGATTCTTACCAAAATCACATCTGCCTTCATTTCAGAAGTTGACTTGATGATTCTAAAATTCACACGGAATTGATGGGGAACCAGAATACTCAAAATAATCTTGAAAAGGAACATAGTTGTTGAATATATTCTTTCTGATTTCAAAACTTACTACAAAGCTACAATAATCAATATAGTACTAACCGAAAAATAGACATGTAAGTCAACAGAATAAAATTAAGTTTCAGAAATCAATTTTTAGTCTTCAATTGATGGACTTTGAGCTAGGCTGCCAAGACATTTCAGTGGGGAAGGAGAATATATATTTCTATGTTCACTGATGATTTGATCTTATTTTATTTACAAAATAAATATTAGAACTCATAGAACTGCTTGGCAAAGCTGCCCAATTAATAGAAAAATAATCAGTGTATCTTTAGACTGACGCTGAACAATCTGCACATGAAATTAATAGTTCCGTTCATTGCAGTATTGTAAAGAAGAATAAAGTAGTTTATTCAAGAAAGTATAAGCCATGTGCACTGAAGCTTTGCTTCTCCCTTTCCAGTCTGGATGCTTTTATTTCTTTTCACATCCTGATTGCCTTGTCAATAACTTCTAGTGCAATGTTGTGTAGAAAGAGTGGACATCTTTAGTTCTTGATCTTAGCAGGAAAACTTTTCGTCTTTCTCTATTAAGTATAATGTAGGTAGTAGCCTTTTGTTTAAAAAAATCAGAAATAGGGTGAACTTTATTTGAAACTAGAAGAAACTTCATAAACGCTAGAAACCTCAGTTGCATGTTTTCCCTTCTGGTACAATTCTTATATTTCATGTTCTCAAAATAAGGCAAGAATACTTCAAGAGACAGCTCTATTCCTTATTCTAGATTTCAGATTGGGAATGTTTTATTTCTGATGGAAATGCTTAGAAACACAGTCTCGAAAAAAATTATATACTTAAGAATTAATTTGTGGGGGCTGGAGAACTGGCTCAGGGATTAAGAGCAGCTGCTCTTGCAGAGTACCTGGATTCGGTTCCAAGGACCCACATGGTGACTAGAACCATATGTAACTCGAGTCAGGGGAATCCAATACCCTGTTCTGACCTACCAGAGCATTGCATGACACAGGTGCGCTTGCATACATGCAGACAATATACCCATACATATAAAATAAAAATAATAAACCTTTTTTAAAAGAATTAATTTGTAAAATACAACATAGCAGAATTTGAGTACTGAGTGGTCAAGTCCGTGTCCAACAAGTGAAAGGCCCTATGTTTAATCCCAAGCACCACAGAAAGTGGGATTTCTTTTAGTTACCAATATATTTAGTTTGGTTAAGTTTCTCTGCTAGCACACCTGATCTTCTTAATATCTTGATTAGAGAATGGAAATGGGAGATGGGGGGCCTAGAGAACTAGCCTAAGGATGCCTAGAGATGTAATGTCACATGTGATAAGAGTGCCCGGGTTCATATTCTTCTATCATTTACCCATTTGGAAAGTACTGCAGTGTGCTTCTGTTTCAGTTTTCTCATTTGAAAAAAGTCAGGACGAGGAAAGCAATAATGATGATAAATACTTAGTCATTTTCTATTCTCTATTTCTATAGTCTATTCTCTAATAGGTGTAGGAGATTTTTATTCTTGTGTTTAGGGATTGCTCAGAGCACCCTCTCCACTAGACCTGAAATGGAACCACAGGCTGGGCATGATGTAACATGCCTATAATTCCAGTTCTTGGAAAACAGAGGTAGGAGGATTCCAAGTATAAGACCAGCCAAGACTACATAGTGAGATCCTGTATCTGCCCCCCTCTGCCCTCCCCCACATATCCAAAATCCCAAACCATGCCCTTCTCTAATATTGGTGGACCATTCTTCCTTGGGGGGGTGTTCTTTTCCAGATCAGATAAAGGATTCCCATCAGAAGGTTCTTCTGACCTTCTTTGTTTTGCCTGCTCTCAATGGCTATCCCCTTAAAACAGAGAATAATGTGGCTGAAAAACTGACCATATGACTTTTCAAAAAAGATAAAAATGAGGTAGTTGGACAGGTTAGAATTCGGGATAAGAGGCTGAGGTGAGTTCTCAAGATTGGAATTACAGTGTTGACTTTAGTTTGAGCTTCAAGCCTAGAGCTCTTGAAAATTCATTGAGGACTCATGGATATTTACTGGACACTCACCTCTGGGTGGGAGGTACTTCACTGGATGAAAAATTTAGTTGGTGAACAGGAAAAACCCAGCTCCTCTCTCAGAAAATCAACATTCTAGGTTGATTTATTCACAGGATGAGTAAGAAACAAATGGAAAGTAAAAACAAATGTATAGGATTGCTATGGGGAATGAATGAATAATTATGTATTAATAAACACTTAGAGCATTATGTGTGTTAGTCAGATTTTTATGTGCATGAACAATACCTACCTAACAATGTAAGTTAGGAAAGATTTACACTGGCTCACAGTTTCAGGATTTACAGTTTACCATAGTAGGGAGTGTGCTGCATTAGGGCAGCTCACAATATGTCAGTCAAGAAGCAGACAAGAGGATGTCTCTATTAGCAGATTCTTTTTTTCTCCCTTTAATCCCCTTGGGCCTCCAGCCTGTCAAACTATAGCACCTATATTCATAGCTGGTTTTCCTCTCACAATTAATCATCTCTGGATTAACTGACAGACACACCAAGAGGTATTCATTTCTAACCTCCAAGGTGCTTCTCAGTCCAATCAAGTTGAGACTCAAGACTAACCATCACAATATGAAAGCACTTAGGACAAGCTGTAATACCACAATAAATTCTATTTAGGTACTTACAATGGAGTTATGCTGTGATATTCTTTTTTTTTCCTCAAAAAAAAAAAAACATGGTATAAGAGCCAGCCAGATAAATCCAAGATGAAACTCCTGCTTAACTGCTTTTAGCAACTTGGATGGACTGAAAATTTATATCTTTCAAAAATGCATGTTGAAGCTGTAATTTCCAATGTGGTCATGTTCAAACATGAAAGTGAGACATTTAGAAGATAACTGGATTTGAGAATCAATTGAATTTTCCAAGAGAAAAGATCAGAAAAAGGATTTCCATGAGAAGCTGGCTACATGAGCAACTTGGCTCCTATACTGGACTTCTCAGCTTCCAGAACTATGTAAAGTAAATGTTTTTTAATAAGCACCAGAATGTTGTATTCTTGCTGCAGCAACCTGGGCAGACTTAGAAACCAACTATATAGTCTCCAACAAACTAAAGTTTCTGAGTAATGGCTCTTTCATTGTAAATGTAAAGCACAAGGTACTTTACAAGACTGTAGAAGGAAAAAAATTGACAATCCCTATAAAAACCTTGGAAAAATGGCAACTATAGTTGTTATTTTGAAGTCAGTCAGTTCTAACCATTGAAATTCTTCAATCAGACCTGGGGAGGATAAGAACGAATTTTCTAAGAGACTTCATTTAAGGAAGATTGTTTCTCAAAGAAAACAATACAAAGAATCAACAAATCCAAGAGCTGGTTCTTTGAAAAGATAAACAAGATTGATAGACTAGCCCAGCTAACCAAAAGAAAGAAAGAGACCTTCAAATCAACAAAATCAGAGATAAAAAGGGAAACATCATGACACCAAAAAGATTCAGAACATTATAAGGGAATACTTTAAAAACCTATATGATACTAAATTTTAAAACCTAAAAGAAACCGACAGGTATCTAAAAGCATGGGAACCACAAAAATTAAACCAAGAAGAGATTAACAGTGTAAACAGACCCATAACACATAAATAAATTGAAACACTAATATAAAACCTCCCAACTGGAAAAAGCCAAGGACCAAATGGATTTACAGCAGAATTCTCCCAGACATTTAAAGAAGATCTGCATCCAATACTACTTAATTTATTCAAAAAGATAGAAATGGAGGGAGAACTTCCAAATTCCTTCTATGAAGCCAGCATCACTCTAATACCAAAGCCAGGTAAAGATACAACCAAAAAAGAAAACTATAGACCCATATCCTTAATGAACAGAGATGCAAAAATTCTCAACAAAATACTTGCAAACTGCATACAGGCACACATCAAAAAAATAATTCACCATGATCAATTCTGGTTTATTACAGAGATGCAGGGATGGTTCAATGTACATAAATCAATAAATGTCATGAATCACATAAATGGGCTCAAAGACAAGAAACATATGGTCATCTCAATAGATGGAGAGAAGACCTTTGACAAAATTCAACATGCATTTATGTTCAAAGTCCAAGAGGGAATTGGACTGGAGGGAACATACCTCAACATAATTAAAGCCATATACAACAAACCCACAACCAACATCATTCTAAATGGAGAAAAACTGGAAGCATTCCCACTGAAATCAGGAACCAGACAAGGCTGTCCACTATCTCCACTTCTCTTTAACATAGTGCTTGAAACTCTTGCAAGAGCAATAAGACAAGAGAAAGAAATTAAAGAGTAATAATTGTAAAAGAAGAGATCAAATTATCCCTTTCTGCAGATGATATGATATCATATCTACGAGATGCAAAAAATTCCACCAGAAAATTCCTAGAAATTATTAACACTTTCAGTAAAGTGGCAGGTTACAAAATTAATCTACAAATTCTGTAGCCATTCTATATACCAATAACAAACAATCAGAGAAAGAGCACATGGAAACACTCCCCTTCACAATAGCTGCAAAAAAAAAAATCTCAGAATAAACCTGACCAAAGACATTAAAGGCCTCTACAATGAAAATTTTAAATCTTTAAAGAAAGAGACTCAGGAAGACATCAGAAGATAGAAGTACTTCCCATGCTCATGGATTAGAAGAATTAGTATTTTGAAATGACCATCCTACCAAAACCATTTATAGATTCAATGCAATGTCATTCAAAATCCCTATGATATTCTTCACAGAATTGGAAAAGATTCATATGGAAGCACAAAAGACCTCATATAGCTAAAGCAATCCTGAGCACTAAGAGCCATGCTGGGGGGATTACTATACCAGATATTAAACTGTGTTACAGAGCTATAGTCATAAAAACAACATGGTACTGGCACAAAAATAGACCCATAGATCAATGGAACAAAATTGAAGACCCAAATATGAGCAAATGCAATTTCAGCCACCTGGTAGTTGACAAAAGGGCCAAGAACATTCACTGGAGGAAAGGCAGCATGTTCAGCAAATGGTACTGGCAAAACTCAATCTTCATGTGTAGAAAAATAAAACTAAACCCCTTTCTTTCACCTTTCACAAAAGTCAGCTCCAAATGGATCAAAGACCTCAATGTGAAGCCTGAAACTCTGAAACTGTTAAAAGAAAACATTGGCAATAAAAAACATTAGGAAAAACCTACAAGATATAGGTGTAGGAAAGGATTTTCTGAACCGGACATCAATTGATCAGGAAACAAGGTCAAGAATCAATAAATGGGACCTCATTAAACCAAAAAGCTTTTGTACACCAAATGAAGCAACCAAGGAAGTGAAGAAAAAACCCAAAGAATGGGAGAAAATCTTCACCAGCAACACATCTGACAGAGGTTCAACATCCAGAATATACAACAAACTCAAAGAACAAAGAATCAAGAAAGGATGTAACCCAATTAAAAGATGGGCTAAGGAGCTGAACAGAGAGTTCTCAAAAGAAGAAATAAAGATAGCTAAAAAGCATCTTAAAAGGTGTTCAGCCTCAGCTTCCCTGGGCTACACGGCCCACCAGCCTTTTTCCTGGGCACCTGGGCTGACCTCTGGGCCTGGGACCACCACTGCTTCCTTACCTCTTGCCTCCAGATGGACCCAGTTCCTTCTTGAGGTCCACGGGAGCCCTCTGGGCCGGGTCCCACCCTAACCTCCCTGTGCTTCCTGGCCCTGCACAACCTGCCAACCTATCTACAGGGTCAGTTGATCATGCCCTCCAGGCCTTGACTCCCCCAGCTTCATTCACACTCCCATCTCCCCAACCCCTCTCTTCTCCTAGCCTGGGTCCTGGCCCATTCCTTGTCTTAGCACCCCAGACACCAGGGGAACCACCACTGCTTCCTGATCCTTTGCATCCAGACCAACCCAGTTCCTTCTCCAGGGCCCCATGAACCCTCTGGGCCGGGTCCTGCCCTCACCTCCCTCTGCTTCCCTGGGCTGCACAACAGGCGAGCCTCTTTCCTGGACACTGGGGCTGACCCTTAGGCTTCCTGATCCTTTGCATCCATACCAACACAGCTCCTCAGTGCAGTTCCCCAGGAGCCCTTGGGGCCTCTTCCTGCCCCCATCTCCCTTTGCATCTCTGGGTGGCAAGGCCACCAGATGCCCAAGACCAGCACCTTTCCTGGGCCCTCCTCCCAGGCCAGTCCAACACCCAAATTCCTGAGGGCAAAATCTCTCCTGGAGGGATCCAGACCTTAGGAGAAAGCCTGAGAGCATCTGATCCTCATCTGACTTGGGCCTCTGTGGGAACTCCAGAAGACTAAACAATCTGGCCACTCCAATATAAAATCAAAAGAGAGAGCTGGAAACTTAGATGAACCAGCTTTTCATGCCGAAAAAGTAAACACAAAGGCACATAAAGTTTACAAAAAGAAGCAGACCTAAACTTGAAGGCTTGAGTCTCACACAAGAAGCAGAAACTACAAAAGAAATTCACATGTCAAAATCACAGAGAAAAAATAACATGAAAAACCAAAATAACATATCCTCACCAAATAAAAAAAAGTACAATGAGAACCCGCTAGAGATAACACAGGACAAGGAACTCAAAAGAACAATTATAAACATGATAAAAGAATTCAGTGAATGTAAAGAACGCATACACAAAGAAATCAAAGAACTGAAGGAAGCTAGGGATAAACTTCTGAATGAATTCAGAAAAGAGTTAGAAATACTGAAGAATACTCAAGCTGAAATGAAGAAGGAAGTGAAACACTCAGTATGCCAGTTAGAAACAACAGGAGAAAGCCTTACCAACAGGATGAGTGAAATGGAAAACAGAATATCAAGATTGGGAGATAAAGTGGACGAACTAGACCACTCAAGCAAAGATTATGAAAAATTTAAGAAAGCACAAAAATGGAATATTCAGGAATTGTGTGACACCATAAAAAGACCAAACTTATGAATCATAGGCACACAGGAAGGAGAAGAATCCAAAGATAATGTCATGGACCAGATCATCAACAGAATTGCGGAAGAAAATTTCTGAAAATTAAAGAAAGACATGCCCATACAAATACAAGAGGCATACAGAACACCAAACAGACAGGACCAGAAAAGAAACTCTCCACGGCAATTTTCATTTACTATTAATCATCTACAGAACAAAAAGAAAATACTGAAAGCTGCAAAAGAGAAACAACAAGTCACATATAAAGGAAAACCCATTAGGATTGCAGCTGATTTTTTAGTGCAAACTATGAAAGCCAGAAGAACCTGGACCAAAGTTTTCCCAGTTCTAAATGACCACAGATGCCAACCCAGATTACTATCCCCAGCCAAAATGTCTATTGTAGTCCAAGGGGAAAGGAAAAATTTTCATGACATAAATAGGCTGAAGAATTCCTGTCCACAAAACCAGCCCTTCAGAGAGTTCAGAGTGCTAGTAGCATTAAAAATGTAAGATACAGCATATCTTAAAATGAAATGGAGATCTTCTTTAAAGGGTAAAAACTCATTCAATTTTATGTTACAGGGTTTATACTGCATTCAAAAATGTACAACTGTATTAATTGAACTGTGAACCTAAAAATTTACAGTCACTGCTGAAAGAAATGTATCCTTGCTCTGGAGTGTGTTACTGAATATGTCAAAGCTGTAGTTTAAAAAATATAAAATAAACTTTAAAAAAAAGATTTCATCTTAGTCCAGTCAGACTGGCTAAGATCAAGAGAACAGGTGATACCAAATGCTGGAGAAGATGTGGGGAAAGTGGAACGCTCATCCACTGCTGGTGGGACTGCAAATTTATACGACCCCTATGGAAAGCAGTGTGGATAACTCTTTAAAAACTACAAAAGAGCCTACCATTTGACCCAGTTATACCCCTCTTTGGCCTATACCCAAAGAACTCATCCTACTGCAGAGACACTTGTACATCCCTGTTTGTTGCTGCTCTTTTCACAATAGCTAAGAGATGGAAGAAACCTAAGTGCCCCTCAACTGACAAGTGGATAATGAAAATATGGTTCATTTAGTCTTTTCCCAAGCTTTATCTACATGATTCATCACATAGATGGAGTTTTACTTAGCAGTAAAGAAAGATGAAATCATGAAATTTGCAGATAAATGGATGGAACTAGAATCTGTTATACTAAGTGAAGTGACACTGATGCAGGAAAAAAAAAATCGACTTATGTTCTCCCTCATATGTGGATCCTAGCACCAAATCCTGAAAAGTGATTATGCATCCAGACATAACTACAGGAACCAGGATATTGAAAAGGAACCAGGGAGGTAAAGGAAAGGAAAGAATCTGAAAGAGAAGAACAATAGGAAACAGGCCTTAATAAGGAAGATATGGATAAAAATGGGATTATTTTAAGGGGAGGTGGAAGGGAACGTTATACAAGGAACCTAGGGGATAAATGGAGAGAAGGAGCTCAACAGAGGTAGGACCATAGGAGAAGGGTATTATTAAGGGAAAATGGGAAAAATGGGGCACCTTAAATGGGGAAACCATGGAGGAAGGGTTATACAATGTGAGAGATAAATAATGCCTAGCTGGTTTTTCAAAAAACAGAGAGAACCATGTTAGTCCAACAACCTACTGACAAATTATACATACAACTAGATCAAAGAATATATGTCTAGGCAAGTTTTATCTGAGAACGTTTGGTCTTTTTCCAAGCTTTATCTACATGACACATGGTAATTAAAAGTACCAGACTGGTGAACTAACCTTCTTGGATATATAACAGCCATACTTTGAGGTTTATACTAATTTGGTCAGAGGGACTTAAAGGAGAGTTTTTGCTCCTTGCCCTCCTAGGTTGACTAAGTTCCAGGGGACTATAAGCATCTCTCAAAATGTCCTGTAACTGTGGTGAGTCACCCGTTCTCTTGATCAAGGAGGCTGTGGAGGCCCCACCAGATGGACTTGAACCAGAGTCTAGTCTACAAAGAGGAGGGTCAACACAGAGGAAACATTTCTTCCATGCATCCAAGTGAAGCCAGCTATGGTCGAGCAGGACCTTTGACTTATCTTCACATAGATGGAACTGGTTAAAGAAAGGGGCCAGGTGCTCCTCCCAAGCCCATGTAATCCCTGAGGAACAGATCCTCAAATGACCTTAAGAGTAAAAATAAAGTGGTTTATCTGGGCCAATTGTAGGGTCTTAAAAACCCAAAAGGAAAGTATAACCAAAGATTAAGGGGGTCAATATAATTTTTAAGAGTCTACGTGTATAGCTAAAGGCTACATAACAAGAAACAATGCCAGACAGGAGATACCTTCCTTCGAGTTATTGGCCAGTATAGCCTAAAAACTCCCAGACAGTAACCCAGCATAGAACTTGGAAAATGAACAGCAGACCCCAATCTTATCTAAAGGAATATTGACACCTGATTGCTGCTAGATGAGGAACAGCTGATTGTCCTAAAACAAGGATCTCTAGATAAGCTGACTAGATTCAGTGGGTGGACAAGCACTGGGGAATTGCTGGGAGCACCGACAACACCACGGACAGTAACAGGGATGACAGAGTATATGGGCTCCAGTGGGGGGCGGGGGAGCTATTGGAGAGTGCCATTTGGGAAGTGGGTATGTAGATGAATAAGATAGTTTGGGATGTTCTGTATGGTATACACACCAAAAAAATCAACAAATTTTAAAAAATGATTTAAAAGAAAAAGAAGACTGTTTCTACCATTATATAATTAATACATACTCATTGAAACTTTAAAATTTATAGATCTCTATAATGAAAAGAATAATTCTCTTTGTATCCATCTGCTCACCACCCATTAACTTTCCCTCTGCAAGGACAATGTGAACAAAGCCAGCATACATTATATACATCTAGACCTTTTTCTTTGTATATACATACATATGTATACATTTGCATTTGAGCCTATAAGGATTGATCTTAATGTTCTTATCAGCTATTCTGTAATCAATAATATATATGTATATATATATATATATGCTTTGCTTTTCAAAAATCTGCAGTTATCACTATTAGTATGGTAACTCAAGTAGAGTTCTGAGTCACCAATCATCGTGCTTTTTCCTTCCCAATCTGGTATTTGACATTAAAGTATATTGGTATGAAGTTTAAGACAGATTCACAATTGGCATAGATGATGTGTAGTTGTTGAATTTTAGGGTGTAGGAATACAAAACAAACCTAAACAAATCACCTAATTTTTATTCCTAGCTTTTAAATTTTCCCTGCTAGTTTCTCCTGTTGAAAGACTAAATGAAAAAGAAGACTAGAATGGAAATCAGAAGTTCAAGAAAGATCTTGAGTCATGGTCTTACTAAGTAGAAAAATAACCTTGTTGTGGGGATAAAACATTTTGAGTTAGTATAATAACTGGTCTTTTACACTGCGAAGCTACTCAATCTTTTATACTGTGAAGTTACAAAAAAAACTACTGTGTTTGGTGAAAAATTGGGCCAAATAGTTGAGAAATGTCAAAATATGATAAGCATGCATTCAAAGTGATTACATTTACATAAAGAAACCCGAAAAGGAGTTTTTAAAGTTAATAATTCCAGAATAAGCAAAAAGATTGTGTTTATTTCAACAGACCTATACAATTGATGTGCTACTGATAGGGGTGTGTCACAATTCTGGGCAAGCATTCACAAAGTTCACAAGTATGATAATGCTGAAGCAGTGTGGTTATAAAAGAAGAAAATGAATGAATGAAATCATGTGTCTAGATGAAAATGTCAGTCACTGTAATCTTGGAGCAGGAGGTTGTAATCAAAGCCGTCAGCAATTAGAAATCACAGGGCCCTGACTCCCACAGAATTCTTGGTACAAGCAGCTCTGACAGCGTACAGAACTGTTGTAAGAGACTTTGTGAGAAAGCTTTGTCAGTAGTAATTCCTGCTTTAATGACATCTAGAAACAGCTGTTTTTCTCAAAAAGATGGCAATATGTCTAAGCCTGCCAAATACAGATAACAAGGTGCTTACCTATCATTAACAAAATTATGCTTTCCTTATTGATGGAAAAGATCCGTTCACATCGTTAGAAGAATATATTACAGAACTAGCAAAGAGCTGTTGAAAAGTATCATTCAGATGGCTGCATAGCAGTGATTCAAAGCCTTACATTTGCTTCCCTCTGAGATGGCTACAATTATACTGAGGAGCACCATGATCTTTCTGAGCACTTCTCAAAACAAAATTAAATATGAGGCATTTGAATTGTTTAAAAAATTATGCCATACAATTTGAAGAACAAGAAGAGATGGCATAAAGGCAAGCTAATAATAGTAGCATTATAAACTTCCAGAGATTTGGAAACCAATGATAGTAAGATTGGTACATGATATAGATTCAATGGTAGTATTTTTATGAATTCAACACTGTGTATCAAGGAAGTCTTCAAAATAGTTATAATAAATCGCATTCGTTTTCTGTATGTTCCACAAAAGTAGTACTCCATGAATTCTTCATGTTTTCAAGTTTTGGATATGTCTTGTGGTTAAGAATTTTCCTAATGTCTAAAACGTATCCCACTGCTATCAACAAAGTTAGTCATTCATTGAATAAATATATATTGATAGCATACATCATGTCAGGTACCAATACACATATTGCACATGGGGAAGTACGTATCAGCAATGTATGTATGGGAGTGCAGGTTTTCCTGAGTTGTTCTTAATTTATAAAGTTCTTTTAGTGTGTGTGTGTGTGTGTGTGTGTGTGTGTGTGTGTGTGAGTGTGTGTGAGTGATGTGCATGCTGGTACTCATGGAGGTTAGAAGAGACTATCAGACCTCCTGGAGCTTGAGTTACAGGAGGTTATGAGCCACCTGATGTGGGTGCAGGGAACCAAACTCAGGTCCTCTGAAAGAGCAGCAAATGTTCTTACTAGCTAAGCCATCACATGCCCCCCCTCAGTCTCTTTCCTGAGCTTTTCTAATAGCATATTAAAAATGTCTTTAAATATCTCATATTACTAAAAATAGTTTCTTATTGTAGCTTATTATTTCCTGGAAGACTAGTAAAACTGAGAATTTTTGCATGTATTTATTGACTATATGCCTATTTGTAATTCTGGTTTGAATAATCTATTCTATGCCCCATTTTTCTCTTGGTCATTCTGCTATGTAATGGTTCTTTCTATATTGCTGTGTTATTTATGTGAAATTGCTATATTTGAGTAGGAACTTCTAGATATACGTAAATTTGTTTTGAAACTGTCAGGGTATAAGTGACTTAATGTCAAATCTATCTAATCATGTCTATGAGTATATTAAAATTATTTTCATGCTGTTCACATGTCCTGTTTCTGCATTAGATCTTATTTTATGTACACAAAACAAGGTTAGTCTACAGGAAACAGATTCCAGAGGAGTTTCAGTAACAATACTGTTCAATAATCAATAGAGAACAAATTGGACTATAATTATTTAATATATATTATACAATGATCATTACAATTTTGTCAGTGATTTCAAACACAATATAACAACGCCAATTGTGTCAAACTTCTGCATTGTTTTTGATGTTGGTATAAATAATATCATCTTTATACTATTTCAGTATTTTTTAAATTATTTATACACACACACATATATGTGTTTATATGGCGAGGTCTGTTATGGCATCTAAGCCAAACTTTATCACTTGCTTGAAAAAAATCTTTGGATGCATCACAATTAGGTCCTGGAACCTTGTGGATATGATAGCAATACTGACCTTTTCACAAGAAATGGCAGAAGCTAATTTGAGGCAATACCACTGCTGCTCAGCAATTTGAGTCCTCATTCTCAATGATAAATAAATATTAAGCTCATCACAGAATTATTCTCTCCCTGTGATTCAGAGTCAATGAACATTCGCCACATGCCTAATAAGTGCCAGATGCTTTAACAGGCAATCTTTCTCCCAGTCTTCACCAGTGACCTATGATAAAGGTATCCTCATTTTCATGAGGAAATTGCAACTTGAAGAAATTATGTGACTTCTTCATGGGTCACACCAGTAGTTAAGTCACAGAGATGGGTCTTAAAGCCAGATTTTTCAACTCTTAAAAACCTACTGTTCTCTGAAAAGTACTTTA
>NW_008355642.1:1678746-1700366 GCF_000622305.1 Nannospalax galili
AATGTACATACGTGTATGATGTATGTGTGTGAGTGCACACCATGCCATATATACAGAACTTAGAGGACAGCTTTTGGAGTTGGTTTTCTCCTATTAACTTTATATGGGTTCCAGGGATCCAATTCAGGTTGCCAAGCTTGTAAACAAGTGCCCTTACCACCTTCTGAGCCATGTCACCTGCCCTATTGTTCTTTTAATTGTACCGCAATTAGTTTCCTCAGCCACACTACACAAGGTATGTGGATGCATAAGGAGATTCATGTTACAATGACTCTTCACTTGAAGATATATTGAAAATATTTGCTCAAAATTTATCTAATGAGGGGCTGGACAGATGGCTCAATGGTGAAGAGCACTGGCTGCTCTTAAAGAGGACCTTGGTTCAATTCCCAGCACACACATGGTAGCTAACAACCATCCCTAACTCCAGTTCCGAGGGACCCAGTATCTTTTTGTTTGTTTGTTTGTTTTGTTTTTTGTTTCCATGGGCACTGCACAACAGGGACACACTTACATACATGCAAACAAAACACTCATACACATAAGACAGAATAAATCCAAAAATTTAAAAATTTGGTTATCGAAAGTAGACAAGGACTGAATGTTTTTAGTAAAAAAGTATGCCTATTCATATTCAAAACAGAGAATGTACCACCTACAATTATAACAGTAATAGATCCTATTTGTTAAGCGATTGCAGTGTGTGCTAACCACGTTACACGAATTGTCTCATTTCACCCCTGGAAACTTGTTATCCTCCTCCTCTTCCTCCTTCTCTTCCTCCTCGTCTTCCTCCTCCTTCTCTGGTCCTCCTCGCCCTCCTCTTCTTTCTCCCATCTTTTTCTTCTCATTTTTTTTCCTCATTAACATATGAAACCCAAAAGTTTAAGATGATTGAGTCAACCAGGCGTGGTGGCACACACCTTTTATCCCAGAGACAGGTGGATCTCTGTGAGGTCAAGGCCAGCCTAGTCTACATGGTGAGTACCAGGACAGCTGGGGCTACCAGGAGACCTTGTCTCAAAAAGACACACACATAAAAAAAAAGATGGCTCAGCCAATATCACATAGCTAATGAGTGGTAGAACGAAGGTTTGTGCTCGGGGAGGTTGACATTTGGCCCAATGAATATAAGTACTATGTTTAACTAACTTCAAATACGGAAAAATCCTAAACCAACATTTTGACTTGAGCATTTCTTGCTTTCTTTTGTTTTGTTGCTCTAAATAAGATGGCAATAACTTACAGGGATATAACTGTAAAGTCAGTTAAATCATGATAATACAGCTTATAAAATCATGTTTAAAATATCCTTCCCCCAATTTCATTTTGTTTTCTTGAGAGCAAATCATTTTCTACGTTTTTTTAACTTCTATATTGTCTTCGGTTTCCTTTTGTGATTTTATAAACCAGGCAATTCATAGGGCAGTGTATTAGAAGATTGAAAAATGCAAACCAGGAATCCAAAGCCTGAATTCCTGGTACACAGGACTATGGTGTGCAGCATTTTGTTTTACAATCCCCACTTACGTGGAGAGTTTTCTTTAAGCAACTCCTAGCTTGTTAATCTTAAAATTAGTGACACACCCATTGATTTACCTGTGCTCCTTGTAAAAATGTGTGGTTGGTTGAAAATGGCTTTGTTTTCTTTTAGTATTTTACCTAAGGAGTTCATCCTCTTTTTTTAAGTTTAATTTTTATTTGTTTTTCTGTTTTAATTTTTGATTTTTTTATGTATATGAGTCTTTTGCCTGCATGTATGTAAGTGCACCTGTGTCATACAAAGCCCATGGAGGCCAGAAGAAGGCATCAGATCTCTTGAAACTGTAGTTACAGATGGTTGTGGGGTGCTGGGAACAAACCCAGGTCCTCTGTAAGAGCCACCAGTACACTTAACCACTGAGCCATCTCTCCAGCCCCATCAGTTTGTTTTTTGAGACAGAGTCTCTGAGCTCATTTCCAATCCTCTTGCTATTGCCTCCCAATGCCTGGCTAGGGCTCAGACTCTTTAGTGAGAGACATGGCCAACTACCTATTGCTTTGGTAGGCACTGGGAGAAACCCAAAATAGTTGGCACCATATTTGTGATTTATTTATTTGTGGTTTGAACACCCACTTTATTTTTTAACTGACTGATTAGTTTATTTTGAGACAAGGCCTCAGTATGTAGCCCAGGCCAGCCTTGAACTTTTGATCCTCTTGCCTCCTGAACAGTCATTTTAAATTGGCACTTCAGGCAAGTCCCTAGCTGGCCCATTGTTCAATGCTCTTAGCTATCTCAGAAAGGTTATGCAGGAATTGATGGGTCTAGTAATTATCATAATAGTAACTAGACCTCATGAGTTTGATGAAGAATGAGAGTATAATTGGAATACATTCATAATATTAAACAGCAATTTTCTATACCTCTTGGCTGTCTCCAATTTGGCATATAGATTCCAGAACACAATTGATTCTGTGTGTTTTCTCATGCTGTCATTTGTGAACAGGTGAAACTTAATTTTAAACTGTGCTAAATGGCAGCTATAGCTTGCAGGTTGAGCACTGATGTTGACTATGAGGTACAATTGCAATGTAATTTTAATATAGGGCATTTCATATGTATAATTATAATGAGATTTAGATAATTAAGGACAATGAGTGATTGTGAGCAATGTAAGGCCATGTATAATCTGAGCTTCACCTATGTGCTAAATTAAAGCAAAACTTTAAACTAAACTGGAAACAAAGGACCATATCCAGTGAGAGGATTTCCCTACCCAGGTTTCCAGTCAGTATGATAAAAAACTCAAAACTACCAACTAAGTTCTTCTACAATCAAGATCACCATTCTTCTTTTCCTCATTCTTCATAAATATAAATCTTCTTTAGGTCTTTTTACCTCCATATTTATTGTGCTGAAATATGTGCAACATAAAATCTACCACCTTTACCACTTTTAAGTGTGCAACTCAATGGTATTAAACATACCCATAATATTGTCGACTATCACGCCACCCACCTCTAGAACTCTTTTCACGTTGTAGGATTCAAACTGTGTACCCATTCAACAATAACATCCATTCCACTGCCACTCAAAGTGCTAGCTTATTCTACTTTCTGTCTCTGTGAATTTGCCTATTTTAAGTACCTCACAGAAATGTAACCATACAGTATTTATTTGGGGTTTTTCTTGAAGTTTTTTTTTTTTGTCTGCGTATGCTGTGCGTGTGTGTGGGTGTGTGTGTGTGTGTGTGTGTGT
Source organism: Nannospalax galili (assembly GCF_000622305.1). Classification (NCBI taxonomy): domain Eukaryota; kingdom Metazoa; phylum Chordata; class Mammalia; order Rodentia; family Spalacidae; genus Nannospalax; species Nannospalax galili. Next base: position 1,681,988 of record NW_008355642.1, read on the forward strand.
AGTGTAGCCATATGCATGTGGAGGCCAGAAGTTGATTTTTGGATGTCTTCTTCAGGTATGTCCCTACTTTATTTGTGAAGGAGGGTCTCTCACTGAACCTGGAGCTCATCAATTGACTAGACTATCTGTCCAGTGAGCACCATGAATCTTACAGTCTCTGCCTCCTCAGCCTTAGGATTACAGGCACTGGATACCACATCTAGCTTTTTACATAAGTTCTGGGGATCTAAAATCAATTCCTCGTAGTTGCACAACAAGCACTTTACCAACTGGGACTTCTCCCCAGCACTAGTATTTGCTTTTTGTGACTATCTTATCTCAGGACAGAGTCCTCAAGGTTCATCTATGCTATTGCGTATTTGACCATTTCTTTCTTTTTAAATGTCTAACATTATACTCTAGCGTAATATATCACATTTTCTTTATCCATTCATCTGTCAATGAAAACTTGAGTTGCTTTAACATTTCAGCCACTGTGAATACCACCACACTGAGTATGAGAGTACAGGTATTGCTTCAAGATCTTGTTTAAGTTCTTTGGGGTGCATACCCAAAAGTGGAATTGCTGGATCATATGCTAATTCTATTTTTAAATCTCTGAGGAACCACCATACTGTTTTGCACTGCAGCTGTACCATTTTATATTCACACCAAGAGTGCAAGTATGCCAATTTCTCCACACCCTTCCCAACACTTATTATTTTCTGGTTGTTCGTAATAGTCATTCTATGCTTTCAGCTTAATGACTCTGACCTATGGAGATTTTTCAAATAAAGTGCAGAAAGAAGAACTTTTATATCTTGTTACTTGAAAAAAAAACCCAAAATCTTCTTTAAACACCAAAGAGAAATGCACAGTGATCACATTTTGGACTTTCACATGATAACAAATAGACTGAAAATGAAACAGAATATTTTAAATCAGGACTGTTCCAGAAAAGTAGGATAATTATAGCTATAATGTATTTTAAGCACTTACTATGTGAGAGCCACTGGGAAAAATACTTCTCCTGTGTATTATCTTACTTAATCCTTTCAACAGCCTAAGAGTTCATGGAATCCCCATTTCTACGGACAAGTAAAGTAGTGTGAATAGATTTTGAGACTATTACCAAGGCCACACAGGGAAGAAATGCCACAACTGGGGTTCAAATTTATGTCTAACACTGAGAACCAGTATCACCAACAGGCCCTGGCTTACTTTGAGATGCTTACATGCAATAAATTATTTCTTTGTGAAAAGGATATAAAGATAGCATCCACATCAGTATTTCCATGTGTGCATAAAATGTACAGTTGTTGCCACATCCAAGGATAATGTAAATCAGAGACAGTGTTTGGGCATTCTCTCTCTCTCATTCCATAGGGCTGAGGTGGCAAAATTCCCCACCTTGGGCACACCCCCAAGAACCTATCCAGTATCTATTTCTAGCCAACCATGTTCATTTCTGAAAAGTGAATTTTCATCCTTACTTCAAGAAACAATATTTAGAGAAACATAAGGTAAATATTAGATATAGTTATCATTATTATTATTTATTCTGTTTTTTTTTTGAGACAGGGTTTCACTATGTACCTTGAACTAATATTGAACTCCATCAAATTCATAATCGTGCTGCTTCCACCTCCTGAGAGCTGGAATTACAGGTGTGTACCTCCATGTCCAGCTCTAGATAGAGTTTTAGATGCATAAAAATTAAACCAAGTTTATCTACGAACACTGAAAATCACCTCATGTCCCCCTAAGGGTGCATATATACTATGTATAGGAAAATGCTGATCTGGGTGATGTCTAAGTGACTTTCTAACTTTGACATTCAGTGAATCATCCTGTAAAATAGCTTAGAAACGTTGAAGCTGGTTTGGGTATTATTACCAGTCTGCTTAACTGTTCATTTTCTCAGAAACTTTTCACAGCTTTTCAGAAGAAATTGGCCATTTCTACATAACAAACTGTTTCTGTTTCCACAATTACTGTTCTTAAAACTTGGGTTCAGGTGTTACATCCTTGGGGAAACTTTCTGTGACCAGTCAATCTAAAGGAACCCTCATAATGCTATACTGGTTTGCTTTTCTCACAGGAGTCACTTATCACTATTTGAAATTGTCTATTGTCTTGTCCACTACCCATCTTTCCACTAAATAATAAGCCCCAAAATGTTCCTGAAATCTAGCATTATATGTAACAATTTAGCAAAGATTATTTGTCAAATGAATATCCATGATAAACTAGGAATTTTAAAGTGATGGGGGAGAGAGAGCTGATAAAATAGTCAATACAAGGAAAAGCTGAACTTTGGAAAATATAATTATCCAAAATTATCAAATATGGAAAGGTGTGTGACAATATAAATTAATTACTACAAAATATGCAGTGCAAAAACAAAGACATTCAAAATATCATCTCCAATTTTCCATTACAAGATCCAATGAAGACAAAATTACTTACTCTACATCTCTAAAGTCTTACCCTCCATTTCAGTGTTCATGTTGTAAGTCATTATAAAACAGAGCACTGAAAGGAATCCTAAAACCATACATTGAGGAACACTATTCCAGAAACCTAAGGAGAGGGCTGTGGAAAGAAGGAAAGGAAGAATACTCCACCAAGAAAAGGAGAAGCAGGGCAGGATGGAAAGAAACATAGAAAGAACTTTGAAATAGAATGAAAGAGTATTGAGAGGATTCCAAAACAAAGGTCACTGTTTTGTAGGGAAGTAGAAAGCTTGATTTTCTAAACGGAATAAATTGGAAGGGGCTGGGTGGGACCATAGGAGGAGTATAGCAAAAAAGCTGAAGTAGCTGTTCTGGGGAATGAGAGTGGAATGGAGTAAAGAGAAATCAAAGAGTTGTAAAACAATACATAATATTAGAAGATCCAACTTAGACTGCAAATAATAAACTTGTTATGGAATCAATCATTTCATTTTTGTGACTTCGGAGCCTCATAGCAGTTATGAAAAAAACAGATGGTGGAGTTCTGGTAATGTGGTGGGCAAGGTATGCAAACTTATGCTCCCACAAAAACAATTGAAAATGCCAAATGAATTGAAATGGGCATCTTCCCAGGAGTGTCAAAAAAGTCAGAAAGTAAGGCATTCTAAACCCAGACCCAGCAAAAGGCAGAAACAGAAAGTTACTTCTAAGAACATTCACTGAATCTCATTTCAAACTTCAAGGAAGGAACTGCAAGGCAAATGAAAAAGACAAAGCCAACAACTATCCAAGGGGGAGAGTTTAATAAGATTCTTCCCCACATAAGACTGTAATGACAAGAAGTGATACCACTAGCATAATTGTATGCAGGAAATAATGCTACATACTCCTACACGTGAGGACTTTGAAAAGAAAAGTGGACTTGATATTAAGTGGCAGGGGTCATATACCTGCAAGAATATAAGCACAATCTCATCTACTAGAGATGTATAGCTTGCATTTATATTTCCTAGGTGCTTCCAAATACTTCAAGCACTAAATATGGGTTAAATCTGGTCCAGACTTCAGTATCAGCAGACACTTGTCAGAATGCACATACTAACTGCTGGAATCTGCTCTTATCCTATGATTCGAAATATTCCCACAAATAAGTTTCCAAAGAAATGAGGACATCTTAGTTAAAACCCACTAAGCATGCAATGAAAAAAGGCACCGCAGGTAATACAAATAGTAGGTTAAAAACAAATTCAAATGTGTAAATAATTATATTTAAGTACAAATGCACTACATTCTTGTGTTAAAATACAGTCATTAAAACTCTCATGCTTATTGCAATACTCTTCAAAATAGACAAGAAATGGGAACATTTTGAAGATATGTACTACTTACTTTCTAGCTGCTGTGACAGAATACCTAACAAAAATAAAAGAAAGAATTAGTGATCTGGACTTACAGTTTGAGAGGGTGTGGTGCACAGTGGTGGGGGGACATGGCAAAGCAGAGCAGTTCACATCATTAGAGTCATGAAGCAGAGAAGGGGAATATAGCCCCCAAGACACACTCCCAGTGCTTTATTTTCTACAGATGAGCCATATCTCCTACTTTTCATCGCTTCCCAGCAGTGTCATCATATTGTAAATGCACCAGGGAATTAATCCATTTATTATGTCAGAACTCTCATAATCTAATTTTATCTGGAAACTTCATCACAGAGATACCCAATAATGGTATGCTTTACCAATCTTTCAGATCTTCATTAATCCAGTAAAGTTAACAATCAAAATTAGCCATCAGAGTATCTATCAACCAATGAGTAGATAAAGAAAATGTGGCACATGAACACAATGGAATACTCTTCTGCCATAAAAAAAGAATTGAGTCAGGTATGGTGGCACATGCCTGTAATCCCACCATTCAGAGATGGAGGTACCAGGATCAGGAGTTCAAGACCAGCTTTGATTGACTACACAGAAAGTTTGAAGCCCATCTGGCCTACTTAAAATGGTATATAAGAAAGAAGCTTCTTTTTGCAACAGATGGAGGCTACTATAGAATCCCACAACTGGTAAGACACAAAGAATATATACATCTGAGAGATACCCAGTCCTAGGTGACACACCTACAGTTAAATCTCTACATCTAAGGCTCATGGGACATAGCAGAATGAGAGGTAGAGAGAAAACAAGTGCATCCCTCAATTCTTACCAGTGCAGCTTCTCTATACAACAGAGTGGGATGCACACAAAAGGCCACAACTGGCCAAGTTTTAAAGAATAAGAGACTGCAGAGTGTGTGTCACTGGATTGGACTCCTATATTAAACCTCACCCACCCACAGCTCAGGGACCATTGTAGAAGAGGAGGCAGAAAGATGGTAAGAGCTAGGGCTGGTTCATGAACATAGAGAAGCAGAGACTTTAGGGCCACCGGAAGCTTGCACATGTCAACTAGTGGCAACGGTGGCATCGACCCATGCCAACTCCATCAGACAAGGGCCCAGAGTGGAGCAAGAGAAATGGGTGGCCACCAACCATAGACTGGAGACTGATTAGTACTAGAACTGTTGTATGAAATGTACAAAAGCTCAATAAAAAATTTTTAAAAAGGCTGAAATAAGCCAGGTACAGAAAAGCATGTGCCTACAACCTTGTTCATATGTGAAATTGAAGAACTGTGATCTCATATAATTTGAGAGTGAACTGGTGGTGAAGAGGGAGAGAATTGCAGAGGAAAGTGTGGTGAGAAGCTCATCAATGGGAATTATTACAATTAGATAAGAGCAGCAAGTTCTGGTGTATTATTGCACAGCAGGGTGAGTACAGACAGATTTTCATTGCGTATATATGTATATATACCTTATGCTAAAAGAAAGGAGTTTGAATATTTTGGTATAAAAATGATAAATGTGAGATAACTATGCGTAACCTGAGTACGAATGTATATTTGTATCAAAACACCACATGTGCAAAACATCAATATGTGCAATTTTATGGACTGACTTTCCTGAGAGACTGAGGGTCACCTTGCAGTCTAGGCTGAACTTAAACTTACTATCTTCCTATCCCAGTCACCATAGAGTTATGATTACAGGCATGAACCATGGTGTCCAGCTTAATTTTTGTGCTTTTAATGCACTAGTTTAAAATATCTCTCTTTTTTTTTTTTTCGGTCTTTTTGAGACAGGGTCTCCCTGTAGCCCCAGCTGTCCTGGAACTCATTATGTAGACCAGGGTGCCCTTGAATTCACAGAGATCCACCTGCCTCTGCCTCCTGAGTGCTGGGATTAAAGGCATGTGCCACTTTAAAAGATGATTATCACACTAAATTTTTAAAATCCAACCATATAACCTGGGCACGGTGGCACACATCAGTAATCCCAGCATTCAGGAGGCTGAGGTAGGAGGACTGTATAATCAAATCCTGCTCAAGTTACATAGAGAGATACTATTACAAAAAGTCTATGTATATACTATTTATAATAGTTACATTTGAGACATCCAGATACAGATAGATTGACAGGGAAAAGATGAAAAAAAAAACATCTAATAATGGTAGCCAGAAGAAATCAGTTACTGTTATTTGAATTCAAAGTAGATTTTTGAGGCAAAACATCATTTCTAAAGATGCAGAGGTTTAATTCATCACTTTTAAAAATAAAAACCCAATCCAATTGGAAGACATAATGTTGTTAAATTTGCATGAATCTAATATTTACTTCAAAATAAAGTGAAAGATTAACCAAACTAAAAGGAGAAATAGACAAGTTCATAATCATGAATGATTTTAACACATTTCTCTCAGTAATTGCTAGAAAATAATAGATCCTCCAAATCAATAAGGATATAGAAAATTTCAATAGCAATCATCAAAATTGATTTAATTGCATATGGAGCTATTACCTTCAAGCATGCAGACAGCATTCCCCCATACTGACCATATACTGGTTCATAAAACAAAGGACTAAAATTGACATTCCATGATCAAAGCTTAATGAAGCCTGAAATCAACACAAAATTATGAGTAGAGAAAAACACATCTGAACATTTAAAGACATACTTCTAAATAAACCATGTTTCTAAGAAGAAATCACATTAGAATGTAAAAAAAATGAACTAAACTAACATGAAAGACTTCCCATAAACTAAAGTAATACTTATAAGGAAAGTTATAGCTTGCGATGCCTATAATTGGAAAGAAAGGGACTATTGATATTAAAGATCTATACATTCATAATAAAGGACTACAACAAGAACAATGAAGTAAGTCTAAAGAATATATACAACATCCTCCTTATTTTCCTTCTTGCTGTAACAAAATATCTGACATAAACAACTTAAGAAGGACTTATTTTGTCTAGGAGTCAGGGGATATTCTCCTATTCCATCATGGAAAAGTCATGGGAGTTAGACTGACTTGGTCACGTGTGTGTGAGTGTGTGTGTGCCTTTAGGGGACATTTCATTCCCAAATCATATAAAATATGATAAAATTAATCCTAAATTAGTGTTTAGCAGGGGAGATGAGGGCAAAAGTAATGATTAAGAGAAATTACGGAATCTAAAATAAGTGTGGCCAGAAGAACTGGCAATGGGGAATCAGCTGAACTGGGGAGAGGATGCAGTAAAGGTGGGGAAAAGAGGAGATTAAAAAGAATTAGACACTAGGAATATGTCTAATTCTAAACAAACTGACCAAGTTTTAAAGAATAAGAGACTGCAGAGTGTATGTCCTTGGATAGGACTCCTATATTAAACTTCACCACAGCTCAGGCACCATTGTGGAAGAGGAGGCAGAAAGATTGTAAGAGCCAGGGCTGGTTCATAAATACAAAGAAGCAGAGGCTTTCAGGACACTGGAAGGTTGCACATGGGAACTGGTGGAGGAAAGCGTGGTGAGAAATTTATCAATGGGAATTATTATGATTGGATAAGAGCAGTAAGTTCTGGCGTGTTATTGCACAGCAGGGAGAGCACAGATGAAGACTGTCATTGTACACACACACACACACACACACACACACACACACACATGTACACCTTATGCTAAAAGAAGGGAGTTTGCATATTTTGGTACAAAAATGATAAATGTGAGATAGCTATGTGTAACCTGAGTACGAACATGGATTTGTATCAAAACATCACAGGGTATTCCATTAATATATGCATTTTACCTCATGAGTTGGACATGAGCTTTTGGGGGACAAAGGCAGAATATTATGCTTTCAAATGAAATGTCTTCCTTAAGCTCAGGCATTGGAAGCTAGCTTGTTTGCCTGTTGATGGGCTTGTGGGAAGTGACTGGATCCTGAGAGATCTTGCTTAATCAGTGTATTAATCCCTTCTTGGAGTCATAAGATTACTTTATTGAAAGATAGTGAAAAGTATAAAGTGAGGCCTTGTTGGAAGAAAGAGATCACTGTGGTCATGTCTTTGGGACTATATTCTTCCATGATCCCTTCCTACGTTCCCTTTCTCTACCTCCCCTCTTCTATGAGGTGAGTAGCTTCTGCTGTGTGTTTCTTGCCACCATGATGTTCTATTTCCCCACAGGTCCAGAATCTATGGGACTAAGGAATTTGTACTGAGAGTGTGCGTCAAAATAAGCCCTTCTTCATTATTTCTTTCCTCTCTAGTGTTTAGTACAATGAAAAAGAAAAGCTAGAATGCAAAGTGGAATCACCTCATAGCTCAGCCTCTTAATCATGAAGACCTTCCAAAAGGAAGGTGTGGACATCATCTAGATTTGGTAGGAGGATGTAGCTACTCTACCTCCTCACTCTAAGATAAGGACAATGCAGTCATAAAAAAGCCTCTGTTTAGGAAGGTCATGAGAGAAGCAGTCTTGTCAGGAGAGAAGTAGTTTCTATCAAGACAGTGACTGAAGATAACTATAACAGCTTTGGCAGAACAGGCAGAACAGGCTCTGCACTTACTAGCATCTGTATGAGCTTGGGCAAGTTAGACCATTTTAGCCTTGTTATTTTTTTAATCTGTAGAAATGCAATGATGATAATAACTCCAATATCAGAGTGCTATTGTGAGGCTTAAATGATAAACTACTCAAAAGTCCTTAGCAAATTTCCTTCTTATACATAGTAAGCACTCAGTAATGATTCGTTTTGTTTTTCTTTTTAAATTTTAAAATTCAGCTTGGGGAATATGTTTAGACCTAAAGTCTCCAATAATTGTAATGATAGCTAACGTCTTTTTGTATGCTTATATCGTGTCAGGTTTTATAATAAAGATGTTTTATATATATATGATTGCATTTAGTCTTTAAGATAAACCTATGAGAAACCAGGAGAGATGTCTCATTCTTGTAATCCCAGTACTTGGGGGTGGGGGGTCGGTATAGGTATGAGGATCAGGAGCTCTAGGTCATCCTCAACTATATAGCAAGTTCGAAACCAGCCTTTGCCACATCACACTGCCTTAAGCAAATTAACACAACAACAAAAGATACCACTATGGGGAAAATAACACTATTTCAATTTAATATATAAGGAAACTGAGGTACATAACATAAATTGTTACATGACCTCCCTCAAACCTTATCCCCATTCAATGGTCTCTTTCCCTGACTAGGTGAACAGTACATTGCATGTTCTAGTCTCTTACACTAACATGTAGCCGTATGACTAAATTTTAGACAATGGAAGCAAACAAAATTTTTGCAAATTCTTTCAGCTAGAGTTTTTTTTTAAGAGTAAGTACTTCTCCACATTCTAGATTTGCTTCTACTAGCTGGATGGCAACAAGATTCAGGATAACAAAGCTATAAAGTGGAATTAGCCTGGGTCTTTGAATAACTTCATTGAAAGAGGCACTCTACTGAGAGGAATACATACTTAGAACTGTTAGGTGAGTAAGAAACAGATTTGTTTTTGTTTTGTTGAGTTGTTACATCCTTGAAGTCTACTTGTTAGAGCATGTAGTCTATCTTAACACAAACTGTGTTGAGCACTTTCAACATTCCTTTATTTAATCCTCAAAACGATTTCATGAAGCACCCACTGATATGAAACTGAAGAAGTAAAGAATGTCAGGTTAAATAACCTGTTTGAAGTTGTGCAGTAGATGAACAAATGATGTGGGTGAGGCATAAGAATAGATGCTTGTTACAGCTTCAGTAAAGCTCTTTCTAAAGCAATCACTAGGTCCTGTTGGGATTGGGGAAATCAGAAGTTTGTTGAACCATAGAAATATTGTAACATCACATACATTTTCTTAGCTTCAAGTAGGAGCTTTTCCAACTCTAGTCACTGCAAACTCTCTGAACCTCAGGCATCTTACTGCCTATCTTCTTTGTGTGGTCATCACCTTCATCTAACTCAGTCCTTCTTCTTTTCCCTTTAGTGATCCTGTCTTATTAATCTCTTTACTTATGAGACTAGAAAAAAGTAATTGATGTTTTAACATCTCAGTATTTGTGCTTTTCAGGATAGAAGAGTTTCTGTCCAACAACTGTTTGTAGATAAACTTCACAGAATACTATAATTGCGGCCATCAAAGGCATAATTCTAATAAAGATAATCATAACTAGCAATAAGAGCTCTAAAAAGTATCCCTAATTAAATAACAGTCCTCATTTCATCCATCATTCTATGCTAACTACTATCTTATGTCTCTGTTTCTCTTCAGATTCAAATGTCTTTGACAGAATTGCCTCTCTATGCTAACCTCAGCTCCTCAGCTCCCCATACATTTTGCAGTCCACTGCAGTCAGGCTTCCAGCTTCAGAACTCCATGAAACTATTCATGATACTGCAACAAGTAACCTCCATATCGCCAAATCCAATAATTCTCTATCAAATCCTCACATCATTTTGCATTGGTAATCATTTCCTGCTTCTTAAAATATTTGATTCAAAACTTTTATCTTTTATTCAATTTCATGTGTTTGATTGTTTTGCCTACATGGATGCAGGTGCATTATGTGCATGTGATGGCTGTGGATGCCGGAGGAGGGCATCAGATCCCCTGGAACTGGAGTTACAGAAGGTTGTTAGCTGCCATGTGGGTGCTGGGAACCAAACCCAGGTCCTCTGGAATTGCAGCCAGTGCTCTAAACCTCTATGCCATCTCTCCAGCTCCAACGTTTGCTTTTTAAAAATACTATGAGATAATAAGCTGCTGGTTTTTATCCAATGTCATTGGTGATGCTTCTTTATTCTTCTTGGCACATTGTTCTTAGTACAGTGGTATCACAGTGCTCAACCCTAGTCTTCTATTGTTTCATGTCTGTGTGTGTGTGTGTGTGTGTGTGTGTGTGTTTGTGTTTGTATGCATGCATGTGTGTTTTACCTGTTTGCCTGTGTGTGCATGTGTGTGGTGTCTTGAGATTGATATAGGGTGTCTTCCTTGATCACTTTCCACCTTGTATGTTGATACGGAGCATCACACAAAACTCAGAGCTGCTAGCAAGCTTGTCCATCCAGAGATTTCCTATCCCTGCCTCTGGATTACATATGGGCAGTCACTCCTACCTTATTTTTTACATAGATTTGGGGGATCCAAACTCTGGACCTTACATTTCTGTGGCAAGCACCCTCTGAGCTGTCTTTCCAACCCTATCATTTCTTTAACTCAAAATGGATAAATTACCCAAATACAAGGACTAAAATGACACGACTCTTAAGAGGAAGGAAGTTATAGGTATAAATCTTCAAGATCTTGTGTTTGGATATAATTAGTTAGATATAATATCAAGAGTATAACCAATAGGGCTAGAGAGATGGCTCAGTCAATAAGAGCATGTACTTCTGTTCAGCTCCCAGCTCCAGTGGCTCACAACTGCTTCTAATTCGGGCTCCTGGGGTATTCAACTCCTCTCGCTTCTGCAGGCACCTATACTCATGTGCAAGCACACACACACACACACACACACACACACATTCATAATTAAAATAAATCTTTAAAAATGTTTAAAAAGAGTACAAACAATAAAACACTGGTAAATTGGACCAATAAAAGAAAACACTAGTAAATTAGACTATGTAGAAATAGTAATGATAATAACATCTAATAAGGTAGTGGAAAATAACTCTGTTACACTTTAAGTAGGATTGCAAAACAGTACAGTTAGTTTGGAAAATTATCTGCCACTTCCTGAAAAGGTTAAACATGGAATTTTCATATAACACAGCCACTTCATTATTAAGTATATAATGAAGAGAGATGGAAACATACATCTATAAAAAATTTGTACAAAAATGTTCACGTCATTGTTTTGCTAAATGGACACAGTATCGAACTGCCTCTGAAATACTTATACCCATATATTAATGCAATTTTCAGCCCTCATAACAGGAGTTTCTTATTGCAGTGGATGGTGGTTAATATAGAGACTCACCACTGATCAGAATGCAAAGAATAAGTGACTGTATAGAGTTGTCAGCCCTATATTGGACATCTATTTGTCCAACACACACACACACACACACACACACACACACACACACACACACCCCTAAGGCTCAGCAAACATCACAGAAGTGGGGTGGAAAGATTGTGAGAGCCAGAGGCTCTAGAAGACTGGTGCAAAACGATGTCTTCTGAACATGACAGGGCTGATGCACTCTTGAACTCACTGCAGTTGTTACCACCGGATCAAGATCAAGTCAGTCAACATTCCAGTGCTAATAAGGGAGGGACTTACAAGGCCCCACCCCCAGCTGGGTGCTATTGGCAGTTGATGGCTTCTGGGGGAGGGAAAGTTCTTTTGTTTCAGGGATGTGGCCTTTGGTAGGCTGTCCATGTTTCAGTTAATGGCCCCACACCCCTGTGCATAGGCCCAGCACTAGTTTGACTCAGTGGGTTATAAAAGTATAAAATGAAGACTGAGAAAAGCATATGAAGTTGGGAGGAGGATGTGTTGAGGAGCATTCTGGGAGGAGTTGAAGGGGAAGGATCTAATAAAAATACATTGTATGCATGTATGCAATTCTCAAACACATAAATTAAAATATATATAAATGTTTATGGAAGAATTATTTATAATAACAAAAATATGCAAATACCCTAATCAATTCATGAACGGGTAAACAAAATTTGGCAGATACATATAATGGAATACTATTTTTTCACAAAAAGGAATGAAGTACTGGTAGATACATACTGTCACTTGGAAGAAACTTGAAAACATTATGTTAACTGAAATAACCCAGTCGTAAAATGGCAAACATTATATGAGTCTATTTATAGAAATGAGTAGGTAAATTTGGAGGCAGGAAGTAGGTTAGTGGTTGCCTGAGGTAGGAGGCAGTGAGAAGGAATGGAGAATAACCAGTAATTGACATGGGGTTTTATTTTGGGTGAATTTGTTTCATACTGATAAATTAATACTTGCACAACTGGGTGAGTGTTATAAACCCCAGTGAATTTTAAAACTTAAATGGGTGGTTTATATGTTTGGGGGTTATATCTCAATAGAAAGAAGAAACAACCAGGGAGAAGTGCAGAGTAGGGTGCAGCATGGGAAATTTCAAGGGCTTTTAAAAGTCCCCATGCTCTCATGAAGCATTTGTAGTAGGAATGTCAGCTTGGGGTTTAGTTCAATAGATGCATGAAAGAAATCCAGAATTCCTTGTGGAATTCTGTGGAGAATTCCTTGTGGATGCAAAGACAGCTGAGGATTAAGTTGCAGTGCATTTGCCAAGCACTTTTGTGGCATGGGCTGAGCTGACCAGAAGAGTGTGTGGGATAAATAGTCAAAACCAGGAACTAGAAAGGAATTAGGCTACAGTTCAGAGGATTGATGGCACTACTGGGCGCTTGGAGTAGGAATCTAGGAGAGCAAAACCAAATAGCATCACTATACATTGTTCATGCTGTGAGAGGGAGCCATGAACAGTGGGCATTTTCAGTGGCTAGTGTGAAACAAAATGAGTTGCACTTCAATCAGGTTCCAGTAGAAATTAAGGGGCTCAGATTTTCACGTGCCAATGTCATGAGTGAGTCTGAACTTTAAATTGTGTATTTGCCCAAAAGAGAATTTGAACTTAGAATTGACTTTTACTTTTAATTAACGGAGTTAATCTTCACTTTGCCCCACACATGCCTTCAATCAACTGGAAACAAGTTTTCCAGAATATGACGAGATCAGTTAAAGAAAAATAACTACGTTTTATAATTAGATTTGGAGGCAGGTTATTGTGATACACACATTTTTACACCTCAATAGATATATAGATACATCCCTTAAGAGAGAAAAACAATCAAACCAAGATTGTCCAAGCCATATTTGATGCCTTCATGTTCTTGTTTCTCACAGCTTCTGTATACTACATCTTCACCATCTGCTCCCTGCAAAGTTTTCCTTTCTAATCTACAACTTGCTAGCTGTTATTTGTTCCATGCTCAGTGTTCATATTAGCACATCTAAATCTCATTAGAGAGTTTATGTAACTGTCTCAAGGAAATAGGTAGCACAACATTCAATTAGTTTGTACTCCAGTTGACTATAGAAAATGTAAATTCAATAACTAGAGAAACAGTTCAAGGTAGATCTTGGTGTTTCTACTCAGAAATGTATTTGTTAGATAAAACAAAGACTTGGGAAGCAGGATTCTGTTTTATAATCAGGGAAACAAAAACATATTTGTCAATTAGAATTGAAAAACAGGTCAAGGAATTCAGTATTTACTTATGTACTTACTAAACATAAAAAGGGGACCTAACACCACAACCACAAGTTATATGTGTACAAGGGTAGATCAAAGTGGTAGCTAAGAATATGACATTCTGCAGTTGTTCAAGGATGACAGTTGAGAAAGTTTGACAGAGGATAAAAATAACACTTGTTTGGGCATAAATAATGTTTTGTTTTTAATTCAACAATGTGAATGTTTCTCATCTTACCACAAACTAATCAACGTAAGAAAATAATTTTTCAATGTTAACAAGTTCACTATCTCATCAAATTACAGTTATTCTTGTCTTCTGAAATGAAAAAAATCATACTTGTAGACATAATAAATTGAGGCAATGAAAAACTAATCAGTAACCATTGGGTTTAATTCACTTTCTAGTTTTACCACACAATAAATGATGGGCATATCCTCTGAGTAGTTTTGCCACTGTTGTTAAAGCATTTGAAAGTTTGTTACTAAAAATTTAGAGGTAGATGCAGAAGCACAGAGGATTACAGTTCAAATGTGCTGTGTGGATACAGACTATGGTCTATTTAGTAATAGATATGCATACATAGTTATACATAAACTATATCTATATATATGAAATATGGAATCTTTAGCTCCCAGCTTGACAGTCAGTTATAAAGAGCAGAAGATACCCCAAGGTTTCCTCTGAGGGTTATTATCACTATACTCCAGAACCAGCAGAGGGTAGAAACAAATGTGCTTTATCTTACATTGACCTTTGTACATAGAGTCAAGAGAATCCTGAGCAAGGTCAGTTTCCTATCCAGAATGCAATTTGTATATAGATATTACAAAATATTTTCCACAGAACTTATTTCATAGATTTCATTTATGTTTGAATGATATCCACATCTATACCTGTATCAGTCTCCTTATATATTTGCTCCTATGCTGACGACTGCAAGAAAACAAAGCCAGGAGAGGTATTTCCTCAAAGGCTAAAAAGACATATTATTGCCACCATCACCACCATCATCACCACCAGTACTTGCCAATAGATTTATAAAGCATGTTGAAGCTTAGGCTTAGTACACATGATGAGCTAAATTAGGAGAAACTGACACATAGAAATTTACTATTTATTTCTCCTCCTTCTAGCCGACCAATACAACAAAAGACTCCATATGTGTTTTCTACAATAACAGAAAAGTTTGTCTATTTGCGCTTGTCTATTTTCCTTATGATAGTAACATTTGGAGTCGGAATTAAAAATCCTCAGGGAATAGCTATTTTTGTAATTCAGCTGGAGTGTCCTTGTAGTTAGGTTTCCATTGCATCCATCCCTTAACCTGGCAAGAAAGCCACTGAAATGCAGAACTAAGGACCTGACTACTGGTGCCTATTAAAGATTCCTTGCTCTTTTCACAAGAGTAGGGGCATTCGACTCTTGTCTACTGGCCAAATTCTAAATCAGGAGATTATATTCTTCTTTCTTAAATTCCCCTAGCACAAGCAGTTACCCATGACATGCTATTTTCTTTCCTGTGCTTAACTGTTGTGTGATGTTGCTAAAGGGTTTTGGGTTTTTACTCTAGAAGTGATCTCTTTTTAGTGAGTGGGGAGTAAATCAATATCTATTGTATAATATTGTACTTGATCCAGTTTCTTTTTCCCAGCTTTATTGAGGTATAATGGACAACTAAAGTGGATTTATTTCAAATTTTCAACTTGATATCTCCTAATATGTGTATTTATTCTGAAATGATCACCATGGTAGGTAACATATTCATCATCTCACACCATTCTTTTTCTTTTATGTATATTTTTACTGCATTTTCATGCATTTCATACAATAGATCTTAAAAATGTTCAGACCCCTCCCCTATCCACACCCCCATAGCCCCCCATCAGATTTTATGCATTCTGTCATATGTACCTAGATGTCCCTCAGGATTTTTCTTTCTTTTTAAAGTTACTTATATTTAATGAATGTATAATATTGGTATTTATTTAAGGGATACAGTATTATAACTTGGTACATGTACACAATGTATGTTGATCCAATTTCAAAAGTGATAGGTAGGATAAGGATAAAGTACAAGACAAAACAAAACACAATTATCAATTAATATGGTCCTTTCAAAATTTTAAAAGCAATTTGCTTTCTTTTTTGCAGCATGGCAAAGTTGTTGCATTTTTTTTTTACTCCAATAGTAGTTGACAATAGTTTTTTCCTTCATTTGTCATAAACCAGTTAAAGAATCTTCTTCCTTTTCTCCCTTCTCCTCCTCCTCTTCCTCTTCATCTCATTCTTTAACATAGGGTCTTGCTATGTAGCACAAATTGGTCTTGAACTTGTGACACTAGAATTACAGGAATGTGCCACTATGCCCGTCTTAAATCTTTGTGTGTATGTGTGGTGTGTGTGCCTTTAAACTTCATTTAACCTTCCCATTTGATCTATTTCATACAATATATTTTCTTAAAGGAAATCCTTCCTTGGTAATGTTTCAGTATTTTTCAATCTTTCCATAAAAAAGTAAGTTCTTTTTGTGTAACTTTGATTCTATTCCACTATGTCTCTTCTCTTGCTAATCTTATTATCATATGTTGTGATTGAGAGCGCTGTAGCATAACAGAATAGTTTGTGGTTTGTTTATTAATTTAGTGATACTGGGGATCAAAGCCAGGGCCTTACACATGCTAGGCAAGCACTCTACTACTCACCTACACTTCCAGCCCTATGGCATCGGTGTTAGAATGGGACATGCCTGCATTCAAATACTGACTGAGTGGCTTTCTCAGCGTGTAATGTTGGGCAACCTATTTATGAAGTTTAGGTGAGCATTCTTACAGTTTTCCTGTGAAGATCAATTTAGACAATACACTACTTTCTAGAATCATTGTGTTAAGATAGATTTGATACTGGCACCAAAAAGTGTTAATAAATATTTGCAATTTTTCTGCTCATATATACAGACCTGATTTACTTTGTAAACTTAAGAGTGAAAAGCATACATATTTCCTATGCATGCCCTAGATTTTAAACGCACAGAGTATGGCACAGAGACTCAAAATTTAGCAAATGAATAAACATCTCTCTCTTCTTTTTTTCCCTTACTGGAATGAACAGCCCTCGACTGTTTGTAAGGTCCCACACATTTAGATCAAAGGTGCCAAAATCAATCTTCTACTGTTTACATACAGAGAGACAGGCGCCTGACTTTGTAAAGATATTTTGGCATGATGTAGACACAATGGAATCACTTACTTTTTATCAGGTTCATATTTTTGACATCTGATTTATTATCATTTTGAAGTTCCCTTGTAGGTGCCTGGAATGGGACTGACTCAATTCTACACCTCCTCCTTCATTCAAACATTTTTAATTAAGAAAAAAATTAAAAAGAATATTAAGAACTCTCTCATTACACACTTGAACAAAATCTTTCAACTGGTGGTAAGTCTACCACCTGGCCAACATATTTATCTCTAAGATATGTACATTACAGATATATTTTGATTTCCTTTGTTTCCAAGCCTGAAACCCCAAACCCCGGAAAGACCAAGGCTGCAAGTCTCAAAGCACAACCAACATCTTTGAATCAGTGAGGGTTTATTTAATTAATTAATTAATTAATTAATTAATTAATTTACTTATTGCTTTTAAACGTTTTCATTGCTAGAAGATGGGGTAAGTATAAGATATAAAGATTTAATTGGACTTTAATATTTATCGAATAGAAAAGGGGAAAGTAGTTAATTCTTTTTAACCATAATGTCACCGTGGTCTGCTTGGGTTGGCATTAAAGACACCGCAGGGTGGCCATTTCCCGGACTGCTTTGTACAGTGTTTGCAGGGGCTGTCTCAGGTGTGCAGCTCCACGGAGCACCTGCTTGCTCACACTCTCAACAGTTCAGAACCAGTGTATTTGAGGCTGGGTGGCTCAGGTTCCACTTAACTGAGTGTCACTAACACTATATGCAGCAGGGGGTCACGGAGGTGTGCTCTGAAGTTGGATGCTTATTTCGGACTTTTTCTTTCCCCCTTACACTAGTTTCTCTCTCTGTCTCTCTCTGTCTCTCTCTGTCTCTGTCTCTGTCTCTCTCTCATTCTCTCACCCCCCCACTCTCTCTATGCTTCCTCACCGGCGTGCCCACCTCCCCTTTTTCCTCCCGGGGCCCCGCCCCAACGCCCCCACCCCAGTATAGCTGTCTTTTTCCTTCATCTTCCTTCCTATTCGGTTTTTCCTCCTCCATCCTCGGCCAGGCGCCGGGCTCCCGGGAGGCGCTAGTCGGGCGGGACCGACCTTAGGCGCCAAGCCACGAAAGCGCGTGGCGCGCGCC
>NW_008355642.1:1700543-1711131 GCF_000622305.1 Nannospalax galili
AGCTCGCCTCACTTATGGGTCGGAAGCGCTGCGTGGGGGAGACTGTTCCAAGATGGCGGCGGGTTGCTGTGGGGTGAAGAAGCAGAAACTGTCCAGTTCGCCCCCCTCCGGCTCGGGCGGCGGTGGTGGCGCCTCCTCCTCCTCCCACTGCAGCGGGGAGAGCCAGTGCCGAGCCGGAGAGCTGGGACTAGGAGGCGCCGGGACGCGGTTCAACGGGCTGGGCGGGCTGAGCGGCGGCGGCGGCGGCTGTACCCTCTCTCCCCCCCAGGGCTGCGGCGGCGGCGGCGGGGGTATCTCGCTGTCGCCACCTCTCAGCTGCGGAGTGGGAACCCTACTTTCTACTCCGGCCGCCGCCACCGCCTCCTCGCCGTCCTCCTCGTCCTCATCCCCTGGCTCCCGGAAGATGGTGGTGTCAGCGGAGATGTGCTGCTTTTGCTTCGATGTGCTCTACTGTCACCTGTACGGATACCAGCAGCCCCGGACCCCCCGCTTCACCAACGAGCCCTAGTGAGTACCGCGCTCCCCGTCGCCCTCTCCCCCGGGCTCGGGATGGGACTCAGAGTTGAGGCAAAGTGCAAGTCCTCCGCCTCCTGCTCGCGGGTGCCCCTCAGCCCCTCTCGCCGCGCGGGTCCCCAGAGCTGCCCGACCCCGGGGGCTCTGGGCGCTCCTCTGCTCACCGAGGCCGGCACCCCACTCCTGGAGTGGGGGTCTGCTGCCAGACATGGCCCCCGGCCTTCCAGACCGCTCTGCTTCCTCTTTGCGCTAACTTCCAGGAGTTTGACCCTTTCCTTCGCTCCCTGCCACCCCTCACCCTCCATCCCGCCTGGGCTTTTGGAGATCTGGATCGGTCTCGGTACCGACCTCTCACTTTGCTCGCCATTCCCCCACGTGAAAGCCCCGCCAGTATTCCCGCCCCGCGTACCTTGCACATGGAGAGCTACTATCCCATTGCTGGGTGAAAAATAGCAACGATCTAACTTCTATTCTGCTAGTGATGGAACTTGGCTCGCGAGCTCCGAGGAGGTTTCCCTATGCCTTAGGGAGGGGAGACGTTTCTTAAAACACTTTTTGCCTTACTGCCTATTTTTATCCGAACATACCCATTAAGATGTGTTTCTAGTGAAGCGAGCGCACCGCCGACTTCCTCACATTGAAGAGTGAGACTCCCCCCCCCACCCCCTTCGTTCCAGTGTCTAGGTATAGCAGATTCAAAGAGAGTTGCCCCAAAGAGGCACTGTCAATTTGTACATTAAGCGTGCCTTCGCTTTTGTGCCGATTTCACTTTTAAGCAATCTGTGTTATGCTCAACGATTTGAGAACTAGTTAAATAATCCAGTAAATGTGTAGGCATTTTTACGATTTCCTTTGGTTTTTGTACTCTACATTATTTTACCCTTCAAGTATGTGGTTGAAATTGTTTAAAATGGCACTGTTACAAGCTAAAAGCCAGGTTACTTCTAATCTCTGTCCATTTGGATGTGTGGGAGATGGGGCATATGGTTTTTCTTTTAAAATGTGTAAACTGAGTGTAAACTGACTTTCTGAGTTAAATGCTAGACAGAATGTAAAGACCAAAAGAAGGCAGAATGGGAAAAAGGAAGATTGTTTTTATTATGAGTACTAGCCTGCACAAAAAAATAATAGAGAAACATCTCGGTAAACTCATACTGAAATGCATCACTCCCCCTTCTCCTTAAGGGCCCCTTGTTTCCCATATCATAAATAACTGAATTGATGTTCTTTTTAACTTGCTGCTTTTCATTTTGTGAGATTAGAGGAATGAACTGCTGCTGGATAATTATAAACACTTCTGACTATACGAAAAATTAAATTAATATGTAAAGTGAAAATTAAATAAAGTGTCCTGGAAATGGTGCATTTGTATTGTTTGTTTTCTTTGCTTTGATTCTTTAAATGTCTTTAATTTTGTATGACTCCACTGTGGTCTGTGCATTTTCTTTAGATCTGGTTCATGTTGGGCATTAGTTAAATGAGAAAGGGATGAAAAGCCATCTAGGTGAACACTGTCAAGTCAATTAAGTCCATTAATTTACCTTTGTAAATTTCATAGTGTTAATTCTGAGTGCAAATCCTAAGCCTACACTTTTATTTGCCCTATTTTTTGGTTAAGTAAAATTCATTTTGAAAAGATGGCCATGTAAAAACATACAGATGAATGATTTATTAGCATGAGTCACATATTTGTGACTTTTCTGCCTTCTCGTGGATGATTGTGATGTAGTAAAGCTGGACCTGGGATGATACTTAGGTTGGCTCTGTAAAGTCATGGGATTGTAAAATTTACTCCTGTTTAGTTCTTGAGCTTCTACATGAGTTTGGCAAAGGCTGTTTTAGCATTCATGCTCCATTGCTCCAAAGCATATGAGAATACACTTTCAGGAGGTGCTATTTTCGCACATCTTAAAGTGGGTTTGGGTTAGCTGAATGACTGTAACAAGACTTAAGAGGAAAATGAGCTTGACCAGTTCATACAGAAAATGCTTTTGCAAAGATTTTAACAGTGGCCACTTTGCACACAGCTTTGGGTGGTTTCTCTTCTTATACCCTAGCTGCTGCCTTTCCACTTCGAGTTATTAAATAAATAAATAAGACACTTCTGACTGCTGTGACTGTTGAGATGGCGGTGGAAAAATAATAACTACTAAGGTTTAGTAGGCCTTGATGCCATACAGACCAACTAATTTATTGAGGGTACTGAACCTGATGAACCAGAGAATGGAAGTCCATTTCAGTGAAAGGACTAGATATCAATTTAATCTATCTTAAACTAATTTTTGAAGTGTACGTCAAATTCAAGAAAATCTCTTGATCATGGGAGTGAAGTAACTGATTATTTCACAGTGTCTTGGTAACCACCACGCATTTTCCCATTTTACACACTTGATACTATAGTGTGCTTATTAGTGTTGCATCTTATAGGCTTTTAAACCCCTCCGACTTACTCGTAGGATGTCATGAACAGTAATGTTGCAGGTCTTTTTTTTCTGTCCACCGGAAGACATACTCAAGACAATTTCAGATTCTCATATGTAAAAGCACACTGTTGTTATCTGTTCACTGGACCTTTCTGTCAGAATACCTGTAACTGGTGAAATCTGACTTTTATAAGCTTAGAAGCTACTTATCAGTTACCCTGCCAGTCTGAAAGTTTATTAGCAATTGCACTGATCTGTTTCAGGCTTGGGAAAGAGGTCATTGTATGAAAAGCCACCTAGATGCAAATACTTCACTTTTGTTCCAGCTTTTGAGTACCCAACCATTGAAAAAGGTAAATTCCTCCACCCCTGAAATAAGGTTCAAGACCCAAGGAAAACATACTTTTAGGTATACTTTACTATTAAAATATCAAAGCGCTTTTATTTGTGTGGGAGCTCAGATAGGCATTTTAGAAGAACCTGTTTGCTACTATAAAGGATCTGCTGTTGCAGGTGTTGAACGAGTTAGACTCCAGAACATTCCTTTTCAACCATGACTGTACATCAGAATCATTGGCAAGTGACTCAAAATGTGGAGGCCTGAATTCTATCCTTAGAGGTTCTGATTTCATTGGTCTTGAGTGGGGCCTAGGAATCAAAATTATTCAAAACTTCCCAGATACTTTTAGTGTGTATTTGGAACAGGGAACTGCTGGATATCTTCTGGGTCTTTCTCTTAAGATTTGGATTAATTTGATCTGGGGTAGTACCATGGAATCCATATTTTAACAGCATCTTGGGTAATTTTGCTAAACAACCCATTTGCAAAACTCTTACAATGTGGTCTGTAAAAGACATCACCTGGGAACTTATTAGAACTATAGACTCTCAAGCCCCACCTTAAATCCACTGAATTAGAATCTGCATTTTAACAAGCTCCCCAGGTAATTCCCATGCACGTTGTTAAAGTTTGTGGAGGACTGGTTTTCTGACTTTAGCATACATTGTAGACTCCTGTAGTGCTTGTTCAAACACAAATTGCTGGGCACTTTCCCAGAGTTTGATTCAGTTGCTCAGGGGTGGGGCCGTACGTTTGCATTTCTAACTAGCTCCCTGGTGATGCTGATACTACAGTTCCCAGGGTCATACACTGAGTAACTGTGGGCTTGAGGGAGAAATGAGGACTTGAATGGGTGCTTGAGTGACTGTTGAAGAATGGCAGTTTGGGCTGGCATGTTCCTGTATAAAACTTCCTGATTCTGTTTTTCTGTCCTTTATCATCCTAACAGAGCACTAGGGAAACTGCATGCTAAGAAGAGCAGGAGTCTGAAGGTCTGGGGATGGGGTAGGGATGGGGGATGGGCTATTCTTGCAGACTTGCTATATGATTTTAGATTTTTTGAAAAGAAATTGTTCCATGGAAAAAACACATTTCAGGAGTTAAAAGCAGCACAAATAAGACATCTTAAGTTGAGTTTTATTGATTTCAATAAGTAAAGACCCTTCTTGTTCTCATAAAAGTACTTCTGTGATTGGCTCCCTAAATAACATGATGTGTTAATATTTTCAAAGCTCTTATTTATACTTATGCTTGCTGGATCTCACTTTAAGAATATCCCTCATTAGCAAAGAAGTATGAAGTGGTCCTTCTTAAAGCACCAGTCTAAGCAGTCTAAGATCTTTAATGCTGTGGTGTGTGTTATGGGTCATGAACCTTTTATTTTAATCATCTTACAGTCTGGTAAACGAAGGCCATACTACATTTTGTGTTGACATTTGAACATAGATATTTTGCTATTAAATATCAGTGAGTGTGGTTTTCTATTGCAATGAATAAAACCTATGCAAAAAAATCTCTCACTCCTGGGCATGCAGATCTTATAAGGCTCAAGTGAGGTGATTGACCAGTTAACTCATGTCTTACTACAGTAGTCAAATTACTGTTTTCAATATGCTTGGGAGGAATTGGGTTTTGTTAGAGATATAGGTGCTCTGTTTCACCAGAATAGTAGCAGTTCTATTATTGAGCTATCAAAAAGATGATTTGATAATTCAATTCAGGTTAAAATGATATTAGATTAGTATTTTAAACATAAGCTATTATATTCCTATTATGTCTCTTCGATGAAGCCAGACCAGAATAGCTGGAATGTGTATCTCTACTGCAGATGATGCCACCGGACCATGACAGATTTCCTTATTCAAAGTAACATGATGGTACTCACTTCCATTCTCTGGCCATATTGTATAGTTTCCCAAATAAAAGAAAAACATTGTCTGAAAATTACTTAGCCTTTTGAATATATACTATGGTTCTTTTTCAGCAATACTGATTTACATTGGAGGACAACCTAATGCCCTTTCTTAACACAGGCATATTCTCAGTTATTACTTATGTCATAAAACTATCAGTGATCAACACAGATGCTGAAATATAAATTACAAGATTATTTTTATATCTGCATACAGGTGTGTGTACTGCAAAGTATATTTAGTTAAAAGTAGAGCTGTATTTATTTTCTATTCTCCCCCATATGGCAAAGGAGAATGATAATCTAGCCCATATTTTTTTTTTCTTAGGAATTGTGTTTGTGCTGCATTCAGGTTCCAGTTAATGTGTCACTGCCAAGAAGGAGTCTCTCTGCTAGGATATCTTAGTTCAGTGGGAAGAAAGACCCCCAGGACCAAGAAAGGGAAAAGTTGCTTTTCTAAGTCTATTTCTCAGAAATGCAATTACTATCTTTAAGAACTGTATACTTTCTGAAACTAAAGTTGTGTTACAAACACAAAAACCTCTTGCTACTGTGGATTGAGGTTTTGAAGTCGGCCATGCTTCCCTTTTATATAGATAATTTCACTTTTTGAGAATGTATATGTATGAAACACTAAAACTTGTGTAATGAGATTAGTCAGAGTTCCCAAGTTTCCCTGGTTTCAATAGGCATATTCTGTGTTCCATGTCACACATGCTTGCCTGTTTTAAAACAGCACAATAACCACAGCTTTTACATTTACATTTCCTTAAGTCGTTTCCTTTCCCAACTTGTCTAATAATGTCTCTTTTTCATACTGTTCGGAATCAATTAGGCTAAGTAAGTGAGGACCTGCAGTAAAACACAGTGGCTGCCAAGAATGGACCTTCAATGTGTAAGCTGTCTTTGCACATTCAGTGATTGGGCGGTTGCTCACAAGACACTGGAGACTGTGGGAAGCCAGTGGTTGTGTAGGTGGGAAGACTAGATTCCCAACAGTAAACTTATTTACAGTTAAGCTTCTGTAGTTAGCATTGCTAAGAGCAAAAATGAACCACAAGTTTTTGTAGTATAAAGAAAAAATCCAAACCAAGAAGTATGGTATAATAGTACAGTTGGTTGGTGGAGGAAATTTTATGTTTGGTCCAACTATAAGTGGCATCTTTTGTATCAAGTGTGAGTATATTTTCTACATCTCAATATATCATACTTGCTCAACCTTAAAAAATATTAGTGTTGAATAACTGCCTGGAAATTATATGTTACTGGGAAGAAACTTTTTTTAAAGCATATATATTAAGCTGAGTTCTATGGTTAGAAACCAAAATGGAAGAAATGGTCCTGTCCCCACAAAGCTTACTATCTTATTCAAGCAATGATACAAATAACAAAGTTACTTAGAATGATTTCAACACAGTATGTATAATATATACAGGCTTGGCTAATAAAGCATGGGTAAAATGCAAAGGCATAGAACTGGCATGGAATAAGAGTGGCCAGGAAGAAGACCTATGGGAGGAAATAAATCCCATCATTTTTTAAATGGAAAAAGGTACAGAGATTATTGGTGAGGAGCTTTTCTAACCAGCAAATCTTGAAGTTCCACTTGGTGGTTCTCAAACTGGTTGTTGTTGCCACCACACCCTTTCCATAGTGCTTGGGGATTCCCAGCAGCTGTCTTCAGTCAGCAACCTGCAGTTTCAGCGTTCTTCATCCTATCGTGCTTTGCTGTACTCTCTGTGTTCAGAAAACTTCAAAGAAATTGACTTTGTGTTGGCAGTTCCCAGGGAAGACTGGATAAGAGATATTGAATAGGATGATCATTTCTTGTATATAGGAAGAGAGCAGTATGTTTCAGAGTCTTCTAGAATGTATGATGAACTGGAAGAAGTCTTCGGGTAGGAGAGACCAACTAGGTTCATAGGATGGAGGTAGTAGGAAAACTGGTGGTAGAAAGTGGGGGAGGTTCACCCTGAGCAAAGTTGGTGATAATAGGAATTTAAGAATTGGAGGACGTTAGGAGCACTCTCCAGGATTCCTACCCTAGCGCCAGGTTTTAAGTAGGAGTGGGAAGATTGCAGCTCACCTGATTTTTGGCTTCCTTCATTACCAAGCTATTCTTGTGCTCAGAAAAGTTGAACAGCTCTGTTGAAATGGCTATGAAATTGGCTCCCATGTGCACCCTTCTTAGGAGAAAGGAAGAGGAGAACACATTGGTTTATGGAATTTCGATCAAATAAAAGATAGGATAGCTTTTGGAAGAGGATCTTAAGTTGGGTGACTTCATGTGAGTAAACAAAACAAACCAGGGAACAATGTGGGGCTGGAGAGATGGCTCAGCGATTCAGAGCAGTGGCTGCTTTTGCATAGGATCCAGGTTCGAATCCCAGCACCCACATTGCTGCTAACAACCATCCTTAATTCCAGTTCCAGGGAGTCCGATACCCTCTTCTGACTTCTGTGAGCATTGTATGACATGGATGCACTAACATATAACATATAGCATGCAGGCAAGACACTCATACACAAAAAATAAAGATAATAAATAATAAAGAAGCAAACAGTGCACTCTACTAAATTCCCATTCCTATGGTGGGGGAGTGAAAGGAGGAGAGAGACTGAGTATGAGTCAGAGCCTATAGGACTGCATAACCTGAACCTCGGTCAGGAGACACCAGAGAAAATGGAAACAAACAGTGGGACAGGTGAAATCATATTTCTTAATATGTGTAGTTCCAAGTGTTGACAATTATTAAATGTCATGCCTCTGTGGAGTCAGTCTTCTCCTTCAACCTCTATGTAGGTTCTGGGATCGAACTCAGGTCACCAGGCTTGCAAGGCAAGCTCCTTTACTCCCTGAGCAATTTCTTTTTTGAATTAGCAGTACCACAGAGCAGCCACAGAGATATTGTGATGTTTCATTTGGTCTCTTGGGATCACCCCAGCTTCCCTAGCCACACTGTGACTTTGAACTGCTCAGATGGGCAGAGATCAATGATAGTTTTCAACTTTGTACTGTTAGTAAAAATAACTGGTGGAATATTGCATTTACTTAATGTAGATTTTTACATTCAGTCTTCAGGCTTACCAATTTGTAAAGCAGTGGTGATTCTTATCTTTCCTTAGTTATGTATCATAATACAGCCTTTAGCAAAATTGTCTCATGGAGGAACATTTCAGGAGCTTAATAGTTTCAGAACTTCAATGAAAGGAAATTTTTGAAGGATTAGGAATGCTGTTTGCTACTAAACACTAGGTTTTGGGTCCTCAAGCTTAGAAAGTAAAATAGATTGAATCACGCTCAATCTATTTTATGGCTGCTTTGCTAAACAATGAAGGAAGGATGTTATCAATTGACAGTGTTTGACACATTGCTTTACCATCTTTGCAATCTTCAGTATATGGACGAATGAGACAAGTTCTGCTTGAGTCCAGGCCTACTAATACTAGTGAGAAATAAAGTCTGTCATGGTCTTGATGATTCTTGCCTTTCCCCTCTCTGTTTCATTTACAGATATTCCATACTGTGACCCAAAGCCACATGCTAGGAGAGCACCATTGACTGTATTTATGTGGGATCTGCCAGAAGATGCTGACCAGCTCTTTGTAATGGAAAGTAGTGAGATTGACTTAGCAGACGACATAGCTTGCCTTGCCAGTGCATATATTTTAATGTGACCTCTAAGCATACAGCGCACAAGTCTAGACTCACATCTTCCTTCCATTAGGGTTTTGAATTGTGGCAAGGCTAGGTCATATCAAATTCTGTGCTTTGCTTCAGTTGCTATTGGATTTTTTGTATCATTCTTTTAGAATGAAATCTGTGAGGAAAGTAATTTGGGTGGTGTTGGTTTAGGGTTTCTACAGGCTTGTATCTGTCTCATATGTTCATGTGAGAGTCATATTAGTGTCTTTCTTCTCTGTGACATCATTATTGCTTGTAGTAGCCTAACAACTATACAGTTAATTATAGGTGGTTTGGGTGCAGATTAAGATGCATAACTGGTAAAAGTTGCACCTCAGTACATATTTCCTCATAGTTAGGCAGTGCCGTGTGTGTCCTGATTCCAAACAGTTATGAGGTAAGTGTTCATATGCTGGGTGTTTTTTTACATCCTTTTAATGTGGTAGGTAGAAGATGGTATTAGTGATTTATTCACCAAAGATGAATCTCATCAGGTCTTTTGACCTTTTTCTATATTGGAGTACTGCTTTTAACACATTTCATGAATTTCCACATTACAAAACTGAAAATTAAAGAAAAAAAAAACTTGACACAACTTCTTTTGCATTAAAACAAAACAAACATTCCCAATAACTTAGTCGGGTACTTGATTTTGTAAAATAGTTGATTGAAGTTCCAGTAGGTGTTGTGGCAGTCAGTGGTTAAAATTTTTTGTTCTGTTCAAGAACCCATCTATGTCCACACTCTTCTATCACTTCCAAATAACCCTCTCAAGAACAAATGGGAGTCATATCTCCTATTTCTCTGACACTAATGAGGTGATATGTGGTTTGTGGTGTGTTTTACTCCACAAACTCCAATTATTGCCTTGTCTGGATTTCCCAGTCTTCTACACTGCAAACATTGGTTATCTGGACAAAGAGCTTCACAGAGCGGGATGCAGAAATAGAGGGCTCCTGGGAATCAAGGAGGGCAAAAAATGGATTGTAGTCAAGTGAGGTAAAACCCCTGGATTCAGGGCAGAACAGCGAGCCTGAGCATGTGGTCTGAAGAAGAGTGTTCCAAGAAGCATGTTTTGTATTATACACACTGAAATGTCCCTCCTTCAGAACCATGTGGCCATGACACTCTTGTTAACAGATATTATTTCTATAGAAACAAATAGAAAACCTACTGTGGGTCCAACGACTGCTTCCAACAGACAACAGTGAAAACCATTGATATGGTTTCATCAGAATGAGGCTTTTACAAATGTTTGATAGCTATGAAACAAATAGCTTTACTCTAGTTTTATATATACGTGAACACTATCCTTATTTTTCCTATCCTTCTGTGAATCTAGTTGTAGATCCTTGGGCACATATCTTATTTTTTGGCCTGTGTTACATATTGATAGATTCTACTTAGTTGCATGATTTTTTTAGTTTTCTCCCACTCATTATTTATAACAAAGATTATGGGGCAGATAATATTAAAGGATAGACCCAACTACAATGTCCTTTTCCTTTCTTCCTCCCTCCTGCCTTCCCTCCTTTTTTGTCTCCCTCCCTCCTCTCTTTTCCTGTCCTGTCCTGTCCTGTCCTGTCCTGTCCTGTCCTGTCCTGTCCTGTCATTCTGTCCTATTCTGGAAGATAATAAAATTGTGCTTGAAAAAGAGGCCAGAATATCACAAATGAAGAAATAGCCCATATCTCTGCTCCTCCTAATTAAAATTC
>NW_008355642.1:1711152-1756672 GCF_000622305.1 Nannospalax galili
TCCTGTCCTGTCCTGTCCTGTCCTGTCCTCCCTCCCTCTCTTGTTTGTTCTGGGAATTAAGTGCAGGGCTTCATGTATGTTAGTCATGTGCTTTACCATGAAGCTACATCCCTACCTCTCAGCTATAATATCTGATCACAAAGCTGCATAATACAGCTATATGAAGATTCTACTTTTTTTGTCTCCAGTGTCCCTTAACAACCTAAATTGCAATGCACATTCTTACAAATAACTACAGTGTCATCCATCTTTAATCATACACTTGTTGCTGATTTTAGTTTATTTTACTTATTTAATTTTTTGTTTTTTGAAACAGATGTGCTACCTACTGTACTAAGGAGCACCTGTCTTTTGGCTTTATAGCTTTTTTATTTGTGTGTATGTGGGGGGGTGCATATGTATATGCGTGTTTGTGTGTGAGTGCATGAGTTTGTGAGTGTATGTGTACATGTGCCTGTAGCGTCCAGAGGCGGATATCAAAAGACTCCTTTGGCCATTCTTCACTGATTCATTGAGATGATATCTCAATTGAACCCATCGCTTGTCAATTCTGGCTAGTATATCTAGTCAACTTGCTCCAGTGATCCTGTCTCTGTTTTGAGCTACTGGAATTACAGGTGGGCAATTGCACACATTTATATGCATCTGGAGGGGGGATCCAAATTCCATTCCTCAAGCTTGTGCCTCAAGCGCTTTACCTGCTGAGTGGTCTACCCAAGCTGACCTGGAACTCCCTCTGTAAGTCAGGCTGGCTTCAAGCTCACTATGGTTCTCTTACATCAGCCTCCCAAGTGGGACTAGTTATTATTTTACTATGGTAAAAATGTAACATGAGCTCTTTCCTCCATCAAATATTAAAGTGTACAGTACAGCATTGTTAACTATGAATGCAATATTTAACTTACTTTTTAATGGTATGTGATAGTAGCTCTATCATATTTTTACAGGAATTTTGGGGATATTTTAAAAATTAAACTTAAAACATATAGTAGAGGTACAGAGCTGTTTACTGTGTAGCCCAAATTCGGGTTTGAAGTATTGTTCTAAATTTACTGATACTTATGACTAAATAGATTAAAGGTGTAATAGCCAGAAGTAACTGTTTTGAACTATTTAAAACTACTAGCATTTCTGTAATTGGACTCATAATTATCAATTGCTTTATTAGTAGATTTAAGTCCAACTACTGGTATTTGAGAACTTGATTTTCTAGCTTTCCTTTTAAATTATTTTCTCATACTCTGTCTTTTAGGTTTTTATGATGAATCTGTTAACAATATATAGAAATGTCTTTGATAGGTAGAATTTTTGCCTTTGTTCACCCACATTCAAAGGTGGAAGGACTAAGGCATTAAAGGAGAAAATTATTTTTGACAATTTCTGAGAAATATGTCTGAGAAAATGTGCTTTCTAAAGGAATGGAAAAATTGGAAGACAAATTGTGTAATGGATATTATAAGTAAGGCCTTTAAGTCCATATGTGTATGTATAAGCCACTTTAGTTAAGGCACTTCTTGAAATTGCTTCCTGTACTGTACATACTTGTTTCTAATGAAAAGCTGTAATCTAAATGTGGCAGTTGATGCAGTCAGGTACTGTTGTTGTCTACCAAGGCAAGATGAGCTTCTTTAATATTATCGGGGATGTACACATATTTTAAAGATATTACTACTGAATTACAAAGCCTAACTTTGAATTTGGGAGAGGTTTTTTTTTTTAACTATTTCCATTTAATGATTGCTTTGCCATTCTAAATAAGAAAATAGAATTTCCACCACAATTATCCTTTTCCTTAAAGACTTTTAAAAACTGAGTATTCAAGCCTGAAGATTCACTGACCAGTGTTTATCTTAAGATAGTATGCTTTGTATCATTCTAAGCGAGTAGCATTTTTATGTTATGTCTAGCTGTAATCATTCAGTTCAAATATTATACTTATTGTGGGCAGAAAAATGTGCTAGGTGGTTTTTTGGGTGGATTTGAGAAGTCTATAAATGAGCCTTTCTGTTCTTAAAAAGCTTGTAATTATATTGCGGTATTGAGGCTCATTAAATACATAATGAGATTACATATTCAGTGACTTAATAAATGATAGAGACAATGAAATCTATAGGAATTTTGACTGACTGGTGAGAGCTAAAATTGTACCTAAGGACTTCAAAGACAAAGTGAGATTCAATCTATGTAGACTGTCATCGATAGCAAGAGCAATCTAGGCAGGGAAACAAGGAAAAAGGTCAGAATGAGCATTATAAATGGTCATTGGATACCAATCAAAGGTAGATTGAAGTGATGGAGAACCTAGCAAGAAAAGGGACCTGTTAAAAGTTAGCTGTCATTTAGGCATTGGGAAATGAAAGCCTATCAGTTAACAATTTTTAAGCTAGTAATGGACCTGTGAATTGCATCTTTCTTGGTAAAGTTTCCCTTTTGTTCACTTAATTATGCTTTAGCAGCTCCTTTAATGCCATGAATATCATGAATCCTGGACAAGAGACTGGGAATGATACAACGGGAGTCTGCTGTATGGACAAAGTGCTTTCACTCATCAATACATTTTCAGCATAAGTCATTTAGAAGAACATTGGTTACATCACACTTTGATTGAATGCTTTCTGTGTCCAGTATCCTTTTCTTTTAAACTTCAATGTCTTAAATGTGAAGTTGGAAAAAGTGACTTGCTGCAAAGATTATGTAATATAAAAGTAAACTCTTCTAGTTATTATAGAACTAAATGGTTCAAACTCCATTTTCTCCCTAAATTAATGGAATTCTACTTAGATATTCAAAATTTAGCCAACATAATTTAGGTACTGGGAATTATAATTATAGGAGGGTTATATACTAATTATTGAATAATATCATTTTTGAAAATAGTTTAAACATCTATTAGTATATTGAATGTGCTCCCTATGGTTCTTAACATGCCCTATTTAAGAATGCTTCAATTCTTAGACAAATTAAGTAAACTTTGTGAAGGCTTTATACTATAGTTTGGAACAAAATTAAAAAATAGTGTCTTAAATAGAACAGTTTTTATTTCATACTGAACAATGATTAATCTCTGAAGGAAAACAAAGAGCAAAACTCTCTTGTTAGCTAATGATTTGCCTTAATTATATTAAGACCCCAAATGGCATAGATTTAAGACCCCAGATTTGATCACTCTAAAATGAGAGATTCTTTTCCCCCTTTTGTTTTTTTGAGCCAGGGTCTCACATATCCCAGGCTGGCTTCAAACTGTGTCCGTGTCTGTGTAATGGAGAATGATCTTGAAATCCTGATCATCCTCAATATACCTCCCAAGTGCTGGATTACAGGTGTGCACTACTACAATCCTGCCTCCTCCCCCAAGTCCTGGGATTACAGGTGTGTACTGCCACACTCCTGCCTCTTCCCCCAAAGTGAAGTGCTGGATTACAGGTGTGCACTACCACAATGCTGCCTCCTCCCCCCAAGTGCTGAGATTACAAGTGTACACTACCACACTCTTGCCTCCTC
The DNA here is from genome assembly GCF_000622305.1 of Nannospalax galili. NCBI lineage: Eukaryota > Metazoa > Chordata > Mammalia > Rodentia > Spalacidae > Nannospalax > Nannospalax galili. Next base: position 1,714,654 of record NW_008355642.1, read on the forward strand.
CCCCGCCAAGTGCTGGGATTGCAGGCATGTACCACCATGACTAAGTTATGCTACAGTCAAGGTCAAACCCAGGGCTTAGTGCATGCTAGGCAAGCACTCCACCAACTGAGGTATGTCCTCAGCACACTGAAGCATTATTAATAAAGGTGGATATCCAGCTCAGGAGAGTAGGAGGTAATTTTGTTATACAGGGTTGAATCATTTACACACTAACTCAATTTTTCTCAGGTTTCAGTGAATGTGTATTGTAGTTTTTCAGTGACTTCCATAGAATAGACATGGTAGTGAAGAAAAAGTCATTTTGGCTATGACCACAAAACAAGTAAATCTCATAGTAAAGTGGAAAAATGGGCTTGGGTTCCATGGGTCCTGATTCCAGTTTCCACTGAACTGCTCATAGAACCTTGACTTCTGTTTGTTTTAATTCGTGTCAGCTCTTACAGAAGAGGAGTGGTTTACTCTTGAAGCTTTTACAGTCATGAATAGTTAGAACCCTTCACTAACCTAAATAATTTGCATCAACCCAGCATGGCCTCTGCTACTTTCATTTACTCAGAATTGCTGTATTTAGTTGAATGCTTTTCTCTCCCAGTCTGTCTCACCTTAAATTTGACACATAAATTTAGAAAGAGCCATTTCTCTGCTTTCCTTAGCATAATTTCTCTCTGGAGTTTTGCCATTTTTAAGAGGAGTAGTATTGAATGTCTATAGACTTGGTTTTATTATACAACCTTAATTCTAGCAATTTTTACTGCTTTATGGTATATGGAACATTATTTACTGGTCCTACTGGTTTTCCACTTGGAGAACATAGAAGAGTAATGAGTGAAATGGACTCTAAATTTATGACTTTGAAGTCATTTTAAACAATGGATATGAGGATTTAAAGGAGTGTTTACACTGTCTAATGGGATCAGTTTTGAACTCAGGGTAATATAGTTCTGAATAGTTTCTACAATATTTTTCTAGGCAGTATTTAAAGCAGAGAATGAGTGACATGTTCTATATTACATAAACTTTCATTATGTTTTCCAGATCCTTGAAATCTACTCTTAGAAACTAAGGATCCCTGAGTATAGACATACTAGGAAAGGATGAAGCATTTATCTTAATGATATGAGTACCTGTGGTATAGGCTGGAACTCTAGATTAGGACTTATTGGCTTTAGACACCTTAGGATACAAGCATTTACCTAAACGTATTGATACCTTTAGCTGCCTGCTAGTATTCCAGAAGTAAAGTGTATTAGAAGATAATGGCAGAGTTTTCCAGAATTAATCATTTAGAACATAAGTTTTATATCAAAGCAAACTTAGATATAAGTATAGAATATAAATTCACAAAAATAAAGCTGTACAAGACTACAAAGAAATTTGCCATTTGTGATGGATCACTGTTATTGTTTGTACCTGGAATATCTCCCAAAGGCAATGTGCTAAAGGCTCTGTCCTCAACATAGTGATGTTAAGAGGAGGTGGAGGATTTAGGACATAGGTCCTTGTGGGAGGAAATTAGGTCATTGTGGGCATGCCCATAAAGGGATGTGTGGACCACATTTCCTTTATTTCATCTCTTTCCTTCCTGGCTGCTATCAGGTGAGTGGCTTTGCTCCACCATATATTCCTGCCCATAATGTACTATGCTGGCACAGGCCTAAAACAACAGAGGCAGATGATTGACTATTGACTAAAATTTTTAAAAAAATACATGAGTCAAAATATACTTTTCTTCCTCTTAGGTTGATTAATTCAGTTATTTTGTCACACACCCAAAAAATGTTGACTGTGCCACTGACAGCAACTCTCATCAGTTCCTACCCATTTCTACATCATGACGCTTAATTGATTAGTTTGAAAAGAGCAATGGTATGTTGGTTCAGTGATTATGGAGCAATGAAAATTCAATGTTAGAAAAAATGAGTATTTAACAGATAATATGAACTGTAATAGACAACTGATTTCCACTATACACTCACTAATTTTTCATTATAGTATTGCCACATTTGGGAAAGCCTACATTTTGTGAGTGAAACATTCCTTTTGACCTGAATAGACATTTCTCTGACTGAGACATACAAATGGACACCAGGTAAATGAAAGGTGTTCAACATCATTAAATAGCAAGGAAATGCAAATCTGAACCATTATGAGATATCACCTCATACCTATTAAGATGCCTTATCAAAAGTTAAGGCATAAATAATCATTGTATACTTTGAATAGATAAAAGATTTTGATTGACTATTTTAAAGAGGGAATGTCTGTGTTTCCATGGAAATTCTGTGTGTGTGTTGGGGGGGTGCGCGTATGTACGTGTGCATGTGAGTGTCATTCCTCTGGTGCACTGCAAAAAATTGCAGATTTTTGTTTTGAGGTAAGGTCTGACATTGACTTGGAGCTTTGCTAAGTAGGCCAAGAAAGCTTCCAAAAATCTTCTGGTCTCTGCTGCTCATCTAGCCATTACTGGAATTACAGGCATGCACCACTGTGCCTCATTCTTTTTCACGTGGGTTCTGGGGATCCAAACTTAAGTCCTCATGCTTGCAAGGTGAACATGTTACTTACTACTCAATCCCCCATCTTTGTTTTCATGTGAATTTTTGATGTGTCTGTACTCACATTAATAAAAATTAGATGTAGAAAAACAGAGTTGAGGCAGCCTGACCCAAAGGATTATAAGGTATCTGTGAAAACATAAGAACTATTTCATATGTAATTTCCCTCATAAAATGTTTCATGGCAGACTTGTTTTATTTCATAGGGCTGAGTTGAAGCTGAATTAATCACATTAGTCTTTAACTTGTCCAAAATTAATCTCTTTTGGCTAAGAACTGACAGTGCTTTATGATTCTTAAACCATTCCTTATGTTAATCATCAACAATAGATATTTGCTTTACCTCTTGCAAGAAGCATTTATAAAAACAAAATTTTATCACATCTTGAGTTATTATATAGTTTACAATGCAAAGTAAACATCCAAGCCTGGGCAGATTGTACTAGCCTTAAAATACACAAGAATTACACTCTTCAAATTGATGCCTCAGTTAAGTGAAAAGCTATTTAATCAAGGACCTTAATGGCTACCCATAAATTCTTGAAATTGTAGATTTTAAGTTCATAGGTTCGTAATATTTAGTAATGAATGTGTATTGTATGTCCATGCTGTTTTGATAGAATACATATGGAATACAATGAAGTATTGAAAAAAATGACAGCATCATAAATATAATTGACACTACTGTTACGGTTTTATGAGAGATTTCGTACATGTTAAGTATCTCTTGTATTTGAATTTGTTCACCAGAAAACTTCTTAGGCTTTTCAGTCACTCACATTATACATTGTTACTGATTCTCAACATTTTTATTCCTGGAGCAGAAATCTGTATACTGCTACTTGACTCCCCAAACTAGTCTTATGTATAATCCCAGGTACTAGTTTATGAGGGGCAAAAAATGTCATATATTTGCCTGTCTTCACTTCCTATCTCGCTCTTCACTACCCCCACCTCTCTAGCCCAACCTTCCCTCCCTTCTGCTCCATCCTTCACTACAAAGTCTCCCCTATACACACATTACTCTATATTTATGTTGTTGTTAATCATAACCTTAGAACTCTCCAAGAGGAGAGCCACTTTGAATGTTTTACATCTCCTGATCTAGTGTTAAGATAATGCTATTGTTGTCAAACTTTCATGACTGAATTTGCTTTGGCAACATCATAATGAATAGTCAGTTGTATATGGTAAAATAAATTCTCTGTTGAAATGAGTTTTAACTGGTTTTATGATTCTTTATGAAAATCAAGACAGGTTATAATTAATGTTTCTCATTTCATCAAAGAAATGCATGACATCTCTTAGAAAACTTTCATCTGTTAGTTACAGTGTTAAACATTGAGCTAGATACTATGCCAGATACTAGATACTATGGTTTGGATCAGGTATTGTTTCTGATGCTTTTTATTTGAAATTAAGATATGTGAATCTTTAAAAAGTAAGACTGTCTAAAAGTACTTAAAGTATAACAGAATGTTGATAATAACTATTATTTTCTATTGTATGTATTATCAGAAACCACATTTATTTCCTTGTAGTCACTAAAGGTAAAAATGGAGTACAGAAATCAAGACTGATCATAATTCTAATTTTATAGACATTTGTAGAATACCTTAATGGTATTTTATGTGGTAATATCACCAGGGGCCCTACATATTTTTGGGGTAATTTTAAGAGCCGAAGATGGTTTTTAAAAGACACCATTCGCAGATTTTCAAACTCAAGGAAAGGATTATTGGAATAAAGACCTCAGAAAACTTAATCCTCTGTAAAAATCAATGTGAATACCAACAACTTTCACCAAAAACAAATTTGGGGGCCTGGCAAGATAGCTCATCTGGTAAAGATGCCTGCTTCTAGAAGCCTGATGACCTGAATTCAATCCCTAGGACCCACATGGTGGAAGAAAAGAACTGATTCTCTCATTTGTCCTCTGACCTCCACACATCCACCATGGCACCTGTGCTCGTGAGTGTGCGTGCATGCACACACACACACACACACACACACACACAGATAAATGTAAGAAACCTTTTTGCATAGTTCTAAAAATCAAGTGTTTCCATCAACATGAGCAGCATTTATTAAACAAGTATATATATTTTAAAAAGAACAGTAATCTCTGCGATGTTTTAATCTCCCCTAATTGTGTGTTCCTTCCTGCCTTCCTCTTTCAAATGATAGCCTTGAAAGCCACCAATCTCACAACCATGGTAGCTATGGAACTATGTAGCCACTGAAAGGGGAAATCTCCCCTAGTATCCTTGTCCTCAAAGAATTGCTATTATTTGACCTATATAGTAGTTCCATGAAAAGGTTATGTTCACAAGACTTGTCTTTATTTGATCTTTCTCTTCCATACTCTTTGGAAAAGCCTTGGGTACTCAATAACCAACAGGGACAGTGTAGGTTGGGAGCAAAAGCTAAGACAGGAGTGTAACCTCCCACACAATATTGACGACACATCTCTGTACAGGACCCCTTGATGAAGGGTGAAAGTTCTTTCCATTCAAAGATTTGTCCACATCATTATCTGACTACTAAGGTAACAGAAGGGAGAAGTTAATGGCCAAACATAACAGAGAATATAGGCTTCACACAATTAGTCCAGAAATGTCTCTAAACAAACAGCAACAAGGACAAACACTGGAGGAAGGAAATTGGATTTCCAAATTTGCTACACCATGTGATTTGAAATGTCTGGTTTTCCTGAGCATGGTACTTACATGAGAAAGTAAAAAGCTAGTAGAAATTGCCTATGAGGAAGGCCAGATAGTGTGCTTATTAAGCAATACTTTAATTCAGATATTATAAACTCATTTTAAAGAAATATAAGAATTACCAAATATCAATAGAGAAAGATAAATTATGAAGAAGCAACTACAGTATCTGGAGTTAAAATTAAAAATAACAGAAATGAAAATGTCACTATAAGTATGTCAGTGGGGAGAAGAATCAAGAAATTATATTTTATTTTAATTTTTTGAGACAGGGTCTCAATATGTAGCACTGGCTGGCTTTGAGCACATATAATCCACCAGCCTCTGCCTCCTGCGTGCTGGTATTCAAGCTGTGCACTACCCTGCCCAGCAGAATCAAGAAATTTGAAAAAAGTTAAATTAGATGACCATATATATGGAACAAAAAATCTAGAATGAAGAAACATGACCAGTCTAAGAGACAAGTGGGGTAACAACACAGGTACCAACAAGTTCATGATGTTCCAGAATTGGGGATAAAGACAGAATATTTGAACAACAGCTAAATGTTCTCCAAATTTGAGGAAAGCGTGAATCTACAACATTCAAGAAGCTCCACGAGCTCAAATTAGTCAAATTATTGAAAGGCAAAAGCAAAATGAATCTTGTCGGTAGGAGAGAAGATACTCATCACACACAAGGGCTCTCAGTGAGGTTAACAGGTATAATTTCTCACCTGAAATTCTGACCAGAAGGGCAGTGGAAAAGAAATAGTCAAAATGTTGAAAGAAATGGACTTTTAACAAGGAATTCTATATCTATTAAGGATAGCTTTCATAAACATAAGATAGTTAGGACATTCTCAGATAAACAAAAACTGAGAATCATTTGCTATGTGCCCTCTAAGAAACAGCAAAAGAAATTCTTCAGACTGAAATGAAAGGAAACTAGACATAGTCTCCAGATTATGGTGATTCGTCTTAATTTTTTTATATGATGTTGGTACCAAGGTGATACATACTAAATAGAAACCATGCTTTGAATTTCGAATTTGGAACTTTTACCAGGCTAAGGATATCTAGTATTAGGTATCTCAGGATACCATGCAGTGATAGCCAAAACTCCCAGTGACCCATGTGATCTTGATGGTAAATGACTCAGACTCTACAATGTTCTGTGTCACTAAGCTGTGGTGTTTGGTAGGCTAGTTGTATTAACTGTAATTTTGATTTACAATGTTTTTCAATCTATGATGGGTTTATTGGGATGTAGCCACACCATAAGTTGAGAAATGCCTGTAGATATGAAGTTAAATGCACACAATGAAAATAACAGGACACTGGTAAAAGTAACTATATAGGTTTTTTAAAGAAGGGGCATTGTATAAATACCTTTTTTTTGGTCTTTTTGAGATAGGGTCTCCCTGTAGCCCCAGCTGTTCTAGAACTTGCTATGTAGACCAGGCTGGCCTTGAATTCACAGCAATCCACCTGCCTCTGCCTCCCAAGTGCTGGGATTAAAGGCGTATGCCACCACGCCTGGCTATAAATACCTATTTTTATTGTAACTCTTTGATTTAAAGATGGCAGTTTTATAAAGCACTGATCATAAAACTGTTGACAGGTTCATCACTTATAAATATGTTATAGGAATTCAGGTGTGACGCTATACACCTATGATCCCAACATTAGGGAGTCTGAGGCAAGAGAATTGTAACTTCAGGGACACTCTGGATTATGCAGTGAGTTTCAGGTCAGCCCAGGCTATTGAGTAACCTGACCTTAGGGAAAAAAATGGATGACAACATAGCACACCAGTGAGACAGGTAGTAATGAACCGATATAGAGGATATAGAGGAAGATTTTATATATATATATATTACTGGTATTGGTTGCAATAATCTGAAACAGGTTTAGGATGTTAATTATAAATCTAAGGCTAACCCTTAAGAAAATGAGTTAAAAATTGGTATTTGGCTTTATAATCTCAGTGCTTTAGCATGTACTCAGAATCTAGATTCTGAGAGTAAAGTTATATATTATTTCTAAAATTAAGCTTTCTTTGAAAATTTCATGTGTTATAAATTGGTATAAGTATTTTTCATAAGAGAATATTTTAATTTCTTCCTAGATAAGCTTTAATAAATAGTTAAACTTCATAATCATGACTTCTCAGAACATTAAGAATTCTTTTTCATTTTTTAGTTTTTCTGTATGAAACAGTATATTTTAAAATGAAATGGAGATCTTTTTTAAAGGTTAAAACCTCATTCAATTTTATGTCTTACAGGGTTTATACTGAGTTCAATATTGTATAACTGTATTAATTCAACTGTGAACCTAAAAATTTACAGCCACTTTTGAAAGAGATGGATCTTTGCTCTGGAAATTGTTATTGAATATGTTAGTGTTGTAATGAAATGCTTCTTCTAATCATGTAGTTATCACATAAGTAATTTTTAAAAATGCACCAGAAAAAAAATACAAAAAAACTCCTAGGCATAGACCCTGAATAAAGCAACCTTCGTAATGGAAAAAAAAAAAAAAAAAGAGAGAAGAATTCTTGTTCATTTTTAAGTTGATAAAACTCTTTTGAAGAGAATTTAATTTTTACCTGCTTTTACTCAATATAATTTTTTTAGTCTTTTTGAGACAGAGTCTCCCTGTAGCCCTGGCTGTCCTAGAACTCACTATGTAGACCAGGCTGACCTTGAACTCACAGAGATCCACCTGCCTCTGCCTCCCAAGTGCTGGGATTAAAGGCGTGTGCCACCACACCCAGCTTCAATACAATTTTTTAAGTTTTGTAGGAGTTAACAGTACTCAAATGTCAATTTCTTGTATATCTACTTTCTCCTAAATTCTCAATGACATGGATTATTTTGATAATAAATTAATATATTTAATAATTTCATGATAAGAAGCTGAAGACATTTAAAAATCCCTGAGCTTCCCTTTCAGAAAAATTTTAAGAGCTCTTCAGTTTGATACATAACATCTGTCAAGAGTATACTTATAAGACCCAGAAATTGTTTTTAGCGCAGGTGGAATCTGAAGAATCTGTGGGAAAAGTTGTATTTGTTAACATTTTACAGTCACTTTATTGATATTCATCAACTAAATTATATAGTCGCTGATAATTTTTTTTCAAATTTTTCATTGAAATATAAATATTTCCCTCAGTGGAAATACTATTTTTGAGATGAAGTGTGGCACATCAATAAAACGTTGTTGAACCTTTGGGGATTGAACCCATGGATTGATGAATGCTAGGCAAGCACTCTACCAGTAAAGCTACATATGTGGCTATAATGTTGAGTCTTTTTTAGCAGTATCTGAAGTTTAGAAGTAAGTTTCCTGTCAATAAGATGATTAAAGGAACCTTGAAAAAGTTAAATTTAAATAACCATTTCTTTAGAAACCACTATGTTTAGGGCAGTATGAGAGATTCAAAGATAGATAAGCTATGTACTCTCCCCTCATCAAGACTTACTATTAAAGAAAATTTTGAATGATTATAATGTGAAAAATAATTGTGTTTTATATTTAAGTATTGAGAATTGTAATAGACTTTTAGTTTAATTTTATTGCTTGGATCTTACGTAACCTAATTGATGAATTACAGAATATACGAACAAAATTCTACATGAAAAGTGATATTATAATTTATATCAGAATATTGTTTGTTTATTCCTATGGTAAGAAACCCAATTCTCCTTTGACTTGTTTTCAGTTCTGCTTATTTAAGGAAAATAATGTGGCAAACAAAATGAATAAAACCTGAGTAGTTTTGAATGCATATTGCACTGGCTGCAAGGAACACCATGCGAGAATGCATTCTTCTGGGACTGACCATCAGGATCAGGAGTGGCTAGCAGAAAAAGCATGATTCCATGCCGGTAGGAAGCTCCTGAACTTTTGTTCTCAGAAGGGACTGCCATCTTCTTCCTCTCCCTCTAGAGATCTTAGTCTCCTTATTTAGCATTTGTTTACAAAGTTTAAAGAGAGAGTAGTTTAGCAGTTTGTAGTAATATTTCAGCTTAGAAGCTAGCTTTACATGGTTGATGGAGAGAGAAGGAAAGTCATTTTAATTCATAAAGTGCTGATCTCCACCCACGAAGTCAAAGCAGGGTCCTCAAGGGATAAAGCTTTGTTAGTTATGAGTGCATAATTTCTTTCTATAATAAATTTGTAAAACCTTTTTCATTGCCTTTATTACAATACCATTGTACTATTTTAAGGAAGTTAGTTGTTATAAGTTATATAAAGTTACTTAAATTTTTAATGTTTGAAATGTTGATTAAATGAACTATTTTCAGAGATGATTGACCTACATAATAGTTGCTGTGAGGAATATTTTGACCAATACAAAGACTTCCCTACCCTTATGAAGTTTATAGTCTAGTATAAGAATGGAGTTACACAGTCAACTAACTGTACAAATAAGTGCCTTATAGAGGTTCAAACAAAGCTTGTACAAGTTAGAAGGTGATGACTATTGTTAGGTAATTTTAGCTAAGGTGACTGATGAGTCATCTTGTTCACAGACATGTAGAATATTAACATAAAAAAGGAAAATTATAGGTCACTCACATTTCCATAGGAAATTCTGTGTTCATTACAATAAGCTTAGTTTTTTTTTTTTTTTTCAGCATTGATGCTTAGGATTAGACAATTCTTGACCCGAGAATGACATGCTTCTGAGAGGTTCAGTTTTTAAAACTGTCATCCCAGGGACAGAACCATCGGTAGAGAAATTTTCGGGGTCTGGGGTTCTAAGAGTAGTTAGAAATGATCAGGCTAATAGGTCAAATTAATTGACAAAAATTTGTGTCTGTTACTGTGTCAGTCATTGTGACAGGTATAACTAATACAGTGGTCCATTGTCCTTCAGTCCAGAAGAACTCAAAATACTGCATCAGTGAAAAAAACATTTTCAAAAAAATCTCATCCTGTGATCTCTGGACCTTCTAAATTGGGTGAAAGACAATAGGCCAGATGGAAGGAACACCTTAAACTTAAAACTTAGGACAGGAACAGTGTTCCCCTGGAATGGTCTGGTTTTGGACAGTTAGTATATGCCCATGATATAAACACAGTAGTTCAAATATCTTAAGACGAAAATGCCATGTAAAAGTTCTCTCCCACCTCTCTCTCAGCTACCTATCTTCCCTTTCCACAGGCATTCTGTTGATTCCAGTTTCTTGTATATCCTTTTTGGGGTGGGGGTCTACGCATATACTAGCATTTTATGTAAATACACCCACCTTTATGATTTGTACAAAAGGTAGCATACTATATACATATCTTCACATGTTTTTGCGCAGTTGGCAGTCAATTTTGGCGTTGGTTTTCTAAGATTTGATTTTTAGGACAATTTTACTTTACAACCAAAAATGTAGAGCAATACCACATGCTCTGTGTCTCAACAGATGCGTAGACTCCATTATCAGGATTGCTCAGTACAGTAGTACATTTGCTAAAATTGATTACCCTGAATTGATAAATTATTAACAGTTACTTGAGGGCTTGCTCTTGGTGGTGTATATTTTACAGACTTGAGCAAATATGAGTATCTATCACCATAGGTTCACAGAGAATGGTTCTACTGTCTGTGCTCTACCTATCCATTTTCCCTGTCCCCTCTGGCATTCTTTGATATTTTTGCTTTTTCATAGTTTGGCCTTTTCCAGAACACCATGTGATTGAGATCATGCAGTACAAAACCTTTGCATATTGGCCTCTTTCACTTAGTATTTTGCATTTTAGTTTCTTCCATGTCTTCCCGTAGTCTGATAGCTCATTTCTTGTTAAGTGCCAAACATGAATCCATTTTCTAAAGGTAACCCTGTATTTATTCGTTCACCTATTGGGCAGGAAACAGAGCAGCCATTGGGAACATATGTTGCCTTTTGTGAATTAGGAAAAACAATGCCCTCTCAGTCAGTGTAGCCCTGTCAGCACATGTCTTGGAAAGTAGAATACAATCAGAACAATTGTGTTTAGCACCTCTGCATGCATATCTCTATGAATATATGTGAAAATCACAGGTGTGATAATGGAGTATACTTTGAATTTCTGAAGCTTGACATCAATGTTCCATTTTAAACTTTGGAAAGCTGTCCCCTTTGGGAATGGTGTACATGTCTTCCTTAACTGTACCTTCACCACCCTCCTCACTGTATCGTTTCTGCTGTTAAATGTCATTGAATTGTGAGTGCCTTTGACACTGGAGACCTCAAGTTTTCATCTTTGTTCTTCCTGCCCATCTCTTCTCTTCTCCACTGTTATCTAGGTAGACTATTTTTTGTGTAAAAGTGCTGAGAGAATTTTCTTGAAAATTTTTCTTAAGGAAGTTAAGAGCAGTGAATTTTAAAATCTGCCTCTCAGTTCATTAAGAAGGTATCTTGAAGATTTAAAACTCAAATTATTTTGAATTAAAATACCCTCACATACCACTCTTGCAAGAGATAAAAGGGTATGCTATGAAATCAACCAACTAATGATGGAGTAGTGCAATTTCAAAAGCTTGAAGCATTATAGCTTCGAGAAGAAAAAAAGAGTGCCTGCACTCCTTGTTGGTTTGTAAGCAGGTTGTTGGGTTTTGGTTCCACTGAATATTAGAACATTGAAAGAAGAATAATCCTTTATAAGGGTGTTTTAAGGACTTCATGTATACAAAGAATTTTATATTGTTATAGGTCAAAGAATGTACTTCAAGCTCTGTTCAGAACAAACCTAAAGTCTTTTGTGTGCATTATATGCTTATGTTCAGGAGAAGCAATGTAAATCTTACACCGTAAAAATCCCTAATTTCATCAATTCTTAAATTCTATACATCACTGATTTATGAGGGAAACTTTTTTCAAGACTGTCATTTGATTAATGTTAAGCACTAGAAATGTTCTATGAATTAATATTAAATATTCTGTTAATGCTTACATCACTGGAGCTCTATATGTATATGCACAGGAACAAAGAGGAGAGAGAGAGAGAGAGAGAGAGAGAGAGAGAGAGAGAGAGAGAGAGACTCACAAAGCACACAAGGAAGCGTACAAAGAATGGAAATATACTGTTTTCTTAAATACATCTATGTAGACTATATATTAATAAATAAAATTAGTAGACTAACCTTATTCAACCTAATCAGCATGTCATAAACAACTGAGAAGTTAAAATATATAACAGTAGTTGTAAAAATGCATGATTCTGAAGATTAAGCCTATAATGAGGGAATGAATTGTTTGACATCCGTATTGGACAGTTATGTTTCCTTATGTGTAGAATTTAAGGAGATAGTTCTAGAAGTTGTGTTGAATAAAACTGTGGAAGAAATTGCCCTTAAGTTCTAATGTTCACAGTGAATTATCAAGCAAGAACTGTTTACTAACAGTACATAAATGTTTTTCCATTATAGAGAATGACTATTCCTTGAAGAGAATTGGAGAAAACATTTGTTTTCCTTGATTATTTGCTGTAAACAATTTCTTGTAACCAAATCAGCAAAAGACTGTGGGTTCAGTGTGAGACCAGGCATTGTTTTATAGAATCTCTTTTAACCTAATGTTAATTATAACAGGCTTTTACCTGTATTCCAGGAATACAAAAAGTTAGGTTGATTCCAGTAGCTTTTATTTTTCAGGATTAGTGCTAAAATCAGATTGTGTGAACTCTAAATCATGAGTCTATAAATTCTTGGATATACTAAGTAAATTACAGTATAACTTCCAGTACAATTGTAAGAATGTTGTAACCTGCAGATGCTTTTCTTGAGAGTTTTTGTGATTAAAGATTGATTTCCTACTGAATTTGCATGGGTAAGTTTTCATTCAGCTAACATTAAAAATCATTGTCAGCTATCATTTGAATACCATGCATGTATTTGACTGCTTATCGCCAACTAATATGAATTTAAAGAAAAGACTAGTACCTTTTTTGTTTGGCAAACATTTATAGTGGTGAATAGGATAGGCACATTTACACTCCATGTGTGTTCATGCGTACATATTTTATAGTAATCTTGGTCTGTGGACTTGATATACAATAAATAATTTGCCAACTTTGTCTTGTACTGGAGTATATGTAAATATACTGTCTTTTCTATTTAATCAAACAGTTGAATATTTCTGTTAACCAAGCAGTTGACTATTTTATGGCTGGGATATTTGTGTCAATTTTTAATATAAATTTTTATGATCATACTTGTATATATCTCACATTATACATGTATACATGTATGTATAAGTACAGTTTATGACAATTTGTATTTAAATATACAGAGAGAAGACAGTCACTTGCCAATATCCTTGCTTTAGTAAGGGACTCGCATGCGAACAGTGCTACGTGGTGCTATAATCGCCTTTTTCTTAATCTGTCCCCTCATTCTGTGAACTAACTGTATGTGTCTTCTCCATCTTGCTCCATTGTTCGTACTGGAACGGCTTATACTAGAAGTAGGAAACTCAAGAGGGGAAATACCGTGTGGAAAGTTGAGTAAATTTGATACCACATGGGAATGGGTGGAGCACAGGGGTCATTTTACAGTTGAACTTATTTGTTAAGGAAGGATTCATCCATGGGTTTGAATTATGTTTCAAATCATAATGATTTAGAATTTGATTTTGAAGGAGGCTAGACAATCCGATTAATGAGGATTATGGACAGGGCTTGGCGATTAGTTTTCTTGAGAGAATTATCAGGTAAAGAGATTATTTGAAAATTCTTGAATCAAGAGAGGTAATGTTGCAGTGGCTTGAAATTAAAGCATCTGTTCACTCATGTTTACTTCATTTTCTGACCTATTGAAGAATTCTGTAAAAATTACACAGTTGAATCAGAGTGAGGAAAGTCATATAAAACTGACTCATTGTTAAGGAGACTGTTGGAATAGTACAGCAATAGAGAGGGCTCTGTAGTCTACACAAGGATTAACTGTGAAATTAGATTTGAGAGGAAGGAATAGGTGCAAACAATAGAACAGGAAGGAAAGGGCATCATTTGAAATTTAACTTAATAATGTGGGTGATGGTTCAGAGGTTCATGTTAGGCTAGCACTGCTCTTCCAAAGAGGACTGTGCCATTTTCAAGTGGAATTTGGAGAGTTTGGTCTGCCACTCACTGTTGAAGCCCTGTGGAACATCATTTGTAATTTTGCCTCCACGCATACATTGTAGAGTTTCCGTTTTCTGTCAGTTCTTGACTATACAACTAACCTCTGAAATTCTTGTAGAGCTTGTGAGGCTAAATAAAGAAAAATACTACTTGCTGAGAACATATTATGCCTTTTGTGTGTTGCTGAATGTCTCATATACCTATTGTTTCCTGTTTCCCTACGAAGCCAATTATTCTGTAAGGGTATAAATGCACGTGTATGGGTGACTGGGCACTGTGCTGAAAGAAGACTCTCTGCCCTACCAAGGCCTCTGTCCCCTAAAAAAAGCTTAGCTCTCTAGCCTTTCTTTTTCCTTTTACTCCATTGATCTATTCCTTCTGATGGCTCCAAGACACAAATATGGACATAATGTGCATTCTCCATAATGATCCTCTTTTTTAAAAAATATTTCTATTATTTTTATTTTATGTATATGAGTGTATTGTCTTCATGATGTAAGTACACCCATGTTGTGCAGTGCCCACAGAGGTCAGAAGAGGGCATTGGATTTCCTGGAACTGAAGTTACGGATGGTTGTTAGTCACCATGTAGGCGCTGGGAATCGAACCTTGGCCTTCTGCAAGAGCACCTAGTTCTCTTAACCGTTGAGTCATCTGTTCAGCTCCAATCCTCTCTTTTCTTACTTACCCAAACTTGCAATTTGAGTGAGTGGCCTTCTTCACACTCATTATTTGTAGATATTTTCTTAACATGTATTGCTTTATGCTGAATTCTATTTTTGAGTTCCCTCCCTTTACTAATTTCTGAAGATGAGGGATGGTAGGTGGCCTTTTAATTTTGGATTTCCAGTGCATGGCACATAGTAGAGAAGATGTTCAATAATGATTTCTTTTCAAAAAAGATTTATTTTTAATTACATGTATTTGGATGGATATGTTCATATGAGTGTTGTTGCCTGTGAAAGTGAGAAGAGGGCATTAGATCTCCCGGAGCTAGAGTTACAGGTGATTGTGAGCCACCCAACCTGGTACTAGGAAACAACCTCAGATCTTCTGCAGGAGAAGTGTACACTCAACTACTGAGCCATTTCTCTAGCCCACAATGATTAATTATATTAAGTTGACCTGATCAACTGCAATCTGGATTCTTATCTTGTCTGTGCTACAGGGTGGCCTTTTACATACTCTAACCAATTATTTTCTATTGAGAAAAGAGGGGTAAGGGAAACCTCTTAACTTTCTTTGTAGTCTGTCTTCATCTAGGCAGTGCTATGTTAGAAATACCTACTTCTGACTTGGCTCCAGGTAACACATTAATCACCCATGGGTATAGTGCTCATGATCCTCTGTGCACAAGATGGTGCATATATATTGAAGTGCCAGTAATAATTGAGGTGAGGAATTGTGAAAAGCATTGTATATACTCATTTCTACCCCAGAATGATGAAGCTAAGGAGACCAGGGATTCCCTGTTTATCTGAGAAGGCATGACATACTCAACATAGAAATTAGAATAAGTTGTTACAATTACTGTCACTGTGACCAGAGGCCTGATGGTCAGGTGTTCTTTTACAATAAAATGTTCTTTCTTTTTCAGGATTGGAGAAGAAACCAGAACAACTTGAAAGTTCTTAATGAGCTAAGTCTAGAGAGGAAAGAGCCTCTGCTCTATTGACTCCCCCTCAGTCTCAGTCACATTAGATGACTACCAGTTAGAACATGTCTGCCCTTTGATTCTACTTCTAAAGTGCATTCGTGGAAGGAAAAGTGATACAAGCATAAGAGGTAGCTTGTTGTTCATCCTCTATTATGACACCCTGTTCTTGAATTTGAATTTGAATTCTAGTAGATGGAGTTCTTATATTTTTCTTGAACCAGCTACCTTTACAACAAGAAAAAATTTTTAAATGCATCTTTTTCCAATTAAATTAATAGCAGCAGGTTTTATAATTCATGGTGTCATTGATAAGGTCATTAACTTCTAACTAGTCCCTTTTTTGTAACAAATGGTTGAAAATTTCATGCAACTACCTGTTGGATCTCCAGAAACTAATTATTATAAACATTATTTACTACTAAACAGACTTCTGGCCCACATTAGGATCAGAGGTAATCAAATAGACCAAAATAATTGTTGAACTTGTATGAAAATATAGGATATAGTAGCTAATCTAGGGTTCTAAGGATGAACTTGTTTCTTCTTTAAGATTTATTTTCTTTTAAATTATGTGTATATATGTATGTGTGTTTGTGTGTGTGTGTGTGTGTGTGTGTGTGTGTGTGTGTGTATGTGCTCTCAGAGTCCAGAAAAGGGTGTCAAATCCCCTGGAACTGGAGTTACAGACAGTTGTGAGCCACTTGATAAGAGCAATGGAAACCAAACTCATGTCCTCTGCATGAGTGTTATGTTCTCTTAACCACTGAGCTGTCTCTCCAGCCCTGGAGCCTACTTTTTTTTAATATTTGTACTGAGGTCTCCAGGTTATAGCTAGAGAATTTATGAAATCATAAGGCTCCGGTAGATGGAGTTGAAAGTGATATGACCTTAAGTAACTTTTCATGTATGCTCTAATTTTTATGGGTCATATGCCCTTATAGCCATCATCATTCAAAGTGAGTCATAACCAGAGAGTGCATACGGGTATTATGAAACTCTGGACATATACAGCCATGCTAGTATTGGGCTCTTTTAAAAATAGACCATTTGTAGACAGTACTATACACTCTGGATTTCCCAGGGCAGACATGATTTCACTTTATCTCAGTGAGTTTTCTGTTTGGAAAATGTTTACCAGGTATATAAGAATGTCCTTTCCAGCTCGTTCAGCCCTGCCATTCTCATTGCCAGCAGTTCTCACACACTGTCAGCAATCTCTAATTTGCTCCCATCTTGTTTCTTTGCTACTTTAACCCTAGTGTGCCAACTAATCTTGTTTCTCTGCCATCTCTTTGCCTCTGTAGTATAGCAAATGGAGTAGCCTTATGCTCTCACAATGCTGTGCTTTGGTGATAGAATATACCCTGTTGACAAACCACACTTCTTTTTCTCCCAGGACACTCTTGGAGGATGGAAGCTGTTCCAGTGCAATACACATTTACAGAAGCCACAAAACTGATTCAATAAGAAGCAATATCACCACTATCATTTATTGTTTACTGTATGTAGGAGAATTTTGGTGGAATGTTTTCTTACCATTATTTAATCTAAGATTATACCCTTCTCACAGAAAAGGAAACATGCTTAGGGAGGTTCAGTGAGTTGTTCAAGATCCTTACCAATATAAAGTATTAGTTGTGTACATACAGGAGTCAGAACTGAGTGACATGACCAAGCATCTCAGCCCAATAATAGAAGAGACATTTTACCTTTACACTTCCTATCTCAAGAAAATAGATATTCCTTACACTTCACAGGTGATTTTAACAGGATTCACTTTTGTCCTGTGTGCGTGCACATGCGCATGCATGCCACATGAGTGCAGTGCCTGCAGAGGCTGGAGGAAGGTGTTAGATAATCTGGAGTTGGGGTTATTGGTGGTTGTAGGCTGCAGATATGGGTGTTGGGAACCAAACTTGGCTCCTCTGCAAGAGCAGTACCCACTCTTAACTACTGAACCATCTTTCTAGCCTCAGTGTGTGATTTTATTTTATTTTTTTAGGTATCACACTGGTCCTCAAAGTTAGTCATATATGAAGATCACCCAGAGAACTCTTGGAAACAGATTGCTGGCCCCACACCCAGAGTTTCAGATTCAGTAGGTCTGTGATGAGGCCTGAGTCTTAATTTCTGAGACATTCCCAGAGGAGCCAATGCTGGGGATCCAGGAACCATACTTCTGTTTGGTGATGATAATCTTGGGAGAATGCCTTGAGTTTCAGATTGACTTCTGGGTAACTCATTCCTTGGTACTTTCTGTGGCCTTAACTAAGCTTGATTATATGTGTCCTGTATGGTTCCCTCTTCTCCACCCCGTTCTCTTTCCAGGTCAGGAATTAGGGCAAGCCAGTTTTGTCTTCTGCCTCCACCTAAGGTCACGTTCTTTTTGTGTCTCATATGTCTTGAGAAAAATATGCACCAAGGAACTTAATTCATGAACCTGTCAGTCAGAGTCATCAACTTCACTTTAAAACAATTTCTAGCTACTCTAATGTTGGGTTTAATCAAAGCAGATTCCTGAAAACCTGAGTTTAAAAGATACATTTTTCTGCTTTCTAAAAACTAGCAGAGCAACAGAAAACCAGTGTTGTTTCCTCTTTCTGTTGACTAAAGCTAGAACAGTTCTAGTCACTTTAAAAATAATAACTTATCATATATTTCTTTGTAATTGTCTTTTTCTTTACCATAAAGTACATACCCTGGGACATTCATTTTACTTTGAATTCAAAAATTAGAATTCATTCTTTTTTTTGTTTCATTTTGTGTTGTGAGACAAGGTATTACTCCGTAGTCAAGACTGACCTCGAATTCATGATCCTTTTGTCTTAGCCTGAGTGTTGGGCTTTCAGGTGTATACCACCACACCTGGCTACTATTATTGTTTTTGATCGTCAGACCATAATTGCATGCAATTATGGAATACAAGGTGATGTTCTGACATATTTATGCAATGCGTCATAATCAAGAAAATTAACATGTTCATTACCCAGGCTTGGCTGTCATTTTTTATTATGAGACATGTGAAATTTACTCTCTTAGTAACTGAGAAATATATAATACATTATTATAGACTGTAGACAGATAGCGTGGGGTGCAGTAGATCATAGAACCCATTCCTCCTTCGTGTATTTAACTTTGTAATCTTTGACCAAGAAATCTACATTCCCTTAGTCTTTTTCCTCCTCCAGTCATTGGTAATATCATTGTTTTAACTTTTCTTCTATGAGTTCAATAATATTAGATTTCATATATGAGTTAAGATCCTGTGGTATTTATTCTTCTATGAAAAATTTATTTCACTTAACATGCACTCCAGACTTATCCCCGTTGTTGTAAATGACAGGTTTCCTTACTACTTTTTTAAGACTGAAAAATATCCCATCATGTTTATGTACCAGATTTTCTTCATCTATCTATTGGTGGACAGTTAAGTTGTTTACATTTCTTGGCTATTGTAAGTAGTTTTGCAAGGAACATGAAAAGGCAGATATCCCTTCAATATATGGATTTTAGTTCCTTTGAACATAGACCCAGCAATAGGAAACATGTAGGTATCCTTTGTTTTTACAATGCTGTGAATTGAGCCAATGAGTTCATAAATTCTAGATAAGCACTCTACCACTGAGCTATATAGACCCACAGCTCTGTATAATAAGTATTTCTATTTTTAGTTTTTTAAAGAATTTCTTACTGTTTTTCAAAATGGCTGCACTGATTTCCATTTTCACCAACAATGTATAAGAGTTGTCCCTTTTTGTATCCTCTGTAACATTTATCTGTCAGGTTTTTTTATGAAAACTATTCTAACAGATATGAGACAGTATCTTATTGTGGTTTTGGTACAATTCCCAAAATGATCAGTATATACTGATCATTTTTGCAAGAATCTCTTGGCTATTTGTATGGTTTCTTTTGAAAACCATCTCCAGATTCCTTTGCACATTTTAAAATCAGATTGTTTGCTTGCTTGACTTATGTACGTTCCTTATGTATTTTGGGTGTTTATTAATGTTTTATCAGATGTGTAGTATGCATATATTTTCTCCCATTCTGTAGGTTGTCCTTTCACCTGCTAATCTTTTATGTTGCTGTGCAAAATATACTTTATGCCTCCTCTTCCTTGATGTTCCTTAAGACTTGTTGGGGGACTTGTTGTTGTTGTTCATAAAGGAATAATTTCATTCTTCTTCTTGTGGATATCCAGTTTTCTTTGTTTTTTGAGGATGGTATCTATTTCCCACTGTCTACTCTTAATCCCTTTGTTAAAAAAATATTTGACCATAAATGTATGGGTTTATTTCTTGATGTTATGTTCTTTTCTCTTGATTAATATATCTGCCTCTATGACCATAACATGTTTTTATTGTAGTTGCTTTGTAATGTTTTGAATTCAGAGAGCACAATGCCTCCAAATTTATTCTTCTTGCTCAAGGTTGCTCTGGCTGTTTGTTTATTTTTTGTTCTATACACATATAAGTATTATATTTTCCTATTTCTGTGAAAAATGATATTGCAGCATTGAATGTGTAGATCATGTTGAATAGTTTATACATTTTTGCAGCACAAATTCTTCTAGTCTTTCAACATGAGATATCATTTCATTTATTTTACTTTCTTTTATTAGTGAAGACCCCTCCATGGGAAGGGGATGAGCCCCTCCTATGGGCTGTGATCCTGTACTAAATAAAAAAGAGAAAGTGAGCTGAGCACTAGCGTTCATTGCTCTCTACTTCCTGACAAAATGTAACCAGGTGCCTCACATGTCTGCCTCCCCAACTATAGCTGCTCTGACCACAATGATATTCCCTGCCATAATAGGCTATACTCTCAAACTGTGAGCTACAATATACTTTTCCTTATGGTGCTTTTCTTGGGTCTTTTCATAGCAAGACAAAATGTAGCTAGTATATAGTGTTTTTCCTTCTTGGTTAAATTTGTACATAATTATTTAGAATTATGTTAGTATTATAAGTAGGAGTTTTTCTTAATTTCCTTTTTCCTTTTCAAATAGTTCACTTTTAGTTTATGGAAACCCTACTGACTGATTTTGTTTGCTACAACTTTCCATTGATCAATTCTAAGAGTTTCTTTAAAAGTAAGCTCTTTTTACTTTCCTACATAGAAGATAATATCAGCCAATGACAGTTTTTCTTTACCCATTGGTCTGTTCCTTTTTCTTTGTAACTGCTCAGGCTAGGACCTGTAGTAATTTCTCAAAAAGAAGTGTTAAGAGTAGGGATCTTTGTCTTGTCCTTGAGCGTATAGAAAAACTTTTCAACCCTTTCACTCATTAATGAGATTTTTTTCTATACCTCATCTGTTGACAGTTTTGCCATAAAATGTGTTGAATGTTTTCAAATGCACTTTCTGCATCCATTTAGATGATCATATGATTTTTTTTTCTTCCTGCTAAGGAATGAACCACGGGCTTTGTCATGCTAGGCAAGTGCTCTACCACTGACCTACACTCTTAACCTGGTCATTAAAATTTTATCCTTCATTTTGTTGGTGTAGTGTATCTCATTTACATATGTTGAAATATCCTTGGCTATAGTAGCCAAGTCTCACTAATTATGGTGGATAATTCTTTTACTGAGTTCCTGAATTTGGTTTTGCCAATATTTTGTTTAGGATTTGCATCTGTGCTCATCAGAAACACTGTCCAGGAAATTTCTTGTAGTATTCTGGTCTGATAGTGGTATAAGAATAATGCTAGCACTAATGAATTTGGAAGTATTTTCTGTTAATTGTTAAGTGTTTGGTAAAATTCAACAGTGACATCAACTAGTCTTTATTTTTAAGTGGGAGATTTTTTAAATTACGGTGTTAATCTTTTTATTCATTACTGATCTTTTCAGATTTTTTATTTCAGATTTGATTTTGGTGTGTTTTATGTCTTTAGGAATTTATCACTTTCTTCTCAATCACCCAGTTTGTTAACATACAGTTGTTCATAGAAATCTCTTCTGATCCTTTGTTTTTTGGTGGTATCAGTTGTGTGATGTCTTTAATTTGTAATCCTTTGGTTGCTTTTCTCTATTGTTTTATTTTTGAGACTATTTCATTTATTTCTGCTCTTATCTTTGTTCTTCTAACTTTGAATGGAGTTGGTTCTAATTTTTCTAAATCCTTACTTATACGTGATCTTTGTTTTCTTTTTTATAACTGTTTACTGTTTTTCATTCACTAATAGGATTGTTTTTTACGTGATTTTGGTATGTTGTTTTCCATTTTCTTTTCCCTCATTTTTTTCTGGAAACAGGGTCTTCAATATAGTCTAGGCTTGTCTGGGCTGGGCTTGAACTCACGAGGACTTGCTAACATCAGCTGTCTGGATGCTGGGAGTGTAGACACGCATATGCCATACTGCCTAGCTTCCATTTTCTTCTTTCCTAAGCATTTTTGTTTCTTTAAAAGAAAATTCTTCTGTGATCTATTTGTTGCTTAAGAACATTTGTTTAATTTCTCCATATTTGTGTGTTTTCCAAGATTTATTCTGTTACTGAGTTTTAGTTTCATTCCATTATGATCTAATTCAAAAATATGTTCTACCCACCTGCTCTTATCTTTCACTGTCAATTTTTATCTCAGAAGTTTTATGACTTTTTTTACTTGCTCTGCACCTTCCGTACTTTGATTTAACTGGCTTTCACTTAGAACATTGCATCTTTGGAACTATTTTCTTGCTGTCTAGTTTTATTTTGTTTTCATCAAAATTTCTTTGGTGCTCTGTTCCTATGGAGGAAAAGAGTTACCTACCAGGTGCCATGACAGGAATGCTTATTTTGCCTCATACTTTATATACTGAATTGTAATCCCTAAGTGGATGGAATTAAGATGTAGGATTTGGGGGAGGTGATTAGAGCCTCTTCTATTTGAATCTCATGAGTAGGACTGAGTGCACTTATAAAAATAAGGCCCAAAGATGCTTATTTATCCCTTCCACAGTGTGAACATACAGCAACAAGGTGATGTCTATTAGCAACTGGTCCTCACCAGACATTAAATCTGCCATTGCCTTTATCTTGAAATTCATAGTATGCAGAACTATTAAGAAAAATATTTTCTGAACCAGGAGAGGTGGTGCATGCCTTTAAGCATTCTGGAGGCAGAGGCAGGTGGATCTCTGTGAGTTCAAGGCCAGCCTGGTCTGCATAGAGAGTTCCAGGCCAGCTGGAGCTACAGGGAGACCCTGTCTCAAAGACAAAAAGATTTTTTTCCTTGTTTATAAGGTACCTGGTTTATGGTATTTTATTTTAGCAACTCAAATGAGCTAAGGCAGATTTTTCTAGGAAGAACATTTCATTTAGCTTGGACATATTATTATTTTTAAAATAAAAAACAACAGTCTTCCTTAATCAGTTATCTATTAATTCCTGAATGTGGATATTTTTCAGATGGAGAATCCTTGAAGTTGTGTCTGAGAAATGTTTTCCAATCTCATGCAGTATGTACTCAATAGGCTATGATATTTTCTACCAACCTGCACCAAGGGGCCAGACTTAACTGCTTTACCCAGACTGAGAAACAAGTTTTACTGCGGATTCAGAGTTTTCTCCTTGATAATTTGGGTCCTGATGGCATAGAGTGTACTCATATATTTTCACCCATATGTAAAGCAAATGTCTGGGTGAGATCACAGTAGAGGAAATGATGTACAAGCTTGTTCATCTCTGGAAATGAGAAGCATTTTTCCTGTGTCTTTTGAGTCCAAATAGCCCTGGTTGGTAGTATCATATACGTCCTATACTATCAGTGTTTTAAGCAAGCAAAGCAGTCTTTTGAAATTTTAAATTAATTTAAAATTTTTATACATAAAAATGTAAGTTAAACATAGGTAACACGATCTTGATGTAAATGTTAAAGGCGTGTGATAATACCCAATAGTATTTAACTCATAGAGTGCTCCCAGTGCATGTTACTTCTTATTTTCCTTCTTTATGTTCTTAACCCCCTGAAACATTTGGTTGAGCTGGGTGCAGTCTCTTGCCCTGCACTCCATCAGGTCCAGAGTCTTATATTTCCTAGATATGGAATCCTTTCAACAGCTACTGACCAAATGACATTTAGTATAATAAATCATAGTACTTAGAATATCCCCAATTCCACCAGACATCTAAGCAAAGAAATTGAAGGGCTACCTACCTAGCAGATGTCTCATTGACCAAAATGATAGTAACATTTATAGTTCCACCTTCATTAATAGGAATTTACTACATGGCAGTTTCCAAATTTTTTTTTCCAGCTCAGACTCTGATTTGCATCACCCCCATCAGCAGTCTAATGTGTGCAAACAGTGGAATGTCATCACTGCTGCCAAAATTATTTTTTAATTGCTAATGCCTTTGGGTTATGTATTAGTGCTTTTCTCATTGCTGTGACCCAACAGCAACTTAAGGGAGGAAGAATTTCTTTTGGCTCATGGTTTGAGGGGATGTAAGTCTGTAATGCCTGGACATGGTAGCAGATCCAACACATCTGTGGAGGTAGGAGCATGAGGCTCCTTGCTTACATCTCTGAGGACCCGGAAGCAGAAAGAATAGGAAGGGGGCCTGAATGTACTCATCAAAGTCTTCCCCCAGTGACCAACTTCCTTCAGCTACGACTTACCTCCCAGAGCTTCCACAACCTCCTAAATAAATACCACCAGCTAGTGATCAACTGTGCAGACACGTTAGCCTATGGGAGACATTTTACATCCAAACTATAGCATTCCTACAACAGTTCCTCAAGCAGGTGGCCTCCATTTTGAATATCCATGTTTGAGGATGAAATGAATTGTTTGAGTGTAGTCTTCTGACTGGATGGTAAAGTTGCACCTTAGGCCTATGTCTTCTGGTACCTTCCTTCCCAGTTCCACCACTTTTATCCTATTAAGCCACAGTGTTTTGAACTGTGAGTTCCTGGTATATGATTTATATAATTTCTAGATCTTTTAGATTAAATTATTTCATTTCTCCTTTAACAAACTTATTTAGTCCTTATTATATGCTAGGGGCTAGCCTAGCTCTCTTCTTGGGGCTTACAGCCAAGCAGGTAGACAAAAAAAGTGATGGGTTACTGTGAAGAAAAATGAAGCAGTTTAAAATTTGCCCATGTCAATATATTACAAAATTATAACAGCTACCTCTGGAGACATTTTTTAAAAGTTAGTCTTCGGAAGATGGCCTCAAAAAAGGATTGTCTCTGACAGCTCTCTGCAGGGCTTACCTTCTTTTCCATTATTTGGGCCAAGACCTTACTTTCTTGTATAGCTTTGACAGCCTTGATCTAATTTTTAAGGGCATAGCCAAATAGATTATAGAAGAAAGTCAAGAAAAAAAACACTTTTGGAGTTAACATCCTCAAATAATTTCATAGTTATTTTACTTTTTGATTCTTTTAAATGGAAGTCTTGCTTTATAGTATCTTATACCAAGACAATGAAAATACATATTTAAGAATATTTAGTTAATTCTGCTGTGTTTAAGAAAATTTATGAAAATACTGTGAAAATATCTAGTTAACTTTGCTGTGCTTAAGAAAATGTTGTGGTTAAGAAAATGCTCCTCAAATGCTTTTAGTTTGTGGCATTTAGGCCATAAAATAAGTGTTTTAAAAGTTGGAAAGAAGCCATTCTTACCATGAAGTAAATATACTTGAGTTTAATTTTTAAACTGTAACTGCTATTTGGTCTTAAATTAAGACAGTCTGTTTCTGTTGTAGTATTTTACTGATTTGACAATGAGAACATTTAAAGCAGATGTTATCGATTAAAATGATTCATAAATGCTGACCATAAGTATCATTGATGTTTTAACTCATGAAGGTCAGTCTTTTTAGTGACAATGTGGGAAGCATTTTGATAAAAATACATAGAGTTTTAAAATATTTTCAAACTTTGATTTAGTAATTCTGTTTATGAAGCAATCTATACTTAGAAAATAAATCTGAAATCTTGACAAACTTTAGTGTTCAGAAGGTTTCCCCCAACTTCTTAACAAGAGGGAATTGATTAGCTAAATTTTGTAACCCCTGTGTGATGAACTATTATGGAGACATTAAAATAATTTTGAAAAATATTAATCATCTAGGAAAATGTTTATACAATTCAACTGAGAAACAAGCTCTACAAAATCATATAGTGGGATTTTTTTTTTCAACGCCAGCAATAGAACTCAGGGCCTCACATGTGCTAGACAGGCACCCTACCACACTGACCTACGCTTTCAGCCTAGTTACATAAAAATACATCTATCCTATGTGACAGAGTTGACTCCAGAACCACAATGTTTGGAGCCAGATCTTTACTCCACCTCTTAATGGCTGTGTGACTAGTGGCAAATTCTCTCACACACTTTGTTTCCCTCTCTTTAAAATGAGGGATAATTATTTCTCCCCCATAGGATTTTTATGATGATTTAAAAGTAGTATTGCATATAAGCAATGCTTTTCAAAGTCTTGGGACATAGCATGTCAGTAAATGTTAGCCATTTGTAATATGCTATCCTGTCTATCATATTTACTCTTTTACATAAGTAGACTTTCAAAATAAAATGTTTTCTTGATCTCAAATAATTTTCCTTTTATGCTTTGAAATTAGTTTTTAAAATATCCTATTCAAGAATAGAAGCCTTCTCAATTGGTTTGTTAGTCACATTTTCCTTTTCCTTCTATACTTATTTGAGATCGTGTCTCCTTATGTAGTTCTCCTTATGTATGTAGTGTCTCCTTATGTAGTTAGGCTAGGCTAGAACTAATACTCCTGCTTTTGCCACCTGAACACATGGATTAAAAGTGTGCCACCACTGGCCGGCCCTTTGTCATATTTAGAAATGATAATCATTTCTTGTAGATTGAATAAACTAAACATTGCCCTCCTTCTAGCTTTGAAAGAGCTTCTGTTGAAATATACAAAAATTGATGTTTTGCTGGGGATGTGGTGCAATGGTAAAGTGCTTGCCTAGCATATGCAAGCCCCTGGATTGAGTACCCAGTACCATATACACATACAGACGTGAAGTGTTGATGCTCTCATTACCAGTTTATTATTTGCCTGTGTATTAAAGTACTACTTTAGTGGAGAAAGTGGGGATGGGCAGGTGACAGTGTATTTCAAAATAATAAAACTATGTTTCTTTTAAAATTCTATAACCTAGATTTCTCAAATTGAATCTAATCGTCCCAGATAGATTTGCGATGAAGTGGAAGCAACCCTTTCATTGAATCAACATTGGGTTAGAACACCTTTATGTACTGTATAATTTTGTAGTCTACTACAAGAACTATTTTGAATAAAACAATTATTTGGAAATTTTACTCTCACAATACCAAATTACAAATGTATTCCTATAAAAATTATTTGAATTTAACTGAATTCTAATGGTTTCTTTCTAATGAGTTATTTTGTAACTATTTAATGTTGCCATTGCTCTGTTTCATTCCATTGAAGAAAAGATTCTTTCATGACCTCTTCTCCCTCACTCCTTCATTCCACCTTGTCTAGGTACAGGAAATAGAGCATTTAGCATGCCACTTAAGCACTGTACTACTGAATTGTACCCCCAGCTCTCTTTTTACTTTCTATTTTGAGAAAGTAAGTTGGCCAAGCTGGTCTTGAACCACTTTGTAGCCCAGGTAAGCCTTGAACTTGCAACCCTTCTACCTTTGCCTTTTGAGTAGCTGAGATTAGGCCTGTGCCACCAGGCCTGACCAGTTACGCTTTCTTCTTAAACTGAAGCAATTAAACTGAGTGGGTTGCCCTCATTTCTAGACCTTGTGCTCATCTGAATTTTACCATGGACCTAGCCATTCAGCTGGAGACGTTTTAAACACAAGCATTTAAATATACATAGGAAGTTGTTATATAGAGGTTGGTGGTAGAACTGCTGTGATTTTTTTTTTCTTGTCAGGGGGGCTGACACCTTTGTTTAACCTCTGTTTGATTTGTTTACAAAGAAGAATTTAGGCTTTGAAGTGGGAAGTTACATAGGATTACTAAAGAAGAGGGTAAAGCAAGAAGGCTGGTTTATAGGTACTGAAGAATTTGCCCTTTACTGTCATACTACCTTGACTTCTTGGCCATTGTCATTCATGCATTTTCCTTTTCTGTCATTTGCCTGCATTAGCTTTCTTATTGCTATCCTAATATTCTTTTTTAAAAAATTTTTTTATTTTTATGTGTATTAATGTATTGCCTGCATGTATGTAAGTGCATGTGTCATGCAATGCCTGTGGAGATCAGAAGAGGGCATCAAAGTTCCCTGGAACTGGAGTTATAAATGGTTGTTAGCCACCATGTGGATGCTGGGAATCGAACCCAGGTCCTCTGCAAGAGCAGCCAGTGCTCTTAACCAATGAGCCATCTCTCCAGGCCCTATGATAATGTTCTGTAGAAATTTACTTGGTTTTTTTTTGTCTCTCAAAAGGCAGCTCAGTTTAAATCATCATAGCTAAAAAAATGGCAGTAACAAAACACATATACATCAGACGTACTTCATGACTACTAAGAACTTAAGGATTTTAGGTGTTGTGAATGAGATTGTTCAGATTTTATTTATTTTTTAACTCATGGAGGTAGAATAAAAAGAGTGTTCTATTTTTGGCAGAGGCTTATAGAAGGAAATATCAATGTGACTGACACTTTTGTCAAGTTCAATTTCTACCTGAGTGCTTTTTTTTTATTTCATTACTTTGGGCATTAGAGTTTTCAATGTGAAATTTCTTAACAGTGACATCTCTAACCTTTGGGTTTGAGCAGTGTGTTGCTCTTGAAATTGGCTGAGTCACTTCATATTCTTCACCACCTGTCAAAGTTAAAGAGATCTGTCCCTTTGCCTTCTGGTTCCAGAACCATTTTCCTGTTGGCAGTAATCTTCTATTATTTGTGACAAGTTTTTCCACATTTCAGATGTGAAACCTACCATAAAGTTTGACCCTTAAAGTGACTCAGGGTTAAAAGACTTTAAGACTTCCACTTCTCTTCATGAAAAAGAACTAGTTGCTTTCCAAGTCATATGTCTTATACCCAACTGAAAACCAGACAAAAAACATGAAAAACATATTCAGACATTGGGCAACAGGTACATAGGTAGAGTTGTGAGACCTTCTTTAATGCCCTGTGTATACAGTAGAGACCCTAAAGTGCTCTTAACCTAGTAGCAGGGTTAAGTAGCCTTAGAGTAAAGGCTATCCCAATCCAATCTGAACAAAATACAAAAGTACACTTTGAAAAATAATTATCCAACAATAATTTCACTGCATGTAAACTGGACTACTCCTTGAAGGAACACATCAAAATCCAGACACTCAACAATGTAATTATTAAAAAGATCTAGTATTCCCAAAATTAGTTATGCTAAGAAGCACTAAAATGTGGCCTGCAGCTAGGAGGAAAATTGTCAGTAGAAACAAAACTAGAGAATTAGCAGAAAAGGACTTTAAGGAAACTCTGAAAATACATTGAAGGAGTAAAAATAAAACATAAATAAAGAAATGGAAGACTGTGTAGAATCAAAAGGAACTTCTGGAACTTAAAAGTTTATCAAGTGGAATAAAAATCCACTAGATGAGATAAAGAGCAAATCAAACACTACAGGGGAAAAAGATTGATGAAATTGAATATATAAGAATGGAAATTATCTTCTCAAACAGAATGGAATTCATTGAGAGGGGTAACAGTAGCAAGCAGATTCATATATATATATATATATATACTGGAGTCAAAGAAAGAGAAGAGATAGAAAAAATGTTGAAGTAATAACGTTTATAAAACTTCCAAATATGATGAAAACTATGACCACCCCCCAATAAATCTAAGAAATTCAGTAACTCAAAACAGGAAAACTAGAGAGCAAATTAAACTATGACAATTAAAATCAATTTGTTGAAACTAGTGACATTGCATTTTAAATGTTGCTGGGTGGGAGAAACACATTAGGTAAAGATGGTCATTCACTTTTTATCAGAAACATTGACAGTCAGAGGACAATAGAGTGACATCTGTAAAGTGCACAACATGAGAAAAACAGTACTTCTGACTATAAATTCATAGCTGATGACAGTACCTTAAAAAAAGAAAAAGATATGAGGGTGAAATACTTATTTTCACATGAAAATAGAAAGAACTGGTACTAGTACACCTTAAGTATAAAAAGTATTAGTAATTGTTCTTCAGACAGAAGTAATATTAGACCAGATGGAACCTTGGAACTCTATAATAATAATGAAGAGTGCCAGGCAGGCATGGCATATGTAGGGCAAATAGAAAATACTGTTACTCATTTTAAAAGTTTTTTTTTTTTAATTTTGGGTCGCTACTTAAAGCAAAATTAATAATCCTATCGTGGTATTTATGATTTATGTAGAAGTAAGCATGATGTAAGAGACTGGAGGTCTGAAATGGAAGGGTACTATTAAGATCCTTACACTGATGGAAAATGTTCTAATATTGCTTAAAGATATATTGCAATAAGTTAAAGGTGCATTTTAGACAATCTACAGCAACTACTCATAGATAGAATAAACTAAGAGAGGTGATTTAGTTCCGGCACTTGGGAGACAGATGCAGGCTGAACCCTGTGAGTTCAAGGCCAGCCTGGTCTACATAGTGAGTTCCAGGCCACCTAGGGCTATAGGGAGACCCTGTGTCAAAGACACCCCCCCCACACTAATAGTGGTGATTAAATAGAACACAAAAATATGCTTGCTTAACACCCAGAAAAATAGAAATGGAAAACAAATGGGCAATATGAAAAATATATATCCAGGGACTGGGACGCTAATGAAGTGAGGAAAGTGCTTGCTGTGCGAACATGGGAATCTGAGGTTGGATCCCCAGCACCTACTCAAAAGCCTGGTAATGCATTGTACATCTGTAACCCCAGAGCTGGGGAACAAGTACACGCAGACACTGGAGACTGCATGGCTAGCCAGTCTAGCCAAAATGGCGAGCTCTAGACTTGGTAATACCTAATGTCTACCTCTGACCTCTACACACACGCACACAGTGGCACACACGCCCTCACATACATGTGCAAATGCATGCACACACACTCCCACACATTTGCACACCCACATAAACATACACATTCTGAAATATGGACATGGTAGACTTAAATGTAACCATACCAATAGTTAAATATAAGTAATGTGACCCACTCTTATTTAAAATGCTATGTAAAAATGCAAGATTTACAATATACTATAGATAAGAAACTGACTTTATGAATAAACTCAGATTAAAAACAAGAATATAGAAAATGGTATATGAACTGTAATCGAAAGGAAGCCAGAGTGACTATGTTAACGTAAGGTGAAGCAGACTTTAGGACAAGTGCTTTTACCAGGAATAAGGCTGACCATTCCTCAATGATAAAAGGATCAACTCCATCAAGAAGGTAATGATCATAAATTTGCAGATCCTCAAATACAGAGGAAATAAGCATATATTTTATAGGATAAATTGAGAAAACCACAATCATAGTTGGATATTTTAACATTCTTAAGTTATACTTGATAGAACTAGTGGATAAACTTCAATGAGGAGATGGAAAATTTGATGAACACTACTAACCAACTGGATCTAAATGATATTTGTAAAGCATTGGCCCCCACAGTACCAGAATATATTTTCTTCTCAAATTCAAATGTTACATTCACTATGATAGACCATTCACTGGTCCACAAAACAAACTGTCATCATACATAAGAAGGAAGTAATTTAATGTTTATAATTTAACCAAAATGAAATTTAATTAGAAATAATAATGAAATATATCTGAAACTCCCCAAATATCAGGATATTATACAGTATGCTTCTTATTTTCTCTCTTATTTTTGGAGGGAGTCTCACAGTATAATCCAAGCCAGCCTAGAATTTATTATACAGCTCAAGTTGACTGCAAATTCATGATGATCCTCCTACCTTAGCTTCTCAAGTGCTGGGAATACAACCATGAACTACCATGCTTAGCTTCTGGTATGCATCTAAAAATATCACGAACCAAAGCACAAATCATAGGAGAAATCACAAAATATTTATTATGAATAATAAAAATATAACATATGCAAATTTTTAGTTGCAGATACCACAGTGCTTCGAGGGAAATTCATTGTTTTAAAAGGAGGGTCTAGAATCAGTAAGCTTCCACTTTAACAAACTATGAAAGAAGATCAAATTCATCCAGCTAAATAAATTAGAAAAGTAGAAATCAACAACAAAAAATACAGGAAAAATATTTAGAAAGATATTAGCTCTTAGAAAAGGTCAGTAAAATTTACAAGCAAATAGCCAGACATAAAGATTAGAAAGAGAAAAGACATGTTAACACAAATTTCCCATGTCAGAAACAACATAATAGATCCAACTACAGTTCTTAAAGTTATTAAAAGAATAAGAGAATAATATGAATATTGTGCCAATGGATTCTACAATTAGATAAGCCAAAAAATTCTTTGAAAGGCATAGTTGATCAAGTTGAACTAAAAAAAAAAGAACTAAAAAAATCTGAAAGCAATCTATCAAAGTGATTAAATTTGAAATTAACAGTAATCTCCTAATTAAAACTCTAGCCTCTGATTCTTTGGGTGGTGAATCCTATCAAATGTTTAAGGAACAAATAAAACAAACTCAGAAAATAGAGGAAGATAGAATTCTTCTAACTCATTTTATGAGGCAGACAAGATTGGAATAAAGGCTACATAACAAGAAACAGTGCCAGACAGAAGAAATCTTCCTTTTGTTGGCCGGGGTGGTCCAAGAGACTCCCAGAATTACACAGGCTATTGCCACAGCCCTTGATGTCCTCCCAGAACTTGAAGATAAGGCTCTACTGCTGAAGAAGATACTTTGGACACAGGATTTGGAGCAATAGAACTGCAACTGACCTGAAACCACTCCTTTGAAGGCTAGCTCTCATAGCTTTGGAGAGCCCTATGAAGGTGCCAAGGGAAAACATCAATGGATGGTCCAACACCGCCTTCAAGACCAAATAACTACATCAGTGGCCAGCACAGCAGACAACATTGGTATAGTAGTAGGACTTTTATCTTGGGGGCAAGCAACAGCTGCCTAATTGGGCTAAAACTCACTCAGTGGGAGGAAACAAGTGTGGTAATGTACACATAACCAAATATACATGGCTGGAGTGGTCATAGATCTTAGAGAAATCCCCAAGACTGTCACATCCATAGCCTAATGTAATTTCTTGCTATGTGCAAAATATGTATCCTTATATTTACAGACAAATATCCCAGTCACCACTCATCAAAGAAGCTCATTTTGCACCAGTCAGAGACTATTACCTAGTACCACAACTGGTCACACATGGACATTATCTTTGAATTGCCCAGGCATAAGTGACACATGGAACACTTGAGGCTTATGGAACATAGAACAGTAGTATAGAAGAGGACACTAATGAATCTCTCAGCTCTCACTAATGAAGCTCCCTCATTCAGCAGAGGGCCAGGAACACAAAAGGTCACAAATGGCCAAAGTGTAGAGATCAAGAGTCTGCTGAATGCTGGTCCTTTATAAAACTTCACCCACCCAAGGCTCAGGGACCATTGCAGAAGAGGGGGTGGAAAGATTGTAAGAGCCAGGGAGGGGGTGCAGGCCCATCTGGAAACAGTCCTACAAGCTCCTGGGAACTTGCTCATATGATTCTATGGCAATGGTGTCAGCATACACAAGTCCCATGTAAACTCAGGTAGACAGAAACCCAGCATAGAACTTGGGAAATTAACAGCAGATCACAGTCTTATCTAAAGAAATATTGGCAAATGATAAGATCACAGTCTTATCTAAAGAAATATTGGCAAATGATAGCTGCTAGATGAAAAAGAACTGATCTTCCTAAAACAAGGGACTCTAGATAGGCTGACTAGACCTCAGTGGATGGACTTGCACTGGGGAACGTCTGTAAACACTGACTTGACACAGTGGGCCTTAACAGGTATGACAGAGTATATGGGCTTCAGTGGGGGGGGGGCTATGGGAAGGTGCCATTGGGGATGGGGGTAAAAAGATGATTATGATTGATTGAGATGTTCTGTATGGAATATACAAAAATTCAATAAAAACAGACTTAAAAATGTGAAGTGATACAGCAGACATGGAAAAAAGTATAGCAGTTCCTCAAAAATTTTGAAACAAAATGGCCATATACTCTAGTAGTTCAATTTTGAGTACATATCCAGAGGAATTGAGATCAAGATCTTATGTCTTATCTGCAGTCCATTGTTCATTGCAATAATATTCATTGTAGCCAATTTATGAAAATACCCCATGACCATCAACATATAAATGAGTAAAGGAAATGTTGTAAAGCCTTTAAAATGGAAGAAATATTGATATTTATAACTATGAATTAATGTGGAGACTATTATGCTAAGTGAAATAAACCAGTCACAGAAGGACAAACACTGCACGATTACACTTTTGTGAGGTATCTGTAATAGTTCAACAGTAGAAGCAGATAATACAGTAGTGGTTACTGGGGACTTGGGATT
Source organism: Nannospalax galili (assembly GCF_000622305.1). Lineage (NCBI taxonomy): Eukaryota > Metazoa > Chordata > Mammalia > Rodentia > Spalacidae > Nannospalax > Nannospalax galili. Next base: position 1,749,170 of record NW_008355642.1, read on the forward strand.
GGGAGTTGTTCAATGTGCATTAGCATTTAGGTATGCTAGATATTACGTGTAAAGATCTGCTATGCAATGTAGTACCTGTAATCAATATTGTGCACATCAAAAGCTATGAGGGTAAAGATCAGGTTAAGTGTCCTTACCGCAAAACAAAAATGAAGTGATGCAACTTTGGGGAGCTGTTGGATATGTCTGTTACCTTATTTGTGCTAATGGTATCACAGTTGTTTGTAAATATACAAACAATTCATCAAATTGTGTATATTAAATATGTTCATTTTGGATGGATTCAGAGCTATGTGCCTAATAATCCCAGCTACTTGGGAGTCTGAGACTGGAGGATCTCAAATTTGAGCCTAGTCTGGAGAGCATTAGTGTTAAAAATAAGATGCTTTTCAAAAGAAGAAAAAGCATTTTAGTGGAATTCCTAGCAATAATGATGACCACACAGCATGTTTACATATGGAAAACATTATAGTAGGTGAAAGAATACTGACACAAAGAACTACAGTTTGAATGCATTCATTTATATGAAATTGTAGAAAAGGCTAAAGTACAGTGATAGTAGATTAGTGTCTGCCAAGGTCCAGGGTTGCAAGAAAGGAAGTAATTACAAAAGGGTATACAGGAACGTTTCGGGTAATAATGGGTTCTATATCTTGATTGTGGTTTCGCTTATATATATGGCTGCATTTGTCAACATTTATTGAATATTCACTTCATTTCGGTACCTTTATTACATAAAATGTATATTTTAGTAAAATTTATATTTAAGAAGCATTTTGGAGGTAAGATGTCAATTCTAGAAAAACCCAAAACACTGTAGGGTGGGAATAACATAGCTCACCCAACATGTGAGGCCCTGAATTCAATCACCACCAACATACACATACACACACACAAGAGAGAGAGAGAGAGAGAGAGAGAGAGAGAGAGAGAGAGAGAGAGAGAGAGAGAGATTTCATGGTAGAGGCTCTTGAGACAAACTATTTTCTGAAAGGTAAAAGAAGGGATGGAGAGGTCAAATATAGTCTCAGTTGCCTACTTTTTCCCTAGAACCTAATTTTATTCCTCCCCCTAAGATGAAAAGGTCTTGCTGCCTTTCTGCTATAATGCTGTGACTTTCCAATTCTTTTCTTCCATTGGAGCACGTAATCTAGTAGAAGTACCTTAAAATCAAAAGAATTAACCTTACTAAATCCAGAAACCATGTGAAAAACAAATGCATCAGATTTATTGCAGGTCTTACTTATTAGGTTGACACATATCATCACATCCCCGTGGAGTGGGAAACAAGATAAAAATCTAGAACGAAGAAATTAAATAATCTTCCAGATCTTTTCCATTTGTGTTTAAATATTTGAGCATATTTCCCATTTTCCATTTCTCCTAAATGGGTTCAGCAGCGAAGACAAGATCATACAAAACAGATCATTAACAGAAGATAAAATATAGGTACAAAATCTGGTCTCTTAGTTGTTTCCAATTGTTTTGTTTAAAGCATTATGAATTTCCTAATTATGCTGCATACGCAATCAAATAAAAGTACCAAAACAAAGTCCCATAAAAGTCTTTAATGGCATAGAAACATAAAAGAAGACTTTGCCCATTAATTGTGTCCACTAATATTCATTCTAAAACTTCTGGACTGAATTTTGTTTTTCTTAGTTTTGTTTATACTGAGTTTAGGAATCTTCAGACTGCAATAATAAAGTTCCCCTTTCCTCAATCTGTTTTATATTAAAATAATTAATTCTTTTCATAGCAAAGCTGAGTTGCATGTTTTAAAGCTCTTTGAAAAAAGTGGCTTCAAAATAGGAAATACAAATAAAAATTATTTCATTTTTGAAATCCATATCAAATTGTCACTTAAAATTTATAAAATAGATGTTCAAGCAATAAAATTTTGTGGTATGTTCCTATTATCAGGAAAGAAACCACAACTTATCATCAAAATATTACTATATATTCAGTGCCCAATGCAGTGTAAATTAGGAAAAATATGTGCAGATATTATGTTATTTTTTCCAGTCCTGGTAATCATTTCCATGTAAATTGGACTTCAGTAAAAAATTAGGCTATCAGCCTGAACTGAATTTTTTTAAAGAAGTTTGCTGAAAACTGTTGATTTAGTCTTGCTCTAGGGAAGAAATGGTTTCTTCAGCTCAAAAATTGGCAGAATCATTGTAATCTCCTGAAGTATGCTTTTGATTTGGGTGGTTTTATGTCAGTGATGATTAGCCTTGATTTCTTTAAAAAAAAATTCAGCCTTCCTAATCATCTGCTAGACTTTAGTCTACCTCCCTTCCTCTGGCATTTACCAACTAAATTGGAATTATAAAAAAGAACATATAATGCTGTTATTATTTTATTTCTGAACATAATAGACAAAGAAATGTATTAGAAGATGGTAATTCCTGATTCCCAATTTTCGATTTGTAATCTTCTGTACTATCCATGTTATCTGTTCCCATCACCTTAGTTTTCTGGGTACCATGAGATGCAGGCTGCATACAAAGTTTGGTGGGAGGATTGTGTATATTGTTTAGGGTATTTCCATCATCTATAATAAAAGATTGGTGTGGATGAGAAAGTGTCAAATGTATCTGAACTTTACCTTCTCCCCACTTACCCAAATTTAGCCTACTTTTTCTCATTTCTGACCAATTTGCAGTTCAGATAATCTGAACATAAGATTATTCATTCCATAGCATGAATTAATTCAAGAATCAGATCCTATACCTAGCTGAATAATGATTGATGGAAGTTGTAGGTAATAGGCAGAAAACCTGGGTTTCAGGAAGGCTGGCAACATAACAAGAAAACATGAAATGAGAAGGGGTTAGAAAGGGTGTGGTAAGCCATCAAGGATGAAATGGTAGACTTTACTGTGGGCTTCTAATGAGAACAGCGTAAGATCTTGTAAACTAGTACTAGTCTTTCTAGATCATCTGGCATTTCTAGTTCATCCTGGCATCTCCTCAACTAATCTCTTCACTTCTGAGAAGAGGAGTAAGAACAGGAGACTGGAACTTCAGCTTACCTACATGGTTAACTGCAATATTCAATGAATTTTCCAATTCTGTGATAACTTAAAAGATAGCCGTGCTTACTGCTCTGGAGATGCCACCCCACCATGCTCATAGATGAGGACAAAGTAGCCTTTCAAGCCTGAAAGAGGGCTTCCAAGAACTGTGCACTGCCATAACCCTCATATTGGGCTTTGTAGCCCTGAGAGCTATAAGAAAGTTTCTTAAAGCCATCCAGTCAGTGACACTTGTTATAACAAACTGTGCTGACTAATTGAAGATTTAATCATATTTTCTATGTATTGAACCTGTAATTTATATGACGTGGAAAGGAAATATATAACTTCTTTTTGTCGAACTAGGAAGAGAAAGGTTTTAGCTTAGTGATGGAAAGAAGACACCATCATTTCTGTTTTTCTTTAGCTTCCTAGATTCCGGAGACTTATGTTGTTGAGTTTAACTGCATGGTATGAGGTTGGATTTGAGCTATGTTGTTGTTTATCCCAAGTACAATTGACAGACAATCATTATTTGATAACAGAAGAAACAAAAGTGCAAGGCTTTTTTCTTTTCCTTTTCATCTGTTCTTAAATAATCTTGTTGAATACCCATGTTATAATTAATTATTATATTGGTAGGACTGATATTATTTCAGTAATGCTGCTACTTATAAATTTCATTCTAAACAAGAGAAAATTGCCAGAGTGACAGTTCGCCATGGTCTGCTTTTGTAGCTAATCATTTTATGTTGGTATGGAAGTAGAGATAGGCCTTGAGGCACAATGTTATTAAGTAAGTACATGTTATTTTATTGTCTCACCTAATTGTACTCTACTCCAACAAACACATTTCTAATTTGTTCTGGCTGAAATCGATAGATCATTCTCAGGAGAGGGGCATTGGAAGTGGCATGGAACTTGGACTGTGCAGTATTCTGTTCAGAGTTACATTGCTTCTTTTACTATTGCTACTTTCATGCGGATACATTTCTCTAAGACTCACTGTTGATCTGACAGTATTTACTGCCAGTTGGCAGAGTGGATGCACCTAGATTAAGTGGTTGCTTCCTGTTTCTATGTAGAGACTTGGAAAAATGGGGCTTACTCCAAAGGTTTCTCAAAACATACTGGTACAAAATGTTCAGAAGTAGCATAACTCCCTAAAAAACTACATCTGGTTGCCCTTAGATAAATATTTCCATTAATATTTCATTTCATTTTGAGCCTTTTGTAGATTGTAGTATTTTTTCAATGTATGTAGGTGGCCTTATGCCATATGGCGAAAAGCATTTTCTAAAAACATTCAATCTTTATCTTACTATGAACTATTTTCCTTATGTCTTTGTCATTGAATAGCTACCCACTACAGGTGCAAAACTCTCCTTTGATATGATTCTGATTGTACTGATGGCTTATGTACTTTAGGGAACTCATACATATTTTAATAGCATATTAAGAATGAAATGGCCTTTTCCTTTCCTACTTGTTGAATGAAAACATGTTCTAACTATTTTTAGATAACACGTATTGAATGTTCCTGCAGCCATTGCCCTGTACAAAGTCATTATCACACGCATGGTACTATCTCTTGTGTTCAGTGTTTTTTTTTTTTCTTTCTATCAATCTATGTTGAAATGTTCAACTTCCTGGATTCTTTTCCCATTAAATGATGCTTTTAGACATTGTAGTTATTTTTAAGTCTGTGGACACTTTAAAAAAAATAAAAGATTTTTGGACATGCATTTGTAAATGACAAATGAGAGCCCAAACTTTTAAGGAAGAATTTTATTCAGTCTACTAAAAGTCTGATTTCTTACATATTCAGACATCTCATAAACATAGTGGGGTTGTCCAGTAGCACTCCTTCCCATTCTTCACAGATGCTTCCTTACAATCTTAACGCCTAAAGTGGATGTTGCCTAGGTAGGTAAGATATAGGAAAAATGTAGATAACTTTGCATCTGTTTTACTGTTATGAGCCCTCTTTACAACACATACTCAACAGTGCCAAACATTTAAAGAATGTTAAATCTGGAAGAGACCACAGCATGTTATGAAGTCTGTCAGATACCTGTTCGCTAATATACTGTTTACTTTTATATCCCCATGCCCTTGGTTGTTATGAAATGCCTTGGCTTTCAGGGCTGCTTAGTAAAAGTACAATTCTGTAGCACCCCCAACCATAAATTAAAAATTCCCTGAAGAGTGAGCATAGCATTATAATAAACCACATGCATTTTCCCCAACGATGTGGGGAAATGCCTTCCAGTATATTTCATAGTTCAATATAGTGTTTAGCTTGTATACTTCTGTTTATCTTGTATATTTTGGGTATTTACTCAAGAAGATGTGGTTATGTTATTGTAAGAATGATGTGTGTATGTACTTTAGTGAGGTAAAAGGAATGAACTTATGGTAGTTTTAAATTACTTTCATTTTGAATGTTTTGGTAAGAAACAAATTCCCACTTTTTAGGTTTTTTTATTCAAGTCACTGAGGATGAGAATATAAAGTATAGGTCTGTATATTGAAAAGTCATCAAGGTATATATATATATATATATATATATATATATATGGTGACACACTTTATTCTGAAGCTGCCAAAGCAGAGATATTGTCTAGTAATTGTGATGGGAGAGGATTGATGATCTTATTCCCCATAGAAGTAGTACCTGATGTGGACTACCCAAGTTGGAAATTAAAAAATGAATAGGTGAAATTTTTTCTTTAGATTCAATGCATACATCTTATTCTAGTATTTCTCTGTGTCATGAAAGAATTAGTGATATTGTAATCCCTTCTAATTCTTGTCTTTTGATGAACTGCTAATCAAGAGCATTTATAGAAAAAAATTCTAAATTGACACTTAGAATCAAAAATTCTATCTAGGAGATAGGAGCTAAAACACAGGAAATGTGAACTATACTTTTGGTTTTCACTGTAGTACCTTCAGTATAGGTGATATGGCACCTGATTGCCACCTTTGACCCTGTGCTTCAGTCATCCTTTTCAATACTACTGGGTATTTGGTTCATGGAAGAAGGTAACTTTTAGTAGCATTCCCTGGTTTATCTACATTGTTCCTGTGGGAACCAGTATGCCATTGTGGCAGTCTGTCAGAACTTGTTGTCATTTAAATGTGGTTTTGTAGTGCTTGCTTCCTTTGGCCTTGTGTTAGGTGTGAGCATATACCCTGTGCACTAGTTCCTATAGAGCAATGACTGCCTTTCATCTTTCATGGCACGTTCAGAGTGTGTTTTTAAAAAAGTGTTTATTGAAGTTGCTTCTTTCCCCCTCCCAATTTTCTAAATTAGACTTCCAAATCAATTGGTAATCCTAGGTCTAATTGAGGAATTCATCTGTCATGTGTGATGGTTGAGGCTGTATATTCAACATTACTTAGATTTGAGTACCTGTTTTACTATGTTCCATTTGTAAATAAGAAAGCCAACATCGGTTTTTAAGAGTTATTGATGAAGACTAACAAATCCTTTTTAAAAACATTAATTTTGATCTCTAAAATACAGGAGATACTCAATACAATGTGAAAAATACTCTTTTACTGAGCTAGACCCTGAGCCCCTTGAGAGCTTGTCTTTTGGTCTTTGTATCTCAGGCACCTAACCTAGCATATGGTAAGTATTCAGTAAATAATGGCTTGAGTTGAATTGATTGATTTACCCTATTTTTATGTTCCATTACAGCCCACTGTTTGTAACATGGAAGATTGGTCGAGACAAAAGATTGCGTGGATGCATAGGTACTTTTTCTGCCATGAATTTGCATTCAGGACTCAGGGAGTACACACTTACCAGGTGAAGACCAATTTTTGTTACCTCTACTTCTCCACTAAAAAAAGCTTATGATGCTTGAACTTAATACTTTAAGCCCTTTTCTTTTACCAAATTATTAACATTCTTTACTCCTTTCATGTCAGGTCTTTCTTTCTTGGTGTCCAATTAATTTCTCATAAAGTAATGGTAATATTTCTTATTATGTAAAATGTTGTGGTGACATGTATCATGCCATAGATGTTTTAAAATGATTTTTCTCTTCAAGTGGACAGCTTATTTTGTATAAATTGAAGATGGATGACTAAATGTTAACAAGTTATGAAAAATATTATTTCTGTATTACCAGCAATTATTTGTTGACTATTAGACCTTTCAAAAATAGTTGGTGTGTCTTCCATTTTACACATTTTGTTACACTTTTAAGTGCTTTAAAAATTCAAAAGAGATTCTGGGATGAAAGTGATGTCACAGCCTGGCAGCATCATCTTCACATTCACACTTTACCCCCGAATTAGTTGTTGCTTGCTTATTTTGTTTCTTCTAACACAAGATAAGGTAACGAGCACCTCATTACTTTGTTCATTAAGACTTTGTTCTTAATTTCTCAATTCACAGAAAGCTATCTAACAAGCCATCTGATTTTTTTTTTGGTCAAATTAGACTTCCAACAAGTTGTGTTCCAAAA